>NC_092415.1:211323414-211661019 GCF_040894005.1 Engystomops pustulosus
AATGAGATGACTCTGCTGACCCCACCCCCTAATGATAATGAGATGACTCTGCCGACCCCACCCCCTAATGATAATGAGATGACTCTGCTGACCCCACCCTCTAATGATAATGAGACGACTCTGCTGACCCCACCCCCTAATGTTAATGAGATGACTCTGCTGACCCCACCCTCTAATGATAATGAGATTACTCTGCCGACCCCCCCCCTATAATGATAATGAGATGACTCTGCTGACCCCAACCCCCTAATGATAATGAGATGACTCTGCTGACCCCACCCCCTAATGATAATGAGATGACTCTGCTGACCCCACCCCCTAATGATAATGAGATGACTCTGCTGACCCCACCCCCTAATGATAATGAGATGACTCTGCCGACCCCACCCCCTAATGATAATGAGATGACTCTGCTGACCCCACCCTCTAATGATAATGAGATGACTCTGCTGACCCCACCCTCTAATGATAATGAGATGACTCTGCCGACCCCCCCCCCCCCACTTCAATGATAATGAGATGACTCTGCTGACTCCTCCCTCTAATGATAATGAGATGACAGGACTCTCACACTGCCCCCCTTCCTCCTCAATTATGAAATTGGGAACAAGGGGGCGGAGCATTTCCTGCTATGTCTGATAGAAGCTTCTGTTAACAAAAGAGACTGGAAACATCATTATTAGTGATATTATTGTATTTACTTATACGTTATACAACCAGAGACGTGTCACTAACATCACAATCTCTTACTTCTAGGAGTTCCTGCTATATTTGTCACTATATGGGCGCGGGAAAGAGCCAGGCTAGCCGACACCGAGTGAGTACAGGACCTACAGCATTATACCCCAGAGCTGCGCTCACTATTCTGCTGCTGGTGCAGTCACTGTGTACATACATGACATTACTTATCCTGTACTGATCCTGAGTTACATCCTGTATTATACCCCAGAGCTGCACTCACTATTCTGCTGCTGGTGCAGTCACTGTGTACATACATGACATTACTTATCCTGTACTGATCCTGAGTTACATCCTGTATTATACTCCAGAGCTGCACTCACTATTCTGCTGCTGGTGCAGTCACTGTGTACATACATGACATTACTTATCCTGTACTGATCCTGAGTTACATCCTGTATTATACCCCAGAGCTGCACTCACTATTCTGCTGCTGGTGCAGTCACTGTGTACATACATGACATTACTTATCCTGTACTGATCCTGAGTTACATCCTGTATTATACTCCAGAGCTGCACTCACTATTCTGCTGCTGGTGCAGTCACTGTGTACATAGATGACATTACTTATCCTGTACTGATCCTGAGTTACATCCTGTATTATACCCCAGAGCTGCACTCACTATTCTGCTGCTGGTGCAGTCACTGTACATACATGACATTACTTATCCTGTACTGATCCTGAGTTACATCCTGTATTATACCCCAGAGCTGCACTCACTATTCTGCTGCTGGTGCAGTCACTGTGTACATACATGACATTACTTATCCTGTACTGATCCTGAGTTACATCCTGTAAATCTTTTATTTTATATAAAAATGAAAAACATAACAACCATAAACATAAATCAAGCCATAACTTCTGGCAAAATAAAACAATAATAATAATAACAAAACAATAATACAAACTAAAAGAGTCTTACGGAAATCTCCTGGCCCAGCCACACACACACCACACACTCAGCATAAGAACAAACAAAACCATCACCCATTCCCACCACCTAAATTTTTTTTTTTTTTTTTAAATACACAGCAAAATACACAGCAAAATACACATAAACGAACAAGAAATAAACATAGAAATAACAATGAATATAACTGAAATAACATTAATAACATTAAATAACATTAAATATAGCTAACTAAATCCCACGCCCATCACCCTCCCACCCAGACACTGGTCTAACGTCCAAAGTTCGCGTTATATAGTCCAGACCAGTGCCCAGGATCGTACAGTCCAAGTCCCGTCCACCCCCCTCCCAACCTAACACCCTAACACCAACACCCCAAAACCAACCAACCTATAAACACACACAAGAACTATAACTACATATAACTATATACACACTGTACACAAGATACAAACACATTAAACATATCAACATATATCCAAACCACATAAAGCCCAGGTTCGGCACCTGCAAGCCGCTACATCACTACATGCTCAGATACAAAACAAAAATCTACAGTGTCAGCTTCAGCCCAACACCAGGAGAGGAGATGACGGACTAAGGGACACTAAAGGAGAACCCCCTCCAAAGGAGAGAGGCCCTCCCCGTGCCCCGCCTCTCATACTCCAGAGAGCGCACCTTCACCAGGTCACCCAGAATGTTCCTAACCACCTCATCCACCGGGAGGATTTTACGCTGCGTCGATACTAAACACCGTGCGTTCCACGTGTGGTACCTGACCACTAGGCTAACTAGGAATAACGTGCAGCGGTCCCGGCCACCCAGGCCTCTGAATGCTCCATAGGCCCACTCCGCATAGGAGAGACCGGCCAACCCGGGCCAATGGATGGAAACGCCCACCCGGTTGTACACCTCTGTGTTAAAGGGGCACTGAAGCAGGAAGTGGTCCATGCTCTCCAGCAGGCCACCGCACTCCTCCCGGGGACAACCCCTTTCCTCAGAGCTCCTACACTTCAGATTGTCCCTCACACACAGCTTTCCATGGAAGCAGCGCCAAGCCAAGTCCCAAAACTTCAAGGGGATCCTGATGGAATTCAAAAGACCTAAACCCACCCCAAGATCCCGACTTGGGCAATCCCTGAGGGCCAGAGGCTTCTGGAAACGGGCAAACAGAACCCTCCTGTCAAGGAGTTTCCTCGACAAAGTCCTGATCTCCCACATTCCCAGACCCCACCGGCGAATCACCTTCAGAACCGGGGTAGCGTAAGCCGGAAGATGCCCATGCGGTGTACGAAGATCCTTCACTTGCCCTCCTGTCTCCCATTCCTGGAAGAAAGGCCGAAACCATCCCCTACAGGAGTATACCCACGGAGGAGCCCTCTCTTTCCAGAGGTTTGCAACATTGATCTTAAGAAAGGTATTCACTAGGAACACCACAGGGTTGACCATACACAACCCTCCTTGTCTCCTCGTGCGGTAAGTAACCTCCCTCTTGATAAGGTTCAGCCTATTCCCCCATAACAGCTGGAAGAACAGACTGTACACCCGAGTCCAGAGGGGCTCTGGCAACATGCACACACTGCCCAGATATATCAGCAATGGGAGCAGGTAAGTTTTAATCAAGTTCACCCTTTCCCTGAGGGTCAAAGACCAACCCTTCCACTGGTCCACCCTCTGAGCGGCGATCTTAAGCCTGCCGTCCCAGTTTTGCATGGGGTAATCCCCCTGGCCAAATTCGATGCCGAGAACTTTGGCAGAGTCTTGGGGCCCTGGAAGAGTGTCCGGGAGATCAAAGCCTGGATCCCCCTCTCCCAGCCAGAGACTCTCACACTTATCCCGGTTGATCTTGGACCCAGAAGCCTCTGAGTAGCGGTCAACCTCTGACATCACCCATTGCGCCTCCCCTCTCGAGGACACAAAAACGGTGACATCATCGGCATAGGCTACCACCCTTAGAGTGGCTTCCGGTGCCGCCTGGTCCATCCCGACTCCCACCAACGGCCCACGATCAACCCTCCTAAGGAATGGGTCAATCGCGAACACGTATAAAAGTGGGCTCAGAGGACAACCCTGGCGAACACCAGACCCGACCTCAAAAGGGCGGCCAATCCAACCGTTCACAAGCGGGAAACTCTCTGCCCCTGCGTACAAAACTTTCAGCCAATTGACAAACCCACCCGGCAGGCCATACCTCAGAAGGACAGACCAGAGGTACTCGTGGTTAACCCGATCAAACGCTTTTGCCTGATCCAAGGACAGCAAGTACCCCTTCCATTTACCAGCCCTGCCCTGCTCCACTGCCTCCCGGACACAAAGCACAGCACTAAATGTACTGCGGCCTGGAACAGAGCAGTGCTGGGTCCCTGAAAGGAGCCGGGGCGCAAACTGCACCAGCCGATTAAACAGCACCTTTGCCAAAACCTTTCTGTCCGTATTGAGAAGCGCTATGGGACGCCAGTTCTCAATACGAGATCGGTCCTTACCCTTTGACAGGATGATCAGGGCAGACCTCCTCATTGACTTCGGCAGAGCGCCCGAGGAAAGACACTCATTGAATACCTCAGTCAAGAGGGGAACCAAGGCGTCCTTAAAGGTCTTATAAAACTCAGATGTTAAGCCATCCGGACCTGGCGATTTCTTGAGGGCGAGCCCTTCAATCGCCCGGCTGACTTCCTCTTCCCTGATCAGCTCTGTCAAAACATCAAGAGAGGGGTCTACTCCTGGCTCAGGGACAGTTTCTGCCAGGAAAGCCGACATCACATCCCGATCTAGATCCTTCCTGCCCAAGAGGTGTGAGTAGAAGGATCTGACGACCTCCAGGATCCCTGATCTGGACCTTTTCAGGGATCCCGTACTGTCAACCAGTCCCGTGACAACTTTACCATTCACTGACATCTTGCAGTTTCTGTAAGGGTCGGGCGAGCGGTATTTCCCGTAATCCCTCTCAAAAACCAAAGATGCGTGTCTATCGTACTGACACCTCTTCAGCAAGGATTTCACTCTGGAGATGTCCTCACGACTACCTCCAGTCGAGACGAGATGCTCGAGTTTCCTCCTCAGGCCCTGATACAGGCGGTACCTGTCCAGGCTCCTGAGGCTCGAGAGCTGGCGGAAGAATCTCGCCACCCTTTTCTTGAGCATCTCCCACCACTCTGACTTACTGCTACAAAGGCCCAGCAATGGTACCTGGCTCTGAAGAAAGTCCTCAAAGGATTGTCTTATCTCTGCTTCTTCCAGGAGAGACGAATTGAGCTTCCAGTAGCCTCTTCCCATCCGGGGGGTCTCTGTAACATTCAGAGAAAACAAAATTAAACAGTGGTCGGAGAACTCCACCTCAACAACAGACACTGCTGAAGAGATGGCTTCCTCCTTTAAATAAAACCTGTCTATTCTAGACCTGCAGCTACCCCTATAATAGGTGAACCCCGCGTGGCCTGGGGTGTGCCGGATGTGGACATCCACCAGGCGAGCCTCACTAGCTATGCTATTAAGAGCGACGCTATCATAAGTCAGCTTGTCTCTGGAACCTCCCCTATCCTGGGACCTCGTGACAGCATTGAAGTCCCCTCCAAAGACCACCTGCCGACTTGTAAAAAGGTAGGGCTTGATCCTCATAAAGAGACACTTCCTGTCCCACTTGGACTGGGGACCGTAGATGTTAATTAGGCGAAGTTCTTGTCCCTTCATGAGGATATCCAGGATCAGGCACCTCCCCATTTCTAACTCAATAATTCGTCGGCATTCTATCGGTGCGGTAAAAAGGACCGCCACTCCGCTATACGGCTCGGCCGCAAGAGACCAATAGGAAGGCCCGTGTCTCCATTCCCTCTTAGCTTTAAACACGGCCGCCAAATCTGGCAGCCTGGTCTCCTGCAAAAATAAAATGTCGGCTTCAACGCGGCCGAGAAAATCAAAGGCCGCAAATCTAGCCGCATCAGACTTAATGCTGGCGACATTAATGGACGCCAGCGTCAACGGAGTGGGTGCCGCCATCATGAGTGATTGAGTTAGACGGCTTTTTTCTTTCCATTTCCCTTCCCCCGACTCTCCTCTGAAGATGATGCCTTTTCCCTTTTACCATCAGAATTGGGGCAACTTCTTTTTAACGAAATTGAGGTGTCCATGTTATTACTGGCCCCCAAGGACCCACCCGGACCACCCTCTCCTTCGTCCTTGTCTCCTGACTCTGAGTCAGTCTCCCACTCTGAGGACCCAGCATCCCCAGAGGATAGAGACTCGGCGCCCCCTGCAGGCTGCTCCGCCGCCACCTCCAGAACCCCACCCTCAGCCTCTCCTTCCGAGGAGGCGATCTCATCGAGGGTGAGGAACCGGTTGGAAAGCTCAACCAGAGGGGAGGAAATTTTCCCTTCCTTAGGTACCTTAGATACGCCGCGTTTTTTCTTTTTCTGCTTGCGCTTATTTTCTAGCCAAATCCTGTTATCCTCATCCATACTCTCATAATGGGAGGACGTGGAGGACATGGCACCTTTCTCGCGCTCCATCCTCCTGACCTCCTCATCCAACTCATCATCCCTCAGGGCCTCAGTAGCATGACCAGCCTCTGAGGAAGGACCAAGGGTCACCCCAGCAACCTGAGGTTTCCCCAGTTCTCTCCCTTTTTGTCTGGCTTCAAGCCGCCTCAACTGAGAAGGTGACTTATTCTTACTTTTCTTCACAGGCCCCTCAGCTCCTCCACCTCTGCTGGTACCTTCCCCAGCAGAAGCAACCTCATGGCTCTCCTCCACTGGGGTCACAACCGCATTGGCAAAGGAGCGAGGACAACGGCTGAAAGGGTGACCGAGCTCACCACACAGGTTACACCTAATGTCCTTACAGGATGCAGCGAGATGACCTAGCCCACCACACAAAGCGCACTTCTGCACTTGGCAGCTGGCGCTGAAGTGTGTGGGGTCACCGCACCTGTGACAGACCTTCGGCTGCCCCTGGTAGAAAATCAGGATTCTGTCCCGCCCAAGAAAGGCTGAAGAAGGAATGTGGGCGACTGTGCCGCCTGAACACTTCAACTTCATCATGAAGGTCCAGGCCCCAGACCAAATGCCAAATTCATCGCGGTTTTTCTGAGGTACCTGAACTACTTCGCCATAACGACTTAGCCACGTCATGATGTCCATGCAAGAAAGTGACTCGTTACGGGTCAAAACGGTCACCTTCTTGACTGTGTTTTGGCGAGACACTGCTTGCACAGCAAAGTCTCGCCATGCGGGCTCGTTCTTTGCCAGCTCATAATGCGACCAGAAGAGCTCTAAGCCCTCCGGCCGAACAAAGCTGACATCGAACTCCGGAGTACCATAAGGATGTATCAGGGCAAAGATGTCACTAGCCCTGAAGTTCATCTTCAGGAGGAGCTCCACCACCCTTGACCTGGGTGGGCATGCGTCACTGCCCCTCCAGCGAAGACGAACCACATTCCTACGGGAAGCACCGGGCCCAGTTGTGGGTAAAGACCATACAGTCTCTCCCCCCCTTTTCTCTTGGAAGGCTGCCAGGCCATGCCTGTCTGTCCAGAAGGACAGATCAACATCTCTCCCCTCTACAGTGATTGACTTTTCCCCTCTCCTGAGAGCCTCCAGAAGACGCCCTTGCAAAACGCTATTCCCAGAGCCAGGAGACAAGGAGTTAACCCCACTTGCCCCAGCGGTGACACTCGCATAGCTCCTTATGGGAGCGGCCACCACTGGGGGTGCAGATGGTCCAGCACGCACACCAGGATCACCCCCCTCAGCACCATTCACCACCCCAACATTCACCACACTATGTACAATACTGCCTCGCTTCCTTGCATCACTCACACCAGCTGGGCCAGGAGGACCTGGGGTTGCCTCGGCGTCACTGGACACTGGGGGTAGAGCCACCTCCATAGCTGATACAGCCTGAGTAGAGGCAGCTCCAACCCCGATCTTACTTGTGCCCTCTGCCTCATTGGCATTAACCCCTTGTTGACCAGCTGTTTTAATGTTTGAGCACCGCTGCTCGCTAGATGCATGAGGTCTCTTTTCTTTATGAAGTCCGGACAGTCTCTTGTTACCATCTCCTGGGTCAGATGATCCAATGCAAAATAATATTTTTCCTGCACCCTTTCCTGCAGGCTGCACAGGACGCTTGGGAGGCGCCGCACTACAAGCCCCAGCAGCCCCATCACACTGCCGCTGCTTACCGGAGCAAGCAACAGCCACAGCGCTAGGGGCCACAGGAGCCACCGCCACTGCCCCTGGCACAGGGCCACCCCCCCCTCCCACTGGGGGGCAGCGCACAGTACCAGGACCTGCTGGATCGCCCTCACTGTCCGGCCTTTCGGCCGATGCCTTCCCTGCACCATCCTTGCTACTACAAACAAGGCTGGTGCTCTGCGCCATGATGGAACGTGGCTTTGCACTCTCCCCGCACCCTGGCACCGAGTCCACTGCAGGATTCGTGCTGGGCTGGGCAACGGGGCCTACACGACAGGCTGGCACTGCTGCCCGCCCGGAGGGAACAGGGAGGGGACGAAACACCAGATTCACCTCCTGAGACGCCTTGGTCTTCCTGGCTCTCTTCTTTCTCTTTAGGTCGTCATCCGGGATCTCATCGCCGAAGGAGAAGTTTTGGAGGTGAACTGGGGACTCAAGCTGACGGATCTGAGCCATTAGCGCCCCCCCCTGGCCGCTGTCATCACTTTCCTCCTCCAGGTTGGCAGAGCCGCAGCCTGATGGTAATGGCGCTTGCTCCGCAGGCAGCCTGTCGTGCGAGGCCTGCTGGTGTTGGTGCAGGCCACCAGACGGACACGGCAGGTCTTCCTCATCCTCCTCATCATCGCCATCGCCTTCATCCGCCTGGATCTCAAGCCCCTTCAGCTTTCTCAGCTTCTCCTGGCGCATCTCCTCAAATCTGGCGTCATTGTCCAACTTTTCCCTGAACGGACCACTGTGCTCCCGGATCAACCGTCGTTTTTCCTGCAGAGCGGTGACCTCGGCTTTTAGTCTGTCAATGGTGTTAAGATGATCAGACTTTTTCTTCTGTGTAGCCACCCCCGCTAGGGCCAAGGTCTCCCTTATCTCCTCCTGGAGCCTATTCATCGCCTTGCCAGCTTCCTCGTACTCACGGAGGTGCTCAGCAATCCGGGAGCCATAGATGGTAGCAGACTCCCGGGCCTTTAGGTGTCCCCATGCTTTTTGCACACCTCCGTGAGCACCCAGCTTTCCAGCTGAACCACCCAACTTTCCCGCACAGTCACTCAGCTTTCCAGGAGGAGCACTCAGGCTGATGTTACTTGCCTTGATCTTCTGTGAACCGGAGACCTTGCGGCTTCCCTGGGTCTTGGGGGTGGCAGCCGAGGTCACATCGCTGCGTCCTTGGGTTCGGGCAGATCTTCTCACCCCCTCCATGTTGGCCGGTATCTGGCTTTTCCTGCCCCCCGCCGGCCTGGTCCGGGAGGCAGAAGCCTGGGATTTTCCTGGCTCACTCATCCCAGAAACCCACTCCCTCCCTGGGGAGGAGAGAGCAGGCCTGGGTGGATTGGTCTTCCACGAGGTGGTGCAGGAGCTCAGTCACAAACAACCACACCCTTCAGTAGCACACAGCAGAATGAGATTGCACGCACTATTCTGCTGCTGGTGCAGTCACTGTGTACATACTTGACATTACTTATCCTGTACTGATCCTGAGTTACATCCTGTATTATACTCCAGAGCTGCACTCACTATTCTGCTGGTTGAAATTGCTGAATCCACCTGTAGTGATTGTGGTTGTGTCTTTGCAGCAGATGATATAGGGGAAGGCATTGGTCGGTGTCCCAGGCGTCACCTATATCATCTCATCCTCAAAATAATCAGACAGTTGATCTTTAAGAGCTTGTAGAAATGTCACTCAGAGAGAATGGTGGGCACTGGTCCCATGTGATTCTCATATTTTTGTTCTGTAGTGCAGCGAGCGCCATCTCTCTGCAGACGCAGGAAGGGGGACAGACAGTAGGTGTTCTCCTTAAGGAGACAATGCCAATTAAGGCCACCTTAAAGGCGTGTGGAGACTTAAAGCCATAATGCTCCACTAGGGAATTCTGGGAAAAATGCAAATACGTTTTCCAAGGTGTTAAATGGAAAACAATACCTCCTTTTGCTACCTTGAAAGGCAGCCCCCTTAACATCAAGTATGACTTACAAGAAGTCTAAAAATATGATGTGGGATTAAGCCAAACCAGTATATCTATTCCATAAGGAACAGACTCCCAACTGTAGACAGCACTGTTTCGACCTGATTGGGTCTCCTCAGTACAGCGTAGGGAACTGATTTGGCTATGTGAGAGGCTATTGACTAGGGACAGACAGTAGGTGTTCTCCTTAAGGAGACAATGCCAATTAAGGCCACCTTAAAGGCGTGTGGAGACTTAAAGCCATAATGCTCCACTAGGGAATTCTGGGAAAAATGCAAATACGTTTTCCAAGGTGTTAAATGGAAAACAATACCTCCTTTTGCTACCTTGAAAGGCAGCCCCCTTAACATCAAGTATGACTTACAAGAAGTCTAAAAATATGATGTGGGATTAAGCCAAACCAGTATATCTATTCCATAAGGAACAGACTCCCAACTGTAGACAGCACTGTTTCGACCTGATTGGGTCTCCTCAGTACAGCGTAGGGAACTGATTTGGCTATGTGAGAGGCTATTGACTAGGGACAGACAGTAGGTGTTCTCCTTAAGGAGACAATGCCAATTAAGGCCACCTTAAAGGCGTGTGGAGACTTAAAGCCATAATGCTCCACTAGGGAATTCTGGGAAAAATGCAAATACGTTTTCCAAGGTGTTAAATGGAAAACAATACCTCCTTTTGCTACCTTGAAAGGCAGCCCCCTTAACATCAAGTATGACTTACAAGAAGTCTAAAAATATGATGTGGGATTAAGCCAAACCAGTATATCTATTCCATAAGGAACAGACTCCCAACTGTAGACAGCACTGTTTCGACCTGATTGGGTCTCCTCAGTACAGCGTAGGGAACTGATTTGGCTATGTGAGAGGCTATTGACTAGGGACAGACAGTAGGTGTTCTCCTTAAGGAGACAATGCCAATTAAGGCCACCTTAAAGGCCTAGTGGAGCATTATGGCTTTAAGTCTCCACACGCCTTTAAGGTGGCCTTAATTGGCATTGTCTCCTTAAGGAGAACACCTACTGTCTGTCCCTAGTCAATAGCCTCTCACATAGCCAAATCAGTTCCCTACGCTGTACTGAGGAGACCCAATCAGGTCGAAACAGTGCTGTCTACAGTTGGGAGTCTGTTCCTTATGGAATAGATATACTGGTTTGGCTTAATCCCACATCATATTTTTAGACTTCTTGTAAGTCATACTTGATGTTAAGGGGGCTGCCTTTCAAGGTAGCAAAAGGAGGTATTGTTTTCCATTTAACACCTTGGAAAACGTATTTGCATTTTTCCCAGAATTCCCTAGTGGAGCATTATGGCTTTAAGTCTCCACACGCCTTTAAGGTGGCCTTAATTGGCATTGTCTCCTTAAGGAGAACACCTACTGTCTGTCCCTAGTCAATAGCCTCTCACATAGCCAAATCAGTTCCCTACGCTGTACTGAGGAGACCCAATCAGGTCGAAACAGTGCTGTCTACAGTTGGGAGTCTGTTCCTTATGGAATAGATATACTGGTTTGGCTTAATCCCACATCATATTTTTAGACTTCTTGTAAGTCATACTTGATGTTAAGGGGGCTGCCTTTCAAGGTAGCAAAAGGAGGTATTGTTTTCCATTTAACACCTTGGAAAACGTATTTGCATTTTTCCCAGAATTCCCTAGTGGAGCATTATGGCTTTAAGTCTCCACACGCCTTTAAGGTGGCCTTAATTGGCATTGTCTCCTTAAGGAGAACACCTACTGTCTGTCCCTAGTCAATAGCCTCTCACATAGCCAAATCAGTTCCCTACGCTGTACTGAGGAGACCCAATCAGGTCGAAACAGTGCTGTCTACAGTTGGGAGTCTGTTCCTTATGGAATAGATATACTGGTTTGGCTTAATCCCACATCATATTTTTAGACTTCTTGTAAGTCATACTTGATGTTAAGGGGGCTGCCTTTCAAGGTAGCAAAAGGAGGTATTGTTTTCCATTTAACACCTTGGAAAACGTATTTGCATTTTTCCCAGAATTCCCTAGTGGAGCATTATGGCTTTAAGTCTCCACACGCCTTTAAGGTGGCCTTAATTGGCATTGTCTCCTTAAGGAGAACACCTACTGTCTGTCCCTAGTCAATAGCCTCTCACATAGCCAAATCAGTTCCCTACGCTGTACTGAGGAGACCCAATCAGGTCGAAACAGTGCTGTCTACAGTTGGGAGTCTGTTCCTTATGGAATAGATATACTGGTTTGGCTTAATCCCACATCATATTTTTAGACTTCTTGTAAGTCATACTTGATGTTAAGGGGGCTGCCTTTCAAGGTAGCAAAAGGAGGTATTGTTTTCCATTTAACACCTTGGAAAACGTATTTGCATTTTTCCCAGAATTCCCTAGTGGAGCATTATGGCTTTAAGTCTCCACACGCCTTTAAGGTGGCCTTAATTGGCATTGTCTCCTTAAGGAGAACACCTACTGTCTGTCCCTAGTCAATAGCCTCTCACATAGCCAAATCAGTTCCCTACGCTGTACTGAGGAGACCCAATCAGGTCGAAACAGTGCTGTCTACAGTTGGGAGTCTGTTCCTTATGGAATAGATATACTGGTTTGGCTTAATCCCACATCATATTTTTAGACTTCTTGTAAGTCATACTTGATGTTAAGGGGGCTGCCTTTCAAGGTAGCAAAAGGAGGTATTGTTTTCCATTTAACACCTTGGAAAACGTATTTGCATTTTTCCCAGAATTCCCTAGTGGAGCATTATGGCTTTAAGTCTCCACACGCCTTTAAGGTGGCCTTAATTGGCATTGTCTCCTTAAGGAGAACACCTACTGTCTGTCCCTAGTCAATAGCCTCTCACATAGCCAAATCAGTTCCCTACGCTGTACTGAGGAGACCCAATCAGGTCGAAACAGTGCTGTCTACAGTTGGGAGTCTGTTCCTTATGGAATAGATATACTGGTTTGGCTTAATCCCACATCATATTTTTAGACTTCTTGTAAGTCATACTTGATGTTAAGGGGGCTGCCTTTCAAGGTAGCAAAAGGAGGTATTGTTTTCCATTTAACACCTTGGAAAACGTATTTGCATTTTTCCCAGAATTCCCTAGTGGAGCATTATGGCTTTAAGTGTCCACACGCCTTTAAGGTGGCCTTAATTGGCATTGTCTCCTTAAGGAGAACACCTACTGTCTGTCCCTAGTCAATAGCCTCTCACATAGCCAAATCAGTTCCCTACGCTGTACTGAGGAGACCCAATCAGGTCGAAACAGTGCTGTCTACAGTTGGGAGTCTGTTCCTTATGGAATAGATATACTGGTTTGGCTTAATCCCACATCATATTTTTAGACTTCTTGTAAGTCATACTTGATGTTAAGGGGGCTGCCTTTCAAGGTAGCAAAAGGAGGTATTGTTTTCCATTTAACACCTTGGAAAACGTATTTGCATTTTTCCCAGACGCAGGAAGGTGTCTGATGCCTTTATTCATGAAGAGGGACACAGAGACGGCTCCGGGCAGAACAAGTTTTCTCTGTTATTATTGTGTCCCAACTATTGTTACATTGTATCACCATGTAACGTGTCATGTGACCAAACACAGAGAGATTCCCAAGACAGAAGGTGGAGTCTACACATCCCTTATTAATCATCCTATCAGGACAGAGGATTGTGGAGGAAGAGGAGGACAAAAGAGAACAGAGGAGTGTGGAGGGAGGAGGACAGAGGAGTCTGGAAGAGGAGGAGGACAGAGGAGTCTGGAGGAGGAGGAGGACAGAGGAGTCTGGAGGAGGAGGAGGTCAGAGGAGTCTGGAGAAGGAGGAGGACAGAGGAGTCTGGAGGAGGACAGAGGAGTGTGGAAGGAGGAGGACAGAGGAGTGTGGAAGGAGGAGGACAGAGGAGTGAGGAGGAGGACAGAGGAGTCTGGAGGAGGACAGAGGAGTCTGGAGGAGGAGGAGGACAGAGGAGTCTGGAGGAGGAGGAGGACAGAGGAGTCTGGAGGAGGAGGAGGACAGAGGAGTCTGGAAGAGGAGGAGGACAGAGGAGTCTGGAAGAGGAGGAGGACAGAGGAGTCTGGAGGAGGAGGAGGACAGAGGAGTCTGGAGGAGGACAGAGGAGTCTGGAGGAGGAGGAGGACAGAGGAGTCTGGAGGAGGAGGAGGACAGAGGAGTCTGGAGGAGGAGGAGGACAGAGGAGTCTGGAGGAGGACAGAGGAGTCTGGAGGAGGAGGAGGACAGAGGAGTCTCTATCAGCAGAATATGGAGTTGAGCTCTGGAGAATTATTCAGGTTCCTATTATCTGATACAAGAACAGACAGGTCCACGCATTAATGATTATTGAGCGCTCGTAGTTAGGGGACACGTGGCTGTTTATGGGGACGTCCTCTGCTGACATTGATCTCATAGTCTCCTCCAGCAATCGATGGAGACAAGAGGGGAAGTAACGGAGACTTCATCATAGCCGCATAATGCGCTGCCCGAGCTCTGACACCATGAAACGTTACCTTGATGTTTAACAACACAGAATAATATTGACACCAAGTATAGATCGTGCCGGAGAATTAAGGACAAGACGGATGTAATCATTATCCTAATGCCCCACATGTAACCAGGGAAACATCACTCACCCGGCATCAGGTCAGGATCCTCTAGATGACATTGTATGACTTTATACTAAAGATACAGAAACATGGAACTCATGAAATGACTGGAGATCTATTGTTAAAATAAATAATATAAAACATAAACAAAAAACATTATATACAAAATATTAACACCTCACCTGCTGGTCCAGCCCCATTCACACCATTTTTTTTTTTTATAAATCACAAAATGCGCCCTACACGAAACTGAATCCCTCGCCCGCTCCCTCCCTCAGACACTGGTCTAATGTCCAAAGTTTGCATTAAGAAGTCCAGACCAGTGTCCAATCCAGTGTCCAGTATCAGTTCCAAAATCCCCCACCATCACCCCCCTTCCAACCTTACACTAGATCCAAAACCCCACTGTATATAATATATACACCATATACAGTATTTGATGAAAACATAATACAATTACATCAATACAAACCACATAAAGCCCAGGTTCGGCGCCTGCAGCCCCTACATCACTACATGCCCAGAACACAAAACAAAAATCTACAGTGCAGCATCAGCCCAACACCAGGAGAGGAGACGACAGACTAAGGGACACTAAAGGAGAACCCCCTCCAAAGGAGAGAGGCCCTCCCCGTGCCCAGCCCCTCATACTCCAGAGAGCGCACCTTCACCAGGAGGAGAGGACTGACTAAGGGACACTAAGGAGAGAGGTCCTCCCTGTGCCCAGCCTCTCATACTCCAGAGAGCGCACCTTCACCAGGGGGGAGAGGACAGACTAAGGGGCACTAAGGAGAGAGGCCCTCCCCGTGCCCAGCCTCTCATACTCCAGAGAGCGCACCTTCACCAGGAGGGGAGAGGACAGACTAAGGGACACTAAGGAGAGAGGTCCTCCCTGTGCCCAGCCTCTCATACTCCAGAGAGCGCACCTTCACCAGGAGGGGAGAGGACAGACTAAGGGACACTAAGGAGAGAGGCCCTCCCCGTGCCCAGCCTCTCATACTCCAGAGAGCGCACCTTCACCAGGAGGGGAGAGGACAGACTAAGGGACACTAAGGAGAGAGGTCCTCCCCGTGCCCAGCCTCTCATACTCCAGAGAGCGCACCTTCACCAGGAGGGAGAGGACAGACTAAGGGACACTAAGGAGAGAGGTCCTCCCCGTGCCCAGCCTCTCATACTCCAGAGAGCGCACCTTCACCAGGAGGGGAGAGGACAGACTAAGAGACACTAAGGAGAGAGGCCCTCCTCGTGCCCAGCCTCTCATACTCCAGAGAGCGCACCTTCACCAGGAGGGAGAGGACAGACTAAGGGACTCTAAGGAGAGAGGTCCTCCCCGTGCCCAGCCTCTCATACTCCAGAGAGCGCACCTTCACCAGGAGGGGAGAGGACAGACTAAGGGACACTAAGGAGAGAGGCCCTCCCCGTGCCCCGCCTCTCATACTCCAGAGAGCGCACCTTCACCAGGAGGGGAGAGGACAGACTAAGGGACACTAAGGAGAGAGGTCCTCCCCGTGCCCAGCCTCTCATACTCCAGAGAGCGCACCTTCACCAGGAGCGGAGAGGACAGACTAAGGGACACTAAGGAGAGAGGCCCTCCCCGTGCCCAGCCTCTCATACTCCAGAGAGCGCACCTTCACCAGGAGGGGAGAGGACAGACTAAGGGACACTAAGGAGAGAGGTCCTCCCCGTGCCCAGCCCCTCATACTCCAGAGAGCGCACCTTCACCAGGAGGGGAGAGGACAGACTAAGGGACACTAAGGAGAGAGGTCCTCCCCATGCCCAGCCTCTCATACTCCAGAGAGCGCACCTTCACCAGGAGGGGAGAGGACAGACTAAGGGACACTAAGGAGAGAGGTCCTCCCCGTGCCCAGCCTCTCATACTCCAGAGAGCGCACCTTCACCAGGAGGGGACAGGACAGACTAAGGGGCACTAAGGAGAGAGGTCCTCCCCGTGCCAAGCCTCTCATACTCCAGAGAGCGCAACTTCACCAGGAGGGGAGAGGACAGACTAAGGGGCACTAAGGAGAGAGGCCCTCCCCGTGCCCAGCCCCTCATACTCCAGAGAGTGCACCTTCACCAGGAGGGAGAGGACAGACTAAGGGACACTAAGGAGAGAGGTCCTCCCCGTGCCAAGCCTCTCATACTCCAGAGAGCGCAACTTCACCAGGAGGGGAGAGGACAGACTAAGGGACACTAAGGAGAGAGGCCCTCCCCGTGCCCAGCCTCTCATACTCCAGAGAGTGCACCTTCACCAGGAGGGAGAGGACAGACTAAGGGACACTAAGGAGAGAGGTCCTCCCCGTGCCCAGCCTCTCATACTCCAGAGAGCGCACCTTCACCAGGAGGGAGGACAGGCTAAGTGACACTAAGGAGAGAGGTCCTCCCCGTGCCCAGCCTCTCATACTCCAGAGAGCGCACCTTCACCAGGAGCGGAGAGGACAGACTAAGGGACACTAAGGAGAGAAGTCCTCCCCGTGCCCAGCCTCTCATACTCCAGAGAGCGCAACTTCACCAGGAGAGGAGAGGACAGACTAAGGGACACTAAGGAGAGAGGCCATCCCCGTGCCCAGCCTCTCATACTCCAGAGAGCGCACCTTCACCAGGGGGGGAGAGGACAGACTAAGGGACACTAAGGAGAGAGGCCCTCCCCGTGCCCAGCCCCTCATACTCCAGAGAGCGCACCTTCACCAGGGGGGAGAGAGGACAGACTAAGGGACACTAAGGAGAGAGGTCCTCCCCGTGCCCAGCCTCTCATACTCCAGAGAGCGCACCTTCACCAGGGGGAGAGGACAGACTAAGGGACACTAAGGAGAGAGGCCATCCCCGTGCCCAGCCTCTCATACTCCAGAGAGCGCACCTTCACCAGGAGGGAGAGGACAGACTAAGGGACACTAAGGAGAGAGGTCCTCCCCGTGCCCAGCCTCTCATACTCCAGAGAGCGCACCTTCACCAGGTCACCCAGAATGTTCCTGACCACCTCATCCACCGGAAGGATTTTTTGCTGCGTCGACACTGAGCACCGTGCGTTCCACATGTGGTACCTGACCACTAGACTAACTAGAAATAACGTGCAGCGGTCCCGGCCACCCAGGCCTCTGAATGCTCCATAGGCCCACTCCGCATAGGAGAGACCGACCAACCCGGGCCAATGGATGGAAGCGCCCACCCGGTTGTACACCTCTGTGTTAAAGGGGCACTGAAGCAGGAAGTGGTCCATGCTCTCCAGCAGGCCACCGCACTCCTCCCGGGGACAACCCCTTTCCTCAGAGCTCCTACACTTCAGATTGTCCCTCACACACAGCTTTCCATGGAAGCAGCGCCAAGTCACGTCCCAAAACTTATAGGGGATCCTGATGGAATTCAATAAACTCAAACCCACCCCCAGATCCCGACTTGGGCAATCCCTGAGGGCCAGGGGCTTCTGGAAATGGGTCAACAGAACCCTCTTGTCAAGGACTTTCCTCGACAACGTCCTGATCTCCCACATTCCCAGACCCCACCGGCGAATCACCTTCAGAACCGGGGTAGCGTAAGCCGGAAGATGCCCATGCGGTGTACGGAGATCCTTCACTTGCCCTCCTGTCTACCATTCCTGGAAGAAAAGCCGAAACCATCCCCTGCAGGAGTATACCCACGGAGGAGCCCATCCCCTACAGGAGTATACCCACGGAGGAGCCCTCTCTTTCCAGAGGTTTGCTACATTGATCTTAAGAAAGGTATTCACTAGGAACACCACAGGGTTGACCATACACAACCCTCCTTGTCTCCTCGTGCGGTAAGTAACCTCCCTCTTGATTAGGTTCAGCCTATTCCCCCATAACAGCTGGAAGAACAGACTGTACACTCGAGTCCAGAGGGGTTCTGGCAACATGCACATTGCCCAGATAAATCAGCAATGGGAGCAGGTAAGTTTTAATCAGGTTCACCCTTTCCCTGAGGGTCAAAGACCAACCCTTCCACTGGTCCACCTTCTGGGCGGCGATCTTAAGCCTGCCGTCCCAGTTTTGCATGGGGTAATCCCCCTGGCCAAATTCGATGCCGAGAACTTTGGCAGAGTCTTGGGGCCCTGGAAGAGTGTCCGGGAGATCAAAGCCTGGATCCCCCTCTCCCAGCCAGAGACTCTCACACTTATCCCGGTTGATCTTGGACCCAGAAGCCTCTGAGTAGCGGTCAACCTCTGACATCACCCATTGCGCCTCCCCTCCCGAGGACACGAAAACGGTGACATCATCGGCATACGCTACCACCCTTAGAGTGGCTTCCGGTGCTGCCCGGTCCATCCCGACTCCCACCAACGGCCCACGATCAACCCTCCTAAGGAATGGGTCAATCGCGAACACGTACAGTAGTGGGCTCAGAGGACAACCCTGGCGAACACCAGACCCGACCTCAAAAGAGCGGCCAATCCAACCGTTCACAAGCGGGAAACTCTCTGCCCCTGCGTACAAAACCTTAAGCCAATTGACAAACTCCCCCGGCAGGCCATACCTCAGAAGGACAGACCAGAGGTACTCGTGGTTAACCCGATCAAACGCTTTTGCCTGATCCACGGACAGCAAGTACCCCTTCCAGTTACCAGCCCTGCCCTGCTCCACTGCCTCCCGGACACAAAGCACAGCACTAAATGTACTGCGGCCTGGAACAGAGCAGTGCTGGGTCCCCGAAAGGAGCCGGGGCGCAAACTGCACCAGCCGATTAAACAGCACCTTTGCCAAAACCTTTCTGTCCGCATTGAGAAGCGCTATGGGACGCCAGTTCTCAATACGAGATCGGTCCTTACCCTTTGACAGGATGATCAGGGCTGACCTCCTCATTGACTTCGGCAGAGCGCCCGAGGAAAGACACTCATTGAATACCTCAGTCAAGAGGGGAACCAAGGCGTCCTTAATGGTCTTATAAAACTCGGATGTTAAGCCATCCGGACCCGGCGATTTCTTGAGGGCGAGCCCTTCAATCGCCAGGCTGACTTCCTCTTCCCTAATCATCTCTGTCAAAACATCAAGAGAGGGGTCTACTCCTGGCTCAGGGACAGTTTCTGCCAGGAAAGCCGACATCACATCCCGATCTAGATCCTTCCTGCCCAAGAGGTGTGAGTAGAAGGATCTGACGACCTCCAGAATCCCTGATCTGGACCTTTTCAGGGATCCCGTACTGTCAACCAGTCCCGTGACAACTTTACCATTCACTGACATCTTGCAGTTTCTGTAAGGGTCGGGTGAGCGGTATTTCCCGTAATCCCTCTCAAAAACCAAAGATGCGTGTCTATCGTACTGACACCTCTTCAGCAAGGATTTCACTCTGGAGATGTCCTTACGACTACCTCCAGACGAGACGAGATGCTCGAGTTTCCTCCTCAGGCCCTGATACAGGCGGTACCTGTCCAGGCTCCTGAGGCTCGAGAGCTGGCGGAAGAATCTCGCCACCCTTTTCTTGAGCATCTCCCACCACTCTGACTTACTGCTACAAAGGCCCAGCAATGGTACCTGGCTCTGAAGAAAGTCCTCAAAGGATTGTCTTATCTCCGCTTCCTCCAGGAGAGACGAATTGAGCTTCCAGTAGCCTCCTGCCATCCGGGGGGTCTCTGTAACATTCAGAGAAAACAAAATTAAACAGTGGTCGGAGAACTCCACCTCAACAACAGAAACTGGTGAAGAAATGGCTTCCTCCTTTAAATAAAACCTGTCTATTCTAGACCTGCAGCTACCCCTATAATAGGTGAACCCCGCGTGGCCTGGGGTGTGCCGGATGTGGACATCCACCAGGCGAGCCTCACTGGCTATGCTATTAAGAGCGACGCTATCATAAGTCAGCTTGTCTCTGGAACCTCCCCTATCCTGGGACCTCGTGACAGCATTGAAGTCCCCTCCAAAGACCACCTGCCGACTTGTAAAAAGGTAGGGCTTGATCCTCATAAAGAGACACTTCCTGTCCCACTTGGACTGGGGACCATAGATGTTAATTAGGCGAAGTTCTTGTCCCTTCATGAGGACATCCAGGATCAGGCACCTCCCCATTTCTAACTCAATAACTCGTCGGCATTCTACCGGTGCGGTAAAAAGGACCGCCACTCCGCTATACGGCTCGGCCGCAAGAGACCAATAGGAAGGCCCGTGTCTCCATTCCCTCTTAGCTTTAAACACGGCCGCCAAATCTGGCAGCCTGGTCTCCTGCAAAAATAATATGTCGGCTTCAACACGGCCGAGAAAATCAAAGGCCGCAAATCTAGCCGCATCAGACTTAATGCTGGCGACATTAATGGACGCCAGCGTCAACAGAGTGGGTGCCGCCATCATGAGTGATTGAGTTAGACGGCTTTCTTTTTCCCACCACCCTTTTCCTCAGTTTCAGAAGAGGACCCTTTCCCTCTCTTTTTTGAAACTGTAGTTTCCATATCAGCTCTTTCATCCTCGTCTCCGGACTCCAGGTCAGTCTCCCATTCTGAGGACGAAGCATCCTCAGCGGAAGACTCAGCATCTCCTGAAAGCCCTCCCGCCCTCTCCGGAACCTCACCCTCAACTTCTGAGGCAGAGACGTTGTCAAGGGCTTGGAACCGGTTGGAAAGACCAACCAGAGGGGAATCAGCTTTACCTTCCTTTGGCTTCTGAGTCAGGGTGAGAGAAGATTTTAAATCTCCCTTCTTTTTCTTTTTCCTTTTGCCCTGCTTGCGCTTTTCCTGTAGCCACGCCCTACTATCCTCATCCATACTCTCATAATGGGAGGATTCTGAGAGCGTGGCCGCTTCCTCCCTCTGGATCCTCCTGACCTCCTCATCCAACTCATCATTCCTCGGGGCCTCAGCAACAAGATTGGGCTGAAGGACAGGACCGGGGGCAGTGAGCCGCGACTCCCCCACCTCCCTGTCCCTTTGGCGCCTGTCCTGACGCCTCTGTCGTGATGGCGTCACTTTCTTATCTTTCTTCCCTGGCCCCTCAGTTCCTCCGCCTCTGCTAGTCCCCTCCCCAGCAGATTCGGCCTCATGGCCTTCACCCACCGGAGCCAGAACCGCATTAGCAAAAGAACCACACAGGTGACACCGAATCTGCTTACAGGATGCAGCGAGATGGCCGACACCCCCACACAACGCACACTTCTCCACGGTGCAGTTTGCGCTGAAATGTGTGGGGTCACCGCACCTGTGACACAGCTTAGGCTGCCCCCGGTAGAAGATCAGGATCCGATCCCTCCCCAGGAAGGCTGATGAAGGGATGTGGGCGACTGAGTTACCTGAACGCCTCAACTTTACCATGAAGGTCCAGGCCCCTGACCAGATACCAAACTCGTCACGATTTTTCCTTGGCGTCTCCAATACTTCACCATATCGCCCAAGCCAAGTCATGATGTCATAGCAAGAAAGTGATTCATTACGGGTTAAAACGGTCACTTTCTTGACCTGATTTTGGCGAGACACCGCCTGAACAGCAAAGTCTCGCCAACCGGGCATGTTCTTTTTCAGCTCATAATTCCCCCAGAAGAGCTCAAGTCCCTCCGGGCGAACAAAACTGACATCGAACTCAGATGTGCCATAAGGATGTATCAAGGCAAAGATGTACATCCTGTATTATACTCCAGAGCTACACTCACTATTCTGCTGCTGGTGCAGTCACTGTGTACATACATGACATTACTTATCCTGTACTGATCCTGAGTTACATCCTGTATTATACTCCAGAGCTGCACTCACTATTCTGCTGCTGGTGCAGTCACTGTGTACATACATGACATTACTTATCCTGTACTGATCCTGAGTTACATCCTGTATTATACTCCAGAGCTGCACTCACTATTCTGCTGCTGGTGCAGTCACTGTGTACATACATGACATTACTTATCCTGTACTAATCCTGAGTTACATCCTGTATTATACCCCAGAGCTGCACTCACTATTCTGCTGCTGGTGCAGTCACTGTGTACATACATGACATTACTTATCCTGTACTGATCCTGAGTTACATCCTGTAAATCTTTTATTTTATATATAAAAATGAAAAACATAACAATCATAAACATAAATCAAGCCATAACTTCTGGCAAAACAAAACAATAATAATAATAATAACAAAACAATAATACAAACTTAAAGAGACTTACGAAAATCTCCTGGCCCAGACACACACACACAATCAGCATTATAAAACAAAACCTTCACCCAATCCCACCACCTAATTTTTTTTTTTTTCTATATAATTGTTTATAATAATTTTTTTTTTTTTTTCCATAAATAACTAAAGAATACACAGCAAAAAAAAAGACAAACAGGAAATAAAAACATTAAATATAACTAACTAAATCCCACGCCCATCACCCTCCCACCCAGACACTGGTCTAACGTCCAAAGTCCGCGCTATATAGTCCAGACCAGTGCCCAGAATCATATTGTCCAAATCCCGTCCACCCCCCACCCAACCTAACACCCTAACACCAACACCCCAAAAACCAACCAACCTATATACACATTAACTATAACTACATAAATACACACTGTACACAAAATACAAACACATTAAACATATCAACATAACAAACCAACCACATAAAGCCCAGGTTCGGCGCCTGCAAGCCCCTACATCTCTATAACCTCAGATACAAAACAAAAATCTACAGTGTCAGCTTCAGCCCAACACCAGGAGCGGAGATGACAGACTAAGGGACACTAAAGGAGAACCCCCTCCAAAGGAGAGAGGCCCTCCCCGTGCCCAGCCTCTCATACTCCAGAGAGCACACCTTCACCAGGTCACCCAGAATGTTCCTAACCACCTCATCCACCGGGAGGATTTTACGCTGCGTCGATACTAAACACCGTGCGTTCCACGTGTGGTACCTGACCACTAGACTAACTAAGAATAAAGTGCAGCGGTCCCGGCCACCCAGGCCTCTGAATGCTCCATAGGCCCACTCCGCATAGGAGAGACCGGCCAACCCGGGCCAATGGATGGAAGCGCCCACCCGGTTGTACACCTCTGTGTTAAAGGGGCACTGAAGCAGGAAGTGGTCCATGCTCTCCAGCAGGCCACCGCACTCCTCCCGGGGACAACCCCTTTCCTCAGAGCTCCTACACTTCAGATTGTCCCTCACACACAGCTTTCCATGGAAGCAGCGCCAAGTCAAGTCCCAAAACTTCAAGGGGATCCTGATGGAATTCAAAAGACCTAAACCCACCCCCAGATCCCGACTTGGGCAATCCCTGAGGGCCAGAGGCTTCTGGAAATGGGTCAACAGAACCCTTTTGTCAAGGAGTTTCCTTGACATGGTCCTGATCTCCCACATTCCCAGACCCCACCGGCGAATCACCTTCAGAACCGGGGTAGCGTAAGCCGGAAGATGCCCATGCGGTGTGCGGAGATCCTTCACTTGCCCTCCTGTCTCCCATTCCTGGAAGAAAGGCCGAAACCATCCCCTGCAGGAGTATACCCACGGAGGAGCCCTCTCTTTCCAGAGGTTTGCGATATTGATCTTAAGAAAGGTATTCACTAGAAACACCACAGGGTTGACCATACACAACCCTCCTTGTCTCCTCGTGCGGTAAGTAACCTCCCTCTTGATTAGGTTCAGCCTATTCCCCCATAACAGCTGGAAGAACAGACTGTAGACCCGAGTCCAGAGGGGTTCTGGCAACATGCACACACTGCCCAGATATATCAGCAATGGGAGCAGGTAAGTTTTAATCAAGTTCACCCTTTCCCTGAGGGTCAAAGACCAACCCTTCCACTGGTCCACCTTCTGGGCGGCGATCTTAAGCCTGCCGTCCCAGTTTTGCATGGGGTAATCCCCCTGGTCAAATTCGATGCCGAGAACTTTGGCAGAGTCTTGGGGCCCTGGAAGAGTGTCCGGGAGATCAAAGCCTGGATCCCCCTCTCCCAGCCAGAGACTCTCACACTTATCCCGGTTGATCTTGGACCCAGAAGCCTCTGAATAGCGGTCAACCTCTGACATCACCCATTGCGCCTCCCCTCTCGAGGACACAAAAACGGTGACATCATCGGCATACGCTACCACCCTTAGAGTGGCTTCCGGTGCCGCCTGGTCCATCCCGACTCCCACCAACGGCCCACGATCAACCCTCCTAAGGAATGGGTCAATCGCGAACACGTATAAGAGTGGGCTCAGAGGACAACCCTGGCGAACACCAGACCCGACCTCAAAAGAGCGGCCAATCCAACCGTTCACAAGCGGGAAACTCTCTGCCCCTGCGTACAAAACCTTTAGCCAATTGACAAACTCCCCCGGCAGGCCATACCTCAGAAGGACAGACCAGAGGTACTCGTGGTCAACCCGATCAAACGCTTTTGCCTGATCCAAGGACAGCAAGTACCCCTTCCAGTTACCAGCCCTGCCCTGCTCCACTGCCTCCCGGACACAAAGCACAGCACTAAATGTACCGCGGCCTGGAACAGAGCAGTGCTGGGTCCCCGAAAGGAGCCGGGGCGCAAACTGCACCAGCCGATTAAACAGCACCTTTGCCAAAACCTTTCTGTCCGTATTGAGAAGCGCTATGGGACGCCAGTTCTCAATACGAGATCGGTCCTTACCCTTTGACAGAATGATCAGGGCAGACCTCCTCATTGACTTCGGCAGAGCGCCCGAGGAAAGACACTCATTGAATACCTCAGTCAAGAGGGGAACCAAGACGTCCTTAAAGGTCTTATAAAACTCAGATGTTAAGCCATCCGGACCTGGCGATTTCTTGAGGGCGAGCCCTTCAATCGCCAGGCTGACTTCCTCTTCCCTGATCATCTCTGTCAAAACATCAAGAGAGGGGTCTACTCCTGGCTCAGGGACAGTTTCAGCCAGGAAAGCCGACATCACATCCCGATCTAGATCCTTCCTGCCCAAGAGGTGCGAGTAGAAGGATCTGACGACCTCCAGGATCCCTGATCTGGACCTTTTCAGGGATCCCGTACTGTCAACCAGTCCTGTGACAACTTTACCATTCACTGACATCTTGCAGTTTCTGTAAGGGTCGGGCGAGCGGTATTTCCCGTAATCCCTCTCAAAAACCAAAGATGCGTGTCTATCGTACTGACACCTCTTCAGCAAGGATTTCACTCTGGAGATGTCCTCACGACTACCTCCAGTCGAGACGAGATGCTCGAGTTTCCTCCTCAGGCCCTGATACAGGCGGTACCTGTCCAGGCTCCTGAGGCTCGAGAGCTGGCGGAAGAATCTCGCCACCCTTTTCTTGAGCATCTCCCACCACTCTGACTTACTGCTACAAAGGCCCAGCAATGGTACCTGGCTCTGAAGAAAGTCCTCAAAGGATTGTCTTATCTCTGCTTCTTCCAGGAGAGACGAATTGAGCTTCCAGTAGCCTCTTCCCATCCGGGGGGTCTCTGTAACATTCAGAGAAAACAAAATTAGAAAGTGGTCGGAGAACTCCACCTCAACAACGGACACTGCTGAAGAGATGGCTTCCTCCTTTAAATAAAACTTGTCTATTCTAGACCTGCAGCTACCCCTATAATAGGTGAACCCCGCGTGGCCTGGGGTGTGCCGGATGTGGACATCCACCAGGCGAGCCTCACTAGCTATGCTATTAAGAGCGACGCTATCATAAGTCAGCTTGTCTCTGGAACCTCCCCTATCCTGGGACCTCGTGACAGCATTGAAGTCCCCTCCAAAGACCACCTGCCGACTTGTAAAAAGGTAGGGCTTGATCCTCATAAAGAGACACTTCCTGTCCCACTTGGACTGGGGACCATAGATATTAATTAGGTGAAGTTCTTGTCCCTTCATGAGGACATCCAGGATCAGGCACCTCCCCATTTCTAACTCAATAACTCGTCGGCATTCTACCGGTGCGGTAAAAAGCACCGCCACTCCGCTATACGGCTCGGCCGCAAGAGACCAATAGGAAGGCCCGTGTCTCCATTCCCTCTTAGCTTTAAACACGGCCGCCAAATCTGGCAGCCTGGTCTCCTGCAAAAATAAAATGTCAGCTTCAACTCGGCCGAGAAAATCAAAGGCCGCAAATCTAGCCGCATCAGACTTAATGCTGGCGACATTAATGGACGCCAGCGTCAACGGAGTGGGTGCCGCCATCATGAGTGATTGAGTTAGACGGCTTTCTTTTTACCCATCTTACCACCACCCTCGGGAAATGAACACCCCCTTTTTAGACATATTGTGGTGTCCATCTCCCTCACCTTCGATGCTTCAGGGGCAGATCCAGGACCTGCCCCCTCATCCTCGTCTCCAGACTCTGGGCCAGTCTCCCCTCCTGAGGACCCTGACTCCCCAGGGGGAGACTCGGCACCCCCTGCAGGCCCCTCCGCCACCTCTGGCCCTTCACCCTCAGCCCCTCCATCGGCAGGAGAGGCTCCATCCAGGGCCAGGAATCGATTTGAAAGTTCGACCAGCGGGGGGTCGGTTGCACCTTCCTTGGGTACCTTAGTCAGGGAGGGAGAAGATCTTACACCTCTCTTCTTTTTACCCTTTTTCTTCTTTTTGGCGCCACGCTTACGCTTTTCCTCTAGCCACGCCCTATTATCCTCATCCATACTCTCATAATGGGATGAGTCTGAGGACGTGGCACCTTCCTCTCTCTCGATCCTCCTGACCTCCTCATCCAGTACATTATCCCCTGGGGCCTCAGCGACAGGTGTGGTCTCCAGGATAGCGCCAGAGGTTGTCCCAGCAGCCCGGGACTCCCCCCGCTCTCTCTCCTGTTGACGCTTCTCTAGACGCCTTAGCTGGGCAGGCGTCTTTTTCCTGTCTTTCTTCCCTGGCCCCTCCATTCCTCCACCTCTGCTAGTCCCCTCCCCAGCAGATTCAGCCTCATGGCTTTCATCCGCTGAGGCTGAGCCTGCATTAGCGAAGGAAAGAGGACAACGACTGTACGGGTGACCGAGATCACCACACAGGTTACACCTAATCTGCCCTGTACAGGATGCAGCGAGATGGCCGACACCCCCACACAACGCACACTTCTGCACGGTGCAGTTTGCGCTGAAATGTGTGGGGTCACCGCACCTGTGACACAGCTTAGGCTGCCCCCGGTAGAAGATCAGGATCCGATCCCTCCCCAGGAAGGCTGATGAAGGGATGTGGGCGACTGAGTTACCTGAACACCTCAACTTCACCATGAAGGTCCAGGCCCCTGACCAGATACCAAACTCGTCACGATTTTTCTCGGGTACTCCCAGTACCTCTCCATAACGATTCATCCAGGTCATGATGTCAAAGCAAGATAGTGATTCGTTACGGGTAAGAACGGTCACTTTCTTGAGTTCGCTCTGGCGGGACACTGCTTGCACAGCAAAGTCCCGCCACTCGGGCTCGTTGTATCTCAGCTCATAGTTGGACCAGAAGAGCTCAAGCCCCTCCGGCCGAACAAAGCTGACATCAAACTCAGATGTACCATAGGGATGGATCAAGGCAAAGATGTCAGCCGCCTTGAAGTCCATCTTCAGCAGCAGCTCAACTACCCGTGCCCGAGGGGGACACACATCACTGCCACGCCACCGAAGACGGACCACATTCCTACGGTTAGCACCCGGCCCGGTTGTCGGGAGCGACCATGATGTCTCCCTGCCTCTTTGCTCTCGGAAGGCAGACAGGCCGTGCCTCTCTATCCAAAACGACAAATCAACCTCCTGCCCTGCTACATTGATCGTCCTTTCACCCTTCTGTAAGGCCTGCAGGAGGCGCCGTTGCAAAAAGCCGTCCCCAGAACCCAGAGACGAGGATGACGGAACCCTACTTCCCCCAGCAGCGACACTGGCATAGCTCTTAATAGGGGCCGCTACTGGGGGAGCAACCGGACCAACCCCTGCACCCACCACATTAACACTACCCACCTCAGCCGCGCCACCCACACCACCAGTCACTCCATCACTCACTCCCATAACTGGTAACGGTTCTCCACCACTCACACCATTCACATTATCCACCACAACATTACTGACACCATTCACACTAGCCACCACAACATTACTGACTCCACTCACACTGGCTGGACCAGCAACAACATCAGGGGACATGACCACCTCCGCATCTTCGGGCACAAGGGACGGGGGTCCCCTCGCAGAGCATCGCCCAAAGGGGACCCCAACTCTTGTCGCACTTGTGCCCTCCGCATCATCGGTAGCAGATGTTATTTTGCTTTTTCTGGGGCTCGGAAACAATCGCCGCTGCTCCTTAGCCGGTGTGAGGCGCCGCTGATCTCCGGTCTGCATAGAATTATCATTATCCCCAACACCGACACAAAAGAGTACCTTCTGTCTGGGAGGTCCGGAGCTCTCAGCCTCAGCGACCCCTCCACACTGCCGCCGCCCCATAACCAAGTGATCAGCGGCGACAGCATGAAGAGGCGCCGAGGCACGAAGAGGCACCGAGGCACCGGAAGCTGCCACCAGTGCCGGGCTGTCCCCCCCTCCCAGCGGGGGACGCACCACAGCACTGGATTTTGATGTTATCGCCACTGCAGAGCCGCCCTGACTGTCCGGCCTTGCGGCCGATGCCTCCCCTGCTCCCCCACTGTTACCACAAACAGAGACGGAGCCCATCGCCACATCAGATGTCACACCTGTAATCTCCCTGCACCTTTGCACCGGGTCCACAGCAGAACTCGGGGGGGTTTGGGTAGCAGGGCTTGCACAGTGAGCTGACCCTGCGCTTTGCCCGGGGGGGTGTACAGGGAGGGGGGTAAAGATGAAACGTACCTCTTCTTGCTGCTTGGGCCTGGTCTTCTTACTCTTCCTCCGGCTGCTCCCCCCAGCGGCTTCCTCTGGGAGTTCATCGCCAAAAGAAAAGTTCTCCATGCGCACTGGGGACTCGAGCAGCCGGATCTCCGCCATGAGCGCCCCTCCCTGGCTGCCGGTGTCACTGTCCTCCCCCGAGCGAGGTGTTACTGCTGGCTGTCCTGCAGGGGGCCCACTGCACGAGGCCTGCTGATCTTCCTGCAGGCCGCCAGGTGGGAACTGCTGCTCGTTATCATCATCATCATCCTCCTCTTCCACCTGGCTCGCAGGCTGCAACCCCATCAGCCTTTGCTCTCTGTTATCAGCCATCTGAGCAAATCTCTCATCATTTAAAAGTTTTTCTTTAAATGGTCCGCTGTTGTTGCAAATAAAGTTTTTTCTTTTCAGCAGTTTATCAATATCCGCTTTAAGTTTGTTAATTTCACAACATATCTCTGTCTTGCGCTTCTTTGGCGCCGTGTTCGCCCTGGCGCGGGCACATCGCAGCTCCTCCCGGAGCCTCCTGATGGTCTTACTTGCCTCTTCGTACTCACAGAGGTGGCTCTGGACCCGGGAGGCATAGGTGGACAAAGTCTCCCGGGGTCCCTGCACCGCCCAGCCTCCCCCCGCATGGTCAGCCTTACCTCTGTGAGCACTCCGCTTCATGGCTCCAGCCCCGGAAGGACCGCTCTCACCCGCACCATCATGGACATCCAGCTTCTTACGGTGTTGCTTCACATTGGACTCAGGGGGAGTAGGAGCTGTATTACTACGACTCCTGGTGGAACGTCTCACCCCTGAGTCCTCCATAGCGCTGGCCGGTTGCTGTCCTCTCCTGCCCCCCGCCGGCCTGGCCCGGGAAGCAGGAGCCTGGGAGTCGGCTCCCTCGCTCATCCCCAGGAACCTAACTCCCTCCCTGGGAGAGGAGAGAGCAGGCCCTGGGTAGGTAGATGGATCCTCCAGGAGCTCAGGAGCACAAGCACAGAGCAGCTTCACACACAGCCACACCCTCCTCTAACGAGGTAACCGCCTCCAGAGCTGTACTCACTATTCTGCTGCTGGTGCAGTCACTGTGTACATACATGACATTACTTATCATGTACTGATCCTGAGTTACATCCTGTATTATACCCCAGAGCTGCACTCACTATTCTGCTGCTGGTGCAGTCACTGTGTACATACATGACATTACTTATCCTGTACTGATCCTGAGTTACATCCTGTATTATACTCCAGAGCTGCACTCACTATTCTGCTGCTGGTGCAGTCACTATGTACATACATGACATTACTTATCCTGTACTGATCCTGAGTTACATCCTGTATTATACTCCAGAGCTGCACTCACTATTCTGCTGCTGGTGCAGTCACTGTGTACATACATGACATTACTTATCCTGTACTGATCCTGTGTTACATCCTGTATTATACCCCAGAGCTACACTCACTATTCTGCTGCTGGTGCAGTCACTGTGTACATACATGACATTACTTATCCTGTACTGATCCTGAGTTACATCCTGTATTATACTCCAGAGCTGCACTCACTATTCTGCTGCTGGGGCAGTCACTGTGTACATACATGACATTACTTATCCTGTACTGATCCTGAGTTACATCCTGTATTATACCCCAGAGCTACACTCACTATTCTGCTGCTGGTGCAGTCACTGTGTACATACATGACATTACTTATCCTGTACTGATCCTGAGTTACATCCTGTATTATACCCCAGAGCTGCACTCACTATTCTGCTGCTGGTGCAGTCACGGTGTACATACATGACATTACTTATCCTGTACTGATCCTGAGTTACATCCTGTATTATACCCCAGAGCTGTACTCACTATTCTGCTGCTGGTGCAGTCACTGTGTACATACATGACATTACTTATCATGTACTGATCCTGAGTTACATCCTGTATTATACCCCAGAGCTGCACTCACTATTCTGCTGCTGGTGCAGTCACTGTGTACATACATGACATTACTTATCCTGTACTGATCCTGAGTTACATCCTGTATTATACTCCAGAGCTGCACTCACTATTCTGCTGCTGGTGCAGTCACTGTGTACATACATGGAATTACTTATCCTGTACTGATCCTGAGTTACATCCTGTATTATACCCCAGAGCTGCACTCACTATTCTGCAGACATTATACGATTGTTGTTTGTATTCTTTGTCTTCCCTCTGTTAGGTGCTGGGACCTGAGTGCCGGGAACCTAAAGTGGATATTTCAGGGTCCGATCCTGGCGGCCACCATAGTAAGTGATTGATTACATCCATTGTCCCTGATGTAGCTGCCATCTGGGCCATTTTTGGTTCTGTCTGGTTCTGATCCCTCTCTCCACTTCTCCTGACTACAGATAAAGACTGTGACAAATCTGGGTAGACTCACTGGCGCCCCCTACTGGGTCCCTGCAGGTGACAGTGTCAGAGAAGATTAGCATAAGCCACGCCCCTGCTCTGCCCCAGCTCCTCCCCTCTGACAGTCCCTCTACAGCAGTGGTTTTCAACCTTTCTAATGCTGTGACCCCGCAATACAGTTCCTCATGCTGTGGTGACCCCAAACCATGCAACTCGCAGTAAAAACACATTAAAATTGCGTCTCCGATGGCTTTAGGCGACCCCCGGTTTTGGTCGTTCGACCCCCGCTGGGGTCCCGACCCACAGGTTGAGAACCACTGCTCTGCAGGAAGGAGTGTGTATCATATGTGAGGGAGGGGCCGTAACCTCTAAGCCCGACCCATGACGGATCCTTTCCCTGGTCTCCAAGGGGTTAAACTATTTCTGTCACTTTTGGAAGAATTTGCAATTCTTAAGTTTTAATAAACAATCGATAGTAATGAAGGTTGTAGAGAGGCCGCAGCCGGCGTCTCGCAGGGTTTCCGTCTCTGTGTGTCAGCGCGGCCGGCGCTCCTTTGGTTCCTTGACAGGTTTTCTTGGACGGACGTCTCCCTGTTAAATATTTATTTCCGTCAGAATATTAACTCTTCAAATATTTATTTTCCTCTGATAAAACGGAGTTAAATCTGTCAGAGAGTTTCCTACAATATTATACAATGTTTCACTGCAGAAAGGTACAAAATATTTACCCCCGGAAATCACGGAAAAATCCACCAGAAGATTCAGGAGAGGAGAACAGTAACCCCCTCACTGCTTATAGACCAACCGATACTCCAGGATTGTTACTGGACTGGTGTAACTGGCACTGCTGTGCTCTGTGCTCTCTGCACATAACTGCTCCACAGTCCCTCCTGCTCCATGTAAAAGCCACAGCAGGTTTCTGTTTCAACACTAAAGCATCCACTCAGACCAGAGGAGGAAGCTATGGGAAAGTTAAATGCAGTGAGCACAGAGCACAGCAGTGTGAGGCATGCCCCCATTGCACTAGGAGAAGCTACACTCCAGGTATATAAATCCATATATCACAGTCCTGCTGCTACTAACAACATACACAGAGGTCTGATTACACATCTCTCCAGGGACAATACATAACACTGGCTGCAGAGAGCACAGAGCACAGCAGTGTGAGGTCTGATTACACATCTCTCCAGGGACAATACATAACACTGGCTGCAGAGAGCACAGAGCACAGCAGTGTGAGGTCTGATTACACATCTCTCCAGGGATAATACATAACACTGGCTGCAGAGAGCACAGAGCACAGCAGTGTGAGGTCTGGTTACACATCTCTCCAGGGACAGTACATAACACTGGCTGCAGAGAGCACAGAGCTCAGCAGTGTGAGGTCTGATTACACATCTATCCAGGGACAATACATAACACTGGCTGCAGAGAGCACAGAGCACAGCAGTGTGAGGTCTGATTACACATCTCTCCAGGGACAGTACATAACACTGGCTGCAGAGAGCACAGAGCACAGCAGTGTGAGGTCTGATTACACATCTCTCCAGGGACAATACATAACACTGGCTGCAGAGAGCACAGAGCACAGCAGTGTGAGGTCTGATTACACATCTCTCCAGGGACAGTACATAACACTGGCTGCACAGAGCACAGAGCACAGCAGTGTGAGGTCTGATTACACATCTCTCCAGGGATAATACATAACACTGGCTGCAGAGAGCACAGAGCACAGCAGTGTGAGGTCTGATTACACATCTCTCCAGGGACAATACATAACACTGGCTGCAGAGAGCACAGAGCACAGCAGTGTGAGGTCTGATTACACATCTCTCCAGGGATAATACATAACACTGGCTGCAGAGAGCACAGAGCACAGCAGTGTAAGGTCTGATTACACATCTCTCCAGGGACACGGCATAACACTGGCTGCAGAGAGCACAGAGCACAGCAGTGTGAGGTCTGATTACACATCTCTCCAGGGACAATACATAGCACTGGCTGCAGAGAGCACAGAGCACAGCAGCGTGAGGTCTGATTACACATTTCTCCAGGGACAATACATAACACAGGCTGCAGAGAGCACAGAGCACAGCAGTGTGAGGTCTGATTACACATCTCTCCAGGGACACGGCATAACACTGGCTGCAGAAAGCACAGAGCACAGCAGTGTGAGGTCTGATTACACATCTCTCCAGGGACAATACATAACACTGGCTGCAGAGAGCACAGAGCACAGCAGTGTGAGGTCTGATTACACATCTCTCCAGGACAATACATAACACTGGCTGCAGAGAGCACAGAGCACAGCAGTGTGAGGTCTGATTACACCTCTCTCCAGGGACAATACATACCACTGGCTGCAGAGAGCACAGAACACAGAAGTGTGAGGTCTGATTACACATCTCTCCAGGGACACTACATAACACTGGCTGCAGAGAGCATAGAGCACAGCAGTGTGAGGAATGATTACACATCTCTCCAGGGACAGTACATAACACTGGCTGCAGAGAGCACAGAGCACAGCAGTGTGAGGCCTGATTACACATCTCTCCAGGGACAATACATTACACTGGCTGCACAGAGCACAGAGCACAGCACTGTCCATACTACTCTAATAGTTAGGAATTATCTTTGCTGAGCATTTTCTCCTCTTGTCATGTGGATGAGTAATCAGCAATGTGTCTAGACTCCTGGACAATCCCTTTTAGTGATAATTCTATGAATCCCTGAGCCATCACTAGTGGGGCGTGAATCCTTCTGCTGGTGCTGCACATCTCATCCTGCAGAATATTTCATCTTTTTCCTTTATAGATTTTCCTCGACATTTATAAAACCTCTTAGAAAATTCATTATTTTGGTCCTTGTAACACGGCTGCAGGTTTTGTCGGGGGAAATTAAATTTCCAATTTTTTTCAGACTTTTTGACCTTCTTCTTCCCAATATTTTAGACAGTTGATGCTTCTATTATCTGTTGACCTGAATGATGTATGGAGCCGAGCAGGCGGAGGAGATTATCTATCCCTATTCATCATGTCTGTACACACAAAGCAAGAGCCCAGGACACAGCCATTACTGGGGGTCACTGGACTCCCCCAGGGGAAAGGAGGACAGGGGAGTCTGGAGGAGGAGGAGGACAGAGGAGTCTGGAGGAGGAGGAGGACAGAGGAGTCTGGAGGGGGAGGAGGACAGAGGAGTCTGGAGGAGGAGGAGGACAGAGGAGTCTGGAGGAGGAGGAGGACAGAGGAGTCTGGAGGAGGAGGAGGAGGACAGAGGAGTCTGGAGGAGGAGGAGGACAGAGGAGTCTGGTGGAGGAGGAGGACAGAGGAGTCTGGAGGAGGAGGAGGACAGAGGGGTCTGGAGGAGGAGGAGGACAGAGGAGTCTGGAGGAGGAGGAGGACAGAGGAGTCTGGAGGAGGAGGAGGACAGAGGAGTCTGGAGGAGGAGGAGGACAGAGGAGTCTGGAGGAGGACAGAGGAGTCTGGAGGAGGAGGAGGACAGAGGAGTCTGGAGGAGGAGGAGGACAGAGGAGTCTGGAAGAGGAGGAAGAGGACAGAGGAGTCTGGAGGAGGAGGAGGACAGGGGAGTCTGGAGGAGGAGGAGGACAGAGGAGTCTGGAGGAGGAGGAGGACAGGGGAGTCTGGAGGAGGAGGAGGACAGGGGAGTCTGGAGGAGGAGGAGGACAGAGGAGTCTGGAGGAGGAGGAGGACAGGGGAGTCTGGAGGAGGAGGACAGAGGAGTCTGGAGGAGGACAGAGGAGCCTGGAGGAGGAGGACAGAGGAGTCTGGAGGAGGAGGAGGACAGAGGAGTCTGGAGGAGGAGGAGGACAGAGGAGTCTGGAGGAGGAGGAGGACAGAGGAGCCTGGAGGAGGAGGAGGAGGACAGAGGAGTCTGGAGGAGGAGGAGGAGGACAGAGGAGTCTGGAGGAGGAGGACAGAGGAGGTTGGGGGAGAGGAAGGACAGAGGAGTCTGGAGGAGGACAGAGGAGGTTGGGGGAGAGGGAGGACAGAGGAGTCTGGAGGAGGACAGAGGGGTCTGGAGGAGGACAGAGGAGTCTGGAGGAGGAGGAGGAGGAGGACAGAGGAGTCTGGAGGAGGAGGAGGAGGAGGACAGAGGAGTCTGGAGGAGGAGGAGGAGGACAGAGGAGTCTGGAGGAGGAGGAGGACAGAGGAGTCTGGAGGAGGAGGAGGACAGGGGAGTCTGGAGGAGGAAGAGGACAGGGGAGTCTAGAGGAGGAGGACAGAGGAGGTTGGGGGAGAGGGAGGACAGAGGAGTCTGGAGGAGGACAGAGGGGTCTGGAGGAAGAGGAGGACAGAGGAGTCTGGAGGAGGAGAAGGACAGAGGAGTCTGGAGGAGGAGGAGGACAGAGGAGTCTGGAGGAGGAGGACAGAGGAGTCTGGAGGAGGAGGAGGATAGAGGAGTCTGGAGGAGGAGGAGGACAGAGGGGTCTGGAGGAGGAGGAGGACAGAGGAGTCTGGAGGAGGAGGAGGACAGAGGGGTCTGGAGGAGGAGGAGGACAGAGGAGTCTGGAGGAGGAGGAGGACAGAGGAGCCTGGAGGAGGAGGAGGACAGAGGGACTGGAGGAGGAGGACAGAGGGGTCTGGAGGAGGACAGAGGAGTCTGGAGGAGGAGGAGGACAGAGGAGTCTGGAGGAGGACAGAGGAGCCTGGAGGAGGAGGAGAACAGAGGAGTCTGGAGGAGGAGGAGGACAGAGGAGTCTGGAGGAGGAGGACAGAGGAGTCTGGAGGAGGAAGAAGACAGAGGAGTCTGGAGGAGGAGAAGGACAGAGGAGTCTGGAGGAGGACAGAGGAGCCTGGAGGAGGAGGAGGAGGACAGAGGAGGAGGAGGAGGACAGAGGAGTCTGGAGCAGGAGGAGGACAGAGGAGTCTGGAGGAGGAGGACAGAGGAGTCTGGAGGAGGAGGACAGAGGGGTCTGGAGGAGGAGGAGGAGGAGGAGAACAGAGGAGTCTGGAGGAGGACAGAGGAGTCTGGAGGAGGAGGAGGACAGAGGAGTCTGGAGGAGGACAGAGGAGTCTGGAGGAGGAGGAGGAGGACAGAGGAGTCTGGAGGAGGAGGACAGAGGGGTCTGGAGGAGGAGGAGGAGGAGGAGGACAGAGGAGTCTGGAGGAGGAGGAGGACAGAGGAGTCTGGAGGAGGACAGAGGAGTTTGGAGGAGGAGGATGGTGGAGCGCGGTATAGGAGACTGAGTGTAGATTGGATTTGTTTGGTTACATTATATATAGGTGATCGCTCCTATAAGTCACATGTTAGTTGTTTCCATGGTTACATGTTGCGTTTCTTGTTATTATTGTAATAATTTAATGTTTTTTTTTCCCTTTTTCTCTTTTTCAGGCAAATTTCTTTCTTTTTATTAATATTGTTCGGGTTTTAGCAACGAAACTGCGAGAGACGAATGCGGGTCGCTGTGATGCGCGGCAGCAGTACAGGTGAGCGCTGTGCCGGGTGCTACCACTAGGGGCCCAGGTGAGCTGTTACCTGCTGACTCCGCCCCCTTGTCTCTCCCTGCAGGAAGCTGCTGAAGTCCACGCTGGTCCTGATGCCGCTGTTTGGTGTCCATTACATCGTCTTTATATCGCTGCCATATACCGAGGTGTACGGGCTGCTGTGGCACATACAGATGCACTATGAAATGATCTTCAACTCCTTCCAGGTATTTATTATTGGGGTACACAGACCCCCGGGGGGCACAGCATTACATGGATAGTCTTACCCTATACTAGCCGGGGTCCGGGGTCTTAGGTGGGTTCGGAGGTCTGGTGCAGTGGCTGCAGCAGCGTCACAGTGTGTCAGTGAATCCTCCTGTCTATACATGGGGGCCCCTGATATTATTATGTTGTGTCGGGGGTCTGGAGCCTCCTGCTCCCCCTCTGCTTATTTATAAAGGAATCGCACCACAGCCGACACATTGTAACAGAAACTGTAATAATATACAACAAGATGAATGCAACCAGCGGGAAAACAGCCAAAGCTTCAACTTACCGCTCCCTATCCCCGAAGAGCCGACATCAGAACCAGCGGCCCCTCTACCCCCCTCTATGTGCCCCTCTACCCCCCTCTATGCGCCCCTCTACCCCCCTCTATGCGCCCCTCTACCCCCCTCTATGCGCCCCTCTACCCCCCTCTATGCGCCCCTCTACCCCCTCCATGCGCCCCTCTACCCCCCTCTATGCTCCCCTCTACCCCCCTCTATGCTCCCCTCTACCCCCCTCTATGCTCCCCTCCACCCCCCTCTATGCTCCCCTCCACCCCCCTCTATGCGCCCCTCCACCCCCCTCTATGCGCCCCTCCACCCCCCTCTATGCGCCCCTCTACCCCCCTCTATGCGCCCCTCTACCCCCCTCTATGCGCCCCTCTACCCCCCTCTATGCGCCCCTCTATGTGCCCCTCTACCCCCCTCTATGCGCCCCTCTACCCCCCTCTATGCGCCCCTCTACCCCCCTCTATGCGCCCCTCTACCCCCCTCTATGTGCCCCTCTACCCCCCTCTATGCGCCCCTCTACCCCCCTCTATGCGCCACTCTACCCCCCTCTATGTGCCCCTCCATCCCCCTCTACTGGGGAATATAATAATGGGCCAAAAGCAGTGGCGACGATCTCTGCCCGATACAACATATCAGTCTGGGGTCCAGGCATTTTAACCCACAGAACATTATCTAGGCTGGATACATTGTAACAAACTCTCAGATGAGATCAGGTCTGGTTATGCACTGGTATTTATCAGACCTCTATGTATGTTGTTAGGAGCAGCAGGACTGTGAAATATGGATTCATATTACAAGCTCTGCAGCCAGTGTTGGGTATTGTCCCTGGAGAGATGTGTAATCAGACCTCACACTGCTGTGCTCTGTGCTCTCTGCAGCCAGTGTTATGTATTGTCCCTGGAGAGATGTGTAATCAGACCTCACACTGCTGTGCTCTGTGCTCTCTGCAGCCAGTGTTATGTACTGTCCCTGGAGAGATGTGTAATCAGACCTCACACTGCTGTGCTCTGTGCTCTCTGCAGCCAGTGTTATGTATTGTCCCTGGAGAGATGTGTAATCAGACCTCACACTGCTGTGCTCTGTGCTCTCTGCAGCCAGTGTTATGTACTGTCCATGGAGAGATGTGTAATCAGACCTCACACTGCTGTGCTCTGTGCTCTCTGCAGCCAGTGTTATGTACTGTCCCTGGAGAGATGTGTAATCAGACCTCACACTGCTGTGCTCTGTGCTCTCTGCAGCCAGTGTTATGTATTGTCCCTGGAGAGATGTGTAATCAGACCTCACACTGCTGTGCTCTCTGCAGCTAGTGTTATGTATTGTCCCTGGAGAGATGTGTAATCAGACCTCACACTGCTGTGCTCTCTGCAGCCAGTGTTATGTATTATCCCTGGAGAGATATGTAATCAGACTTCACACTGCTGTGCTCTGTGCTCTCTGCAGCCAGTGTTATGTATTGTCCCTGGAGAGATGTGTAATCAGACCTCACACTGCTGTGCTCTGTGCTCTCTGCAGCCAGTGTTATTACACATCCCTCCAGGGATAATACATAACACTGGCTGCAGAGAGCACAGAGCACAGCAGTGTGAGGTCTGATTACACATCTCTCCAGGGACAATACATAACACTGGCTGCAGAGAGCACAGAGCACAGCAGTGTGAGGTCTGATTACTCATCTCTCCAGGGATAATACATCAGACCTCACACTGCTGTGCTCTGTGCTCCCTGCAGCCAGTGTTATGTATTGTCCCTGGAGAGATGTGTAATCAGACCTCACACTGCTGTGCTCTGTGCTCCCTGCAGCCAGTGTTATGTATTGTCCCTGGAGAGATGTGTAATCAGACCTCACACTGCTGTGCTCTGTGCTCTCTGCAGCCAGTTATGTATCATCCCTGGAGAGATGTGTAATCAGACCTCACACTGCTGTGCTCTGTGCTCTCTGCAGCCAGTGTTATGCATTGTCCCTGGAGAGATGTGTAATCAGACCTCACACTGCTGTGCTCTGTGCTCTCTGCAGCCAGTGTTATGTATTGTCCCTGGAGAGATGTGTAATCAGACCTCACACTGCTGTGCTCTGTGCTCCCTGCAGCCAGTGTTATGTATTGTCCCTGGAGAGATGTGTAATCAGACCTCACACTGCTGTGCTCTGTGCTCCCTCACTGGCATTTTTTGGATAGTAATGGAAAGTGGCTGAGAACTGGGAGCAGTGACATAACGTAGGACGGAGCAGTATCCAGTGTCCTGTAGTGCCTCCTGCTGGCAGTGTGTGTCCGGTATCCTGCAGAACATTGCGCTGCTTCTATGTGTCTCTTGTGTCTGAGGTTGTTACATTGTATCCAATCATTAATACTGTAGAATCCGGAGCCGCCCTGGAATATGGGATCGGTGACGCCCCCTCTAGTAGGGATCAGTGGGGTCTCCGGATACTCCTCTTGTCTATTCAGCAGTGATGAGAATGGGGGGACACTAGCGCCCCCTCCTTACCCCTGACCCTCCAGGGGCAGATTTGGTCCAGTCCTGACAGATGAGATGTCCTTCTTTTTAAATTATTGCAATTTGGTGATTTATTATTAGTTATTATTTTATGTATTTATCAGTATTTTCTATTATTTGATGACTTTTCTATTTTGGATTTTCTAGAATATTTTTTTCATTCATTTGTGGAATTTGGAAACATTTTAGTGAAATCCCTTCATTCACTTTATTTTTTGGGACAATTATTTTGTATAATTTACATTTTTGTTTTACATGAATTGTGGGTAAATTTTAGTTTATACTTAAAAAAATAAAAGAAAAAAATCTATATTGTAGGATGACTATGTGAGGGATTGTGATTGGCTGTGCTCTGCGGTTGGGTGCTGATTGGTTGAGGGGTCCGTCTGTAACTAGGGGTCGTCTGTAACTCAGGTGTCCTTAAGTAGGGGAATGACTGTAATTTACAATTTTCTGTATTTACTAAAAATTTTGTAGTGAAATGTTTGGATTTCAGGCGCTGTTCACATTGGCCTCCTGCACTGACCGGTATCGGGGTCCCTCAGGTTTATATTGGGGCTCTGATGGGGAAGCTGCCGGATGTGAACAGCGGCTGAGCCCTGGATCTAGAGGTCACTGTGATTCCGCCCCAGAGATTCTCCAATGTCTCTTCTCCTTCTGTTTTCCAGGGATTTTTTGTTGCCATCATCTACTGCTTCTGTAACGGAGAGGTAAGTAGCTGAATAATTTACACTGCGGAGGGGGGGGGGGGGGATTGTAGAGTGTGAGCTCCCGCGGGTCACTGCGCGACGGGATTTGTAACAATATGTGAAGGTTTAGATGAGAAATTCTTAGAGTCTCGGAGCGAATGTTAAACTATTGATTTCCCCAAAGCTTCCCCCGAGGGCGGCAGGAGGCGGCCGGCCTGGAAGTGGCGCCATTTATGTCAAAGACTTTTCATCAGCCGCAGAAATCCCAGCTGTCAATCACTCTCTGTATACAGAAGTGAGCGGATAATCACCGTGTGCACAGCGCCGGCAGAGCTCTTCATCACAGCTGCCTCGTACATGAATAGAACCTCAGAGGCGCAGTGGACACTGACACGTCACTTTCATACCTTCTATTTTTGGCCTATTGGGAAATTTATTGTTGTAAATCAAAATCTCTGAATCAAAATATCTTTTAAACCTCTTGACTCCATGAAGTTAAAGGGACGTTTCACCTCCTCCAATCTCTGGCTCCCCTGATAGGTGTCACTCCACTGAATCCGGCGCAGTTGGAATTTTTTCTCTAGCATCCACTGTTCCCAAGCAATCACCCAATATCCTAATTTGGCTTAGTGCTAGGTAGGCGGTCCTGAAGGTTGAGCTGGCAGTCTGACTCCTCCCACCCGACACTGGACAGCCTGATTAGCATATCGGGTGCTGAAACTAACAGCGCTGATTGCTCAGGAACGGTGGGGGCTAGAGAAAAAATTCCAACTGTTCTGAAATCAGCGGAGCGAGGGCTATTAATGCGCCAGAGGATTGGGTGGGGTTTAACTCCTTGGACTGTTCAGGTTTTGCTTCTAAAGTCCATGAATTATGGAGCATATATCCCCCTCCTGTGATGATGTCACCCCCGGCCTCCATGATGTAACTGATAGGAGGCGGGACTGTGAGTGTCACATGCAGGGGGCACGGATCTCTCACCAAGAAGCAAAGTCTAGAACTTCAGAAAACAAAAGATTCCCTGGATTCTTAAGGAGTTAAAAAGAAAAAAAAAATTATTGAATAAAATCCTGAGCCGTCGGCGTCAGCCGCACATGAGATCGCCATCGCCGTGTCCGCGATGATCTGAATGTAAAGCAGCGCCTTGTAGCATAAATCCTTCCCGTTGTGTTCCGGGACGGAATGTTTTGTTTCTTTATTATTTCCTACGTTTTTTATTGGGAGCCCTGAGATAAGGACACGAGGGCCGGGGATCACAATGTGTTATTACTGGCGAATATATTAGCGCCGCATCGTTGTGCCGCCCCTCTGAGGACGGATCTGTCACCGTATCACACCACAAGAACATCAAGAGGAACGAAAAATAGAAGAACAATAAAACGCGCAAAAGAAAGGGCGAGGACCCGGCGGCGCCAGGAAGGAGACGGGACAAGAGATTCACAGGAAGAAGCAAAAAGGCGTAAAAAATAGACAAATATCAAAGAAGAAACACGAGAAAATCTATCAAAAGAAAAATAAGAAATAAAACATTTAAAAAAGAAACTCAATAATGTTTATAAAATAACGAGATTCACCCCAAAAAAATGTCTTCCTCTGCCTGCACAGGGGGGTGAGAGTAAGAGATCGTCCTGATAATCCCGGGACATTACTCATAGACACAGGCCCCGGGACTCCTTCCTTCCAAAATCAACTTTTATAATTATACTAATGAGCCTGAAGGTCTGTTTCCAGGGGTGTTTCCAGCGCTCCTCAGTGCTGTAGCTTCACAGGCTGTTACACTGAGAAGAGCTGGTATCCCCTCCCCCTGCACTACCTGCTGCCACTAAATTCCAAAAGCAGAGGGAGGAGAGTGAGAGCAGGAGGAGGCGGAGACAAGTTCTGCTCAGTGTAACAGCCTGTGAATCTGCAGCATGGAGGGGCTCTGGTAACACCCCCAGGAGCCCTTTTGGCTTATTAGCATAACTATAAAAGTTGATGTTGGAAGGAGGTCATGGATAACTAATATAAGAAGATCCCCGGTGCCTGGATGTGTAAGTGATGTCCCCGGTTTATCAGGACGGATTCTGATGGGAGATTTCCTTTAAAGGGAACCTGTCACCAGGAGACCCATTTTTAGAACTCCCCCGGTCCCCACAGAGCATAGCACATACACATACATGCACTGCCAAAGAGTTTTTGTATAAAAATTAGGTTTTACAGAAAAAATATATGTTCTACAGAACCTGTCAGTGCTGTGTGATTAGGCACCTGGGAGGGGCTATAGAGGAGCCCTCCCCAACCTTGGGAAACAGCTCCTCCATGTATCCTTTTCAAATATATGAAAACGCCCATCACTTGGCTTAGCGACGCCCCCTGATCCTCTGCAGCCAATCGCGAGTGACGGGAGTTATTCATTCACATGGAGGAGCGGTTTCCCAAGGCTGAGGGGGTGGAGCTGCTCCTCTGTAGCCCCTCCCAGGTGACACATCACAGTGTAGATGGTACTGACAGGTTCTGTATAACACATATATATATTTTTGGCGGTGTATGTGCTATGCTCTGTGGGGGCTAAAAATGGGTCTCCTGGTGACAGGATCCCTTTAAGGAATAATTAATTAGGGGTGTGGTCATATATCACTCCTCTTCCATTACCCAAATACTATTATATGTATCGTCAGTTACTCCCAGACTCCTCCTGGCCGGTTACTCATTCATTTCACTTTTGTCTCCTCCAGGTACAAGCAGAAATTAAGAAATCCTGGAGTCGCTGGACTTTAGCGCTGGACTTCAAAAGGAAAGCGAGAAGTGGCAGCACCACGTACAGCTACGGGCCCATGGTGTCCCACACGAGCATCACCAACGTCACCACCAGGGGCACCCTGGCCCTGCACCTCAACACCCGACTAGTGTCCGCCGCCCTGAACGGCCACCGAAACCTCCCGGGCTACGTCAAGAACGGCTCCATCTCCGAAAACTCCATCCCCTCCTCCGGCCTGGAGCAGTACAACAAGGACGACGAGTATCTCAACGGATCGGGAGGCGATGACAAGACGCCGGCAGAAGCGGAGGAGCAGGAGAAGGAATCCGTCATGTGACTGTATAGAGACTTCATAGGAAAGCCATGACCGATCCTGCTCCATCAAGCCCCTCCCCCCGACTTCTACAGCCCCTCCCCCCGACTTCTACAGCCCCTCCCCCAAACGCCAGAGCACAACCCACAAGCGTCACCAGTGCTGCGCCGGGAGGTTATTCATCCGTCCTCTATGTTAGAGACGCGGGTGCAGATCGTTCTAATAATGCGGAATCTCGTGTAGTTTTTAATTTTTTTTTAATAATTATTATTATTTTATTATAATCAGGAGCCAATTCCGAAAAAATCGAAAGTCCATACAAAAAGAAAATTCAAGATTTGTAAATATTGAAGGTAAATCTGAGCAGTGACAATGTTATTAGAATCCGACAAAAATCGGGAGATTTTTACCAAAAAGTAAGAAATTTTAAACAAAAAAATCCCCCCCCGAATGTCGCCCTCCGCCTCATCTATGCAAAAAAACTGCAAAATCACCCAAAAGTTACAGAAAAAAAAAACTCCCTGACTCTCGAGGGAAATAAAATCCGGATCAAATCATCGATTTTTATGTCTCAGGAGAAAAAAAAAATTCTATGTATAAAAAATTTGTTTAAAATTAAAAAAAAAAAATTAAAAATGTACAATAAAAAAAACAGCAAAAAAAAAAGTTGCTGCTATATTTTCATTAATATATGAAGAAAGGAGACGACGGAGAATAATATATTTATCGTTGCGATAATCTATAGTGTAAGCAGCGCGCGAAACGCCGCAACTTATTATATACGGACCAAGAGGAAAATGTTTTATTGTTATTATTATTATTTTTTTTTTTACATTCTTTTTGAGAAATATATGATTTTCAGATGGAAATTTCATGCTGGTTTCTTGTTTCTTTGGTCTCATGTTTGGTTCAAGTTTCAATTTTGGATTTACACACAACATGCCCACTACACACAGAGCATGCCCACTACACACAGAGCATGCCCACTACACACAGAGCATGCCCACTACACTCTCACATAGAGGTCTATAGCTGCAGCTCACCTCCCCCCACTACACACAGAGCATGCCCACTACACACAGAGCATGCCCACTACACACAGAGCATGCCCACTACACTCTCACATAGAAGTCTATAGCCGCAGCCCACCTCCCCTTACTACACACAGAGCATGCCCACTACACACTGACATAGAGGTCTATAGCCACAGCTCACCTCCCCCTACTACACACAGAGCATGCCCACTACACACAGAGCATGCCCACTACACACAGAGCATGCCCACTACACACAGAGCATGCCCACTACACACAGAGCATGCCCACTACACACAGAGCATGCCCACTAGAAGTCTATAGCCGCAGCTCAGCTCCCCCTCCTACACACAGAGCATGCCCACTACACACTGACATAGAGGTCTATAGCCACAGCTCACCTCCCCCTACTACACACAGAGCATGCCCACTACACACTGACACAGAGGTCTATAGCTGCAGCTCACCTCCCCCTACTACACACAGAGCATGCCCACTACACTCTCACATAGACGTCTATAGCTGCAGCTCACCTCCTCCTACTACACACAGAGCATGCCCACTACACACTGACATAGAGGTCTATAGCCGAAGCTCACCTCCCCTACTACACACAGAGCATGCCCACTACACACAGAGCATGCCCACTACACTCTCACATAGAGGTCTATAGCCGCAGCTCACCTCCCCTACTACACACAGAGCATGCCCACTACACTCTCACATAGACGTCTATAGCTACAGCTCACCTCCCCTACTACACACAGAGCATGCCCACTACAGTCTCACATAGAAGTCTATAGCCGCAGCTCACCTCCCCCTACTACACACAGAGCATGCCCACTACACTCTCACATAGAGGTCTATAGCCACAGCTCACCTCCCCCTACTACACACAGAGCATGCCCACTACACACTGACATAGAGGTCTATAGCCGCAGCTCACCTCCCCCTACTACACACAGAGCATGCCCACTACACTCTCACATAGAGGTCTATAGCCACAGCTCACCTCCCCCTACTACACACAGAGCATGCCCACTACACACTGACATAGAGGTCTATAGCCACAGCTCACCTCCCCCTACTACACACAGAGCAAGCCCACTACACACAGAGCATGTCCACTACACTCTCACATAGGAGTCTATAGCCACAGCTCACCTCCCCCTACTACACACAGAGCATGCCCACTACACTCTCACATAGAAGTCTATAGCTGCAGCTCACCTCCCCCTACTGCACACAGAGCATGCCCACTACACTCTCACATAGGAGTCTATAGCCACAGCTTACCTCCCCCCACAACACACAGAGCATGCCCACTACACTCTCACATAGGAGTCTATAGCCACAGCTTACCTCCCCCCACTACACACAGAGCATGCCCACTACACTCTCACATAGAGGTCTATAGCCGCAGCTCACCTCCCCCTACTACACACAGAGCATGCCCACTACACACAGAGCATGCCCACTACACTCTCACATAGAGGTCTATAGCCGCAGCTCACCTCCCCCTACTACACACAGAGCATGCCCACTACACACAGAGCATGCCCACTACACACTGACACAGAGGTCTATAGCTGCAGCTCACCTCCCCCTACTACACACAGAGCAAGCCCACTACACACAGAGCATGCCCACTACACACTGACATAGAGGTCTATAGCCACAGCTCATCTCCCCTACTACACACAGAGCATGCCCACTACACTCCCACAATACAGGGGGGAACAGTATATAGATAATAAAGGGGGACGGTATATAGATAATACAGGAGCACAGTATATAGATAATACAGGAGCACAGTATATAGATAATACAGGGGGCGCAGTATATAGATATTTTAAAGGGGGGCAGTATATAGATAATACAGGGGGACAGTATACAGATATTACATGGGGCAGGGAATCCTCTGTATAGATGTGTCAGGTTAGATGCAGTGCAGGGACCACGTCATCAAGGAGACAATACCATCTGTCCATATATGGTCTCTCTACATCTCCCAGGGCTTCCCCAGACACAAGGCTCGAAAATATTCATTTAAATAATTTTTTGCCCATCCCAGGATTTGAATTGAAAAGCTTCACAGTCCACCTGCCAGAGAGATAAAGGAAAGCGCCCCCACTAGGCTATAAGCGGGATTTTATGTAACCAAGAGCTTCACTAGAGCCCCCATAGAGTTACACTGTGACACATGCTCCATGCACTGGTATATAGAGATACAGCGCCCCCATCCACTAGACTATGGTATTACTGGTTACATGGGGGGGATGTTATATCACTAGAGCCTCCATAGAGTTACACTGTGACACATGCTCCATGCACTGGTATATAGAGATACAGCGCCCCCATCCACTAGACTATGGTATTACTGGTTACACTGGGGTATGTTATATCACTAGAGCCCCCATAGAGTTACACTGTGACACAGGCTCCATGCACTGGTATATAGAGATACAGCGCCCCCATCCACTAGACTATGGTATTACTGGTTACACTGGGGGGTGTTATATCACTAGAGCCTCCATAGAGTTACACTGTGACACCTGCTCCATGCACTGGTATATAGAGATACAGCGCCCCCATCCTCTAGACTATGGTATTACTGGTTACACTGGGGTATGTTATATCACTAGAGCCTTCATAGAGTTACACTGTGACACCTGCTCCATGCACTGGTATATAGAGATACAGCGCCCCCTTCCACTAGACTATGGTATTACTGGTTACACTGGGGGGATGTTATATCACTAGAGCCTCCATAGAGTTACACTGTGACACCTGCTCCATGCACTGGTATATAGAGATACAGCGCCCCCATCCACTAGACTATGGTATTACTGGTTACACTGGGGGGGTGTTATATCACTAGAGCCTCCATAGAGTTACACTGTGACACAGGCTCCATGCACTGGTATATAGAGATACAGCGCCCCCATCCACTAGACTATGGTATTACTGGTTACACTGGGGGATGTTATATCACTAGAGCCTCCATAGAGTTACACTGTGACACAGGCTCCATGCACTGGTATATAGAGATACAGCGCCCCCATCCACTAGACTATGGTATTACTGGTTACACTGGGGGGATGTTATATCACTAGAGCCTCCATAGAGTTACACTGTGACACAGGCTCCATGCACTGGTATATAGAGGTACAGCGCCCCCATCCACTAGACTATGGTATTACTGGTTACACTGGGGGGATGTTATATCACTAGAGCCTCCATAGAGTTACACTGTGACACAGGCTCCATGCACTGGTATATAGAGATACAGCGCCCCCATCCACTAGACTATGGTATTACTGGTTACACTGGGGGGATGTTATATCACTAGAGCCTCCATAGAGTTACACTGTGACACAGGCTCCATGCACTGGTATATAGAGGTACAGCGCCCCCATCCACTAGACTATGGTATTACTGGTTACACTGGGGGGATGTTATATCACTAGAGCCTCCATAGAGTTACACTGTGACACACGCTCCATGCACTGGTATATAGAGATACAGCGCCCCCATCCACTAGACTATGGTATTACTGGTTACACTGGGGGGATGTTATATCACTAGAGCCTCCATAGAGTTACACTGTGACACCTGCTCCATGCACTGGTATATAGAGATACAGCGCCCCCATCCACTAGGCTATGGTATTACTGGTTACACTGGGGGGATGTTATATCACTAGAGCCTCCATAGAGTTACACTGTGACACCTGCTCCATGCACTGGTATATAGAGATACAGCGCCCCCATCCACTAGACTATGGTATTACTGGTTACACTGGGGGATGTTATATCACTAGAGCCTCCATAGAGTTACACTGTGACACCTGCTCCATGCACTGGTATATAGAGATACAGCGCCCCCATCCACTAGACTATGGTATTACTGGTTACACTGGGGGATGTTATATCACTAGAGCCTCCATAGAGTTACACTGTGACCCCTGCTCCATGCACTGGTATATAGAGATACAGCGCCCCCATCCACTAGACTATGGTATTACTGGTTACACTGGGGGATGTTATATCACTAGAGCCTCCATAGAGTTACACTGTGACACAGGCTCCATGCACTGGTATATAGAGATACAGCGCCCCCATCCACTAGACTATGGTATTACTGGTTACACTGGGGGGTGTTATATCACTAGAGCCTCCATAGAGTTACACTGTGACACCTGCTCCATGCACTGGTATATAGAGGTACAGCGCCCCCATCCACTAGACTATGGTATTACTGGTTACACTGGGGGGATGTTATATCACTAGAGCCTCCATAGAGTTACACTGTGACACACGCTCCATGCACTGGTATATAAAGATACAGCGCCCCCATCCACTAGACTATGGTATTACTGGTTACACTGGGGGATGTTATATCACTAGAGCCTCCATAGAGTTACACTGTGACACACGCTCCATGCACTGGTATATAGAGATACAGCGCCCCCATCCACTAGACTATGGTATTACTGGTTACACTGGAGGATGTTATATCACTAGAGCCCCCATAGAGTTACACTGTGACACCTGCTCCATGCACTGGTATATAGAGATACAGCGCCCCCATCCACTAGACTATAGTATTACTGGTTACACTGGGGGGTGTTATATCACTAGAGCCTCCATAGAGTTACACTGTGACACCTGCTCCATGCACTGGTATATAGAGATACAGCGCCCCCATCCACTAGACTATGGTATTACTGGTTACACTGGGGGATGTTATATCACTAGAGCCTCCATAGAGTTACACTGTGACACCTGCTCCATGCACTGGTATATAGAGGTACAGCGCCCCCATCCACTAGACTATGGTATTACTGGTTACACTGGGGGATGTTATATCACTAGAGCCTCCATAGAGTTACACTGTGACACAGGCTCCATGCACTGGTATATAGAGATACAGCGCCCCCATCCACTAGACTATGGTATTACTGGTTACACTGGGGGATGTTATATCACTAGAGCCTCCATAGAGTTACACTGTGACACAGGCTCCATGCACTGGTATATAGAGATACAGCGCCCCCATCCACTAGACTATGGTATTACTGGTTACACTGGAGGATGTTATATCACTAGAGCCCCCATAGAGTTACACTGTGACACCTGCTCCATGCACTGGTATATAGAGATACAGCGCCCCCATCCACTAGACTATAGTATTACTGGTTACACTGGGGGGTGTTATATCACTAGAGCCTCCATAGAGTTACACTGTGACACCTGCTCCATGCACTGGTATATAGAGATACAGCGCCCCCATCCACTAGACTATGGTATTACTGGTTACACTGGGGGATGTTATATCACTAGAGCCTCCATAGAGTTACACTGTGACACCTGCTCCATGCACTGGTATATAGAGGTACAGCGCCCCCATCCACTAGACTATGGTATTACTGGTTACACTGGGGGATGTTATATCACTAGAGCCTCCATAGAGTTACACTGTGACACAGGCTCCATGCACTGGTATATAGAGATACAGCGCCCCCATCCACTAGACTATGGTATTACTGGTTACACTGGGGGATGTTATATCACTAGAGCCTCCATAGAGTTACACTGTGACACAGGCTCCATGCACTGGTATATAGAGATACAGCGCCCCCATCCTCTAGACTATGGTATTACTGGTTACACTGGGGGGATGTTATATCACTAGAGCCTCCATAGAGTTACACTGTGACACCTGCTCCATGCACTGGTATATAGAGGTACAGCGCCCCCATCCACTAGACTATGGTATTACTGGTTACACTGGGGGGATGTTATATCACTAGAGCCTCCATAGAGTTACACTGTGACACAGGCTCCATGCACTGGTATATAGAGGTACAGCGCCCCCATCCACTAGACTATGGTATTACTGGTTACACTGGGGGATGTTATATCACTAGAGCCTCCATAGAGTTACACTGTGACACCTGCTCCATGCACTGGTATATAGAGGTACAGCGCCCCCATCCACTAGACTATGGTATTACTGGTTACACTGGGGGGATGTTATATCACTAGAGCCTCTATAGAGTTACACTGTGACACCTGCTCCATGCACTGGTATATAGAGGTACAGCGCCCCCATCCTCTAGACTATGGTATTACTGGTTACACTGGGGGATGTTATATCACTAGAGCCTCCATAGAGTTACACTGTGACACAGGCTCCATGCACTGGTATATAGAGGTACAGCGCCCCCATCCTCTAGACTATGGTATTACTGGTTACACTGGGGGGGATGTTATATCACTAGAGCCTCCATAGAGTTACACTGTGACACCTGCTCCATGCACTGGTATATAGAGATACAGCGCCCCCATCCACTAGACTATGGTATTACTGGTTACACTGGGGGATGTTATATCACTAGAGCCTCCATAGAGTTACACTGTGACACACGCTCCATGCACTGGTATATAGGGATACAGCGCCCCCATCCACCAGACTATGGTATTACTGGTTACACTGGGAGGATGTTATATCACTAGAGCCTCCATAGAGTTACACTGTGACACACACTCCATGCACTGGTATAAAGAGATACAGCACCCCCATCCACTAGACTATGGTATTACTGGTTACACTGGGGGGGATGTTATATCACTAGAGCCCCCATAGAGTTACACTGTGACACACACTCCATGCACTGGTATAAAGAGATACAGCGCCCCCATCCACTAGACTATGGTATTACTGGTTACACTGGGGGGATGTTATATCACTAGAGCCTCCATAGAGTTACACTGTGACACAGACTCCATGCACTGGTATATAGAGATACAGCGCCCCCATCCTCTAGACTATGGTATTACTGGTTACACTGGGGGGATGTTATATCACTAGAGCCTCCATAGAGTTACACTGTGACACAGGCTCCATGCACTGGTATATAGAGATACAGCGCCCCCATCCACTAGACTATGGTATTACTGGTTACACTGGGGGATGTTATATCACTAGAGCCTCCATAGAGTTACACTGTGACACACGCTCCATGCACTGGTATATAGAGATACAGCGCCCCCATCCTCTAGACTATGGTATTACTGGTTACACTGGGGGGATGTTATATCACTAGAGCCTCCATAGAGTTACACTGTGACACCCGCTGCATGCACTGGTATATAGAGATACAGCGCCCCCATCCTCTAGACTATGGTATTACTTATTACACTGGGGGGATGTTATATCACTAGAGCCTCCATAGAGTTACACTGTGACACCTGCTCCATGCACTGGTATATAGAGATACAGCACCCCCATCCACTAGACTATGGTATTACTGGTTACACTGGAGGGGATGTTATATCACTAGAGCCTCCATAGAGTTACACTGTGACACCTGCTCCATGCACTGGTATATAGAGATACAGCGCCCCCATCCACTAGACTATGGTATTACTGGTTACACTGGGGGGATGTTATATCACTAGAGCCTCCATAGAGTTACACTGTGACACCTGCTCCATGCACTGGTATATAGAGGTACAGCGCCCCCATCCACTAGACTATGGTATTACTGGTTACACTGGGGGATGTTATATCACTAGAGCCTCCATAGAGTTACACTGTGACACAGGCTCCATGCACTAGTATATAGAGATACAGCGCCCCCATCCACTAGACTATGGTATTACTGGTTACACTGGGGGGATGTTATATCACTAGAGCCTCCATAGAGTTACACTGTGACACCCTCCATGCACTGGTATATAGAGATACAGCGCCCCCATCCACTAGACTATGGTATTACTGGTTACACTGGGGGATGTTATATCACTAGAGCCTCCATAGAGTTACACTGTGACACAGGCTCCATGCACTGGTATATAGAGATACAGCGCCCCCATCCACTAGACTATGGTATTACTGGTTACACTGGGGGGATGTTATATCACTAGAGCCTCCATAGAGTTACACTGTGACACCCGCTCCATGCACTGGTATATAGAGATACAGCGCCCCCATCCTCTAGACTATGGTATTACTTATTACACTGGGGGGATGTTATATCACTAGAGCCTCCATAGAGTTACACTGTGACACCTGCTCCATGCACTGGTATATAGAGATACAGCACCCCCATCCACTAGACTATGGTATTACTGGTTACACTGGAGGGGATGTTATATCACTAGAGCCTCCATAGAGTTACACTGTGACACAGGCTCCATGCACTGGTATATAGAGATACAGCGCCCCCATCCACTAGACTATGGTATTACTGGTTACACTGGGGGGTGTTATATCACTAGAGCCTCCATAGAGTTACACTGTGACACCTGCTCCATGCACTGGTATATAGAGATACAGCGCCCCCATCCACTAGACTATGGTATTACTGGTTACACTGGGGGATGTTATATCACTAGAGCCTCCATAGAGTTACACTGTGACACCTGCTCCATGCACTGGTATATAGAGATACAGCGCCCCCATCCACTAGACTATGGTATTACTGGTTACACTGGGGGGATGTTATATCACTAGAGCCTCCATAGAGTTACACTGTGACACAGGCTCCATGCACTGGTATATAGAGGTACAGCGCCCCCATCCACTAGACTATGGTATTACTGGTTACACTGGGGGATGTTATATCACTAGAGCCTCCATAGAGTTACACTGTGACACCTGCTCCATGCACTGGTATATAGAGATACAGCGCCCCCATCCACTAGACTATGGTATTACTGGTTACACTGGGGGGGGGGGGGTGTTATATCACTAGAGCCTCCATAGAGTTACACTGTGACACCTGCTCCATGCACTGGTATATAGAGATACAGCGCCCCCATCCACTAGACTATGGTATTACTGGTTACACTGGGGGATGTTATATCACTAGAGCCTCCATAGAGTTACACTGTGACACCTGCTCCATGCACTGGTATATAGAGGTACAGCGCCCCCATCCACTAGACTATGGTATTACTGGTTACACTGGGGGATGTTATATCACTAGAGCCTCCATAGAGTTACACTGTGACACACGCTCCATGCACTGGCATATAGAGATACAGCGCCCCCATCCACTAGACTATGGTATTACTGGTTACACTGGGGGGTGTTATATCACTAGATCCTCCATAGAGTTACACTGTGACACCTGCTCCATGCACTGGTATATAGAGGTACAGCGCCCCCTTCCACTAGCCTATGGTATTACTGGTTACACTGGGGGATGTTATATCACTAGAGCCTCCATAGAGTTACACTGTGACACCTGCTCCATGCACTGGTATATAGAGATACAGCGCCCCCATCCACTAGACTATGGTATTACTGGTTACACTGGGGGATGTTATATCACTAGAGCCTCCATAGAGTTACACTGTGACACACGCTCCATGCACTGGCATATAGAGATACAGCGCCCCCATCCACTAGACTATGGTATTACTGGTTACACTGGGGGGATGTTATATCACTAGAGCCTCCATAGAGTTACACTGTGACACAGGCTCCATGCACTGGTATATAGAGGTACAGCGCCCCCTTCCACTAGCCTATGGTATTACTGGTTACACTGGGGGATGTTATATCACTAGAGCCTCCATAGAGTTACACTGTGACACCTGCTCCATGCACTGGTATATAGAGATACAGCGCCCCCATCCACTAGACTATGGTATTACTGGTTACACTGGAGGGGATGTTATATCACTAGAGCCTCCATAGAGTTACACTGTGACACACGCTCCATGCACTGGTATATAGAGATACAGCGCCCCCATCCTCTAGACTATGGTATTACTGGTTACACTGGGGGGATGTTATATCACTAGAGCCTCCATAGAGTTACACTGTGACACAGGCTCCATGCACTGGTATATAGAGATACAGCGCCCCCATCCACTAGACTATGTTATTACTGGTTACACTGGGGATGTTATATCACTAGAGCCTCCATAGAGTTACACTGTGACACAGGCTCCATGCACTGGTATATAGAGAAACGGCGCCCCCATCCACTAGACTATGGTATTACTGGTTACACTGGGAGGATGTTATATCACTAGAGCCTCCATAGAGTTACACTGTGACACAGACTCCATGCACTGGTATATAGAGATACAGCGCCCCCATCCACTAGACTATGGTATTACTGGTTACACTGGGGGATGTTATATCACTAGAGCCTCCATAGAGTTACACTGTGACACACGCTCCATGCACTGGCATATAGAGATACAGCGCCCCCATCCACTAGACTATGGTATTACTTATTACACTGGGGGGATGTTATATCACTAGAGCCTCCATAGAGTTACACTGTGACACAGGCTCCATGCACTGGTATATAGAGGTACAGCGCCCCCTTCCACTAGCCTATGGTATTACTGGTTACACTGGGGGATGTTATATCACTAGAGCCTCCATAGAGTTACACTGTGACACCTGCTCCATGCACTGGTATATAGAGATACAGCGCCCCCATCCACCAGGCTATGGTATTACTGGTTACACTGGGGGGATGTTATATCACTAGGGCCTCCATAGAGTTACACTGTGACACAGGCTCCATGCACTGGTATATAGAGGTACAGCGCCCCCTTCCACTAGCCTATGGTATTACTGGTTACACTGGGGGATGTTATATCACTAGAGCCTCCATAGAGTTACACTGTGACACCTGCTCCATGCACTGGTATATAGAGATACAGCGCCCCCATCCACTAGACTATGGTATTACTGGTTACACTGGAGGGGTTGTTATATCACTAGAGCCTCCATAGAGTTACACTGTGACACCTGCTCCATGCACTGGTATATAGAGATACAGCGCCCCCATCCACTAGACTATGGTATTACTGGTTACACTGGGAGATGTTATATCACTAGAGCCTCCATAGAGTTACACTGTGACACAGGCTCCATGCACTGGTATATAGAGATACAGCGCCCCCATCCACCAGACTATGGTATTACTGGTTACACTGGGGAATGTTATATCACTAGAGCCTCCATAGAGTTACACTGTGACACAGGCTCCATGCACTGGTATATAGAGATACAGCGCCCCCATCCACTAGACTATGTTATTACTGGTTACACTGGGGGATGTTATATCACTAGAGCCTACATAGAGTTACACTGTGACACCTGCTCCATGCACTGGTATATAGAGATACAGCGCCCCCATCCACTAGACTATGGTATTACTGGTTACACTGGGAGATGTTATATCACTAGAGCCTCCATAGAGTTACACTGTGACACAGGCTCCATGCACTGGTATATAGAGATACAGCGCCCCCATCCACTAGACTATGGTATTACTGGTTACACTGGGAGATGTTATATCACTAGAGCCTCCATAGAGTTACACTGTGACACCTGCTCCATGCACTGGTATATAGAGGTACAGCGCCCCCATCCACTAGACTATGGTATTACTGGTTACACTGGGGGGATGTTATATCACTAGAGCCTCCATAGAGTTACACTGTGACACCTGCTCCATGCACTGGTATATAGAGATACAGCGCCCCCATCCACTAGACTATGGTATTACTGGTTACACTGGGGGATGTTATATCACTAGAGCCTCCATAGAGTTACATTGTGACACACGCTCCATGCACTGGTATATAGAGATACAGCGCCCCCATCCACTAGACTATGGTATTACTGGTTACACTGGGGGATGTTATATCACTAGAGCCTCCATAGAGTTACACTGTGACACAGGCTCCATGCACTGGTATATAGAGGTACAGCGCCCCCACCCACTAGACTATGGTATTACTGGTTACACTGGGGGGATGTTATATCACTAGAGCCTCCATAGAGTTACACTGTGACACCCTCCATGCACTGGTATATAGAGATACAGCGCCCCCATCCACTAGACTATGGTATTACTGGTTACACTGGGGGGATGTTATATCACTAGAGCCTCCATAGAGTTACACTGTGACACCCTCCATGCACTGGTATATAGAGATACAGCGCCCCCATCCACTAGACTATGGTATTACTGGTTACACTGGGGGATGTTATATCACTAGAGCCTCCATAGAGTTACACTGTGACACCTGCTCCATGCACTGGTATATAGAGGTACAGCGCCCCCATCCTCTAGACTATGGTATTACTGGTTACACTGGGGGATGTTATATCACTAGAGCCTCCATAGAGTTACACTGTGACACCCTCCATGCACTGGTATATAGAGATACAGCGCCCCCATCCACTAGACTATGGTATTACTGGTTACACTGGGGGATGTTATATCACTAGAGCCTCCATAGAGTTACACTGTGACACACGCTCCATGCACTGGTATATAGAGATACAGCGCCCCCATCCACTAGACTATGGTATTACTGGTTACACTGGGGGATGTTATATCACTAGAGCCTCCATAGAGTTACACTATGACACCGGCTCCATGCACTGGTATATAGAGATACAGCGCCCCCATCCTCTAGACTATGGTATTACTGGTTACACTGGGGGATGTTATATCACTAGAGCCTCCATAGAGTTACACTGTGACACACGCTCCATGCACTGGTATATAGAGGTACAGCGCCCCCATCCACTAGACTATGGTATTACTGGTTACACTGGGGGATGTTATATCACTAGAGCCTCCATAGAGTTACACTATGACACCGGCTCCATGCACTGGTATATAGAGATACAGCGCCCCCATCCACTAGACTATGGTATTACTGGTTACACTGGGGGATGTTATATCACTAGAGCCTCCATAGAGTTACACTGTGACACCCTCCATGCACTGGTATATAGAGATACAGCGCCCCCATCCACTAGACTATGGTATTACTGGTTACACTGGGAGATGTTATATCACTAGAGCCTCCATAGAGTTACACTGTGACACACGCTCCATGCACTGGTATATAGAGATACAGCGCCCCCATCCACTAGACTATGGTATTACTGGTTACACTGGGGGATGTTATATCACTAGAGCCTCCATAGAGTTACACTGTGACACACGCTCCATGCACTGGTATATAGAGATACAGCGCCCCCATCCACTAGACTATGGTATTACTGGTTACACTGGGGGATGTTATAATCACTAGAGCCCCCATAGAGTTACACTGTGACACAGGCTCCATGCACTGGTATATAGAGATACAGCGCCCCCATCCACTAGACTATGGTATTACTGGTTACACTGGGGGATGTTATATCACTAGAGCCTCCATAGAGTTACACTATGACACCGGCTCCATGCACTGGTATATAGAGATACAGCGCCCCCATCCTCTAGACTATGGTATTACTGGTTACACTGGGGGATGTTATATCACTAGAGCCTCCATAGAGTTACACTGTGACACACGCTCCATGCACTGGTATATAGAGATATAGCGCCCCCATCCACTAGACTATGGTATTACTGGTTACACTGGGGGATGTTATATCACTAGAGCCTCCATAGAGTTACACTGTGACACAGGCTCCATGCACTGGTATATAGAGATACAGCGCCCCCATCCACTAGACTATGGTATTACTGGTTACACTGGGGGATGTTATATCACTAGAGCCTCCATAGAGTTACACTATGACACCGGCTCCATGCACTGGTATATAGAGATACAGCGCCCCCATCCACTAGACTATGGTATTACTGGTTACACTGGGGGATGTTATATCACTAGAGCCTCCATAGAGTTACACTGTGACACAGGCTCCATGCACTGGTATATAGAGATACAGCGCCCCCATCCACTAGACTATGGTACTACTGGTTACACTGGGGGATGTTATATCACTAGAGCCTCCATAGAGTTACACTGTGACACCTTCTCCATGCACTGGTATATAGCGATACAGCGCCCCCATCCACTAGACTATGGTATTACTGGTTACACTGGGGGATGTTATATCACTAGAGCCTCCATAGAGTTACACTGTGACACCTGCTCCATGCACTGGTATATAGAGATACAGCGCCCCCATCCACTAGACTATGGTATTACTGGTTACACTGGGGGATGTTATATCACTAGAGCCTCCATAGAGTTACACTGTGACACCTGCTCCATGCACTGGTATATAGAGATACAGCGCCCCCATCCACTAGACTATGGTATTACTGGTTACACTGGGGGATGTTATATCACTAGAGCCTCCATAGAGTTACACTGTGACACAGGCTCCATGCACTGGTATATAGAGATACAGCGCCCCCATCCACTAGACTATGGTACTACTGGTTACACTGGGGGATGTTATATCACTAGAGCCTCCATAGAGTTACACTGTGACACCTTCTCCATGCACTGGTATATAGCGATACAGCGCCCCCATCCACTAGACTATGGTATTATTGGTTACACTGGGGGATGTTATATCACTAGAGCCTCCATAGAGTTACACTGTGACACCTGCTCCATGCACTGGTATATAGAGATACAGCGCCCCCATCCACTAGACTATGGTATTACTGGTTACACTGGGGGATGTTATATCACTAGAGCCTCCATAGAGTTACACTGTGACACACGCTCCATGCACTGGTATATAGAGGTACAGCGCCCCCATCCACTAGACTATGGTATTACTGGTTACACTGGGGGATGTTATATCACTAGAGCCTCCATAGAGTTACACTGTGACACCTGCTCCATGCACTGGTATATAGAGATACAGCGCCCCCATCCACTAGACTATGGTATTACTGGTTACACTGGGGGATGTTATATCACTAGAGCCTCCATAGAGTTACACTGTGACACAGGCTCCATGCACTGGTATATAGAGGTACAGGGCCCCCATCCACTAGACTATGGTATTACTGGTTACACTGGGGGGATGTTATATCACTAGAGCCTCCATAGAGTTACACTGTGACACCGGCTCCATGCACTGGTATATAGAGATACAGCGCCCCCATGCACTAGACTATGGTATTACTGGTTACACTGGGGGATGTTATATCACTAGAGCCTCCATAGAGTTACACTGTGACACCTGCTCCATGCACTGGTATATAGAGATACAGCGCCCCCATGCACTAGACTATGGTATTACTGGTTACACTGGGGGATGTTATATCACTAGAGCCTCCATAGAGTTACACTGTGACACAGGCTCCATGCACTGGTATATAGAGATACAGCGCCCCCATCCACTAGACTATGGTATTACCGGTTACACTGGGGGATGTTATATCACTAGAGCCTCCATAGAGTTACACTGTGACACAGGCTCCATGCACTGGTATATAGAGATACAGCGCCCCCATCCTCTAGACTATGGTATTACTGGTTACACTGGGGGGATGTTATATCACTAGAGCCTCCATAGAGTTACACTGTGACACAGGCTCCATGCACTGGTATATAGAGATACAGCGCCCCCATCCTCTAGACTATGGTATTACTGGTTACACTGGGGGGATGTTATATCACTAGAGCCTCCATAGAGTTACACTGTGACACAGGCTCCATGCACTGGTATATAGAGATACAGCGTCCCCATCCACTAGGCTATGGTATTACTGGTTACACTGGGGAATGTTATATCACTAGAGCCTCCATAGAGTTACACTGTGACACAGGCTGCATGCACTGATATATAGAGGTACAGCGCCCCCATCCACTAGACTATGGTATTGCTGGTTACACTGGGGGATGTTATATCACTAGAGCCTCCATAGAGTTACACTGTGACACACGCTCCATGCACTGGTATATAGAGGTACAGCGCCCCCACCCACTAGACTATGGTATTACTGGTTACACTGGGGAGATGTTATATCACTAGAGCCTCCATAGAGTTACACTGTGACACCTGCTCCATGCACTGGTATATAGAGATACAGCGCCCCCATCCACTAGACTATGGTATTACTGGTTACACTGGGGGGATGTTATATCACTAGAGCCTCCATAGAGTTACACTGTGACCCCTGCTCCATGCACTGGTATATAGAGATACAGCGCCCCCATCCACTAGACTATGGTATTACTGGTTACACTGGGGGATGTTATATCACTAGAGCCTCCATAGAGTTACACTGTGACACCTGCTCCATGCACTGGTATATAGAGATACAGCGCCCCCACCCACTAGACTATGTTATTACTGGTTACACTGGGGGATGTTATATCACTAGAGCCTCCATAGAGTTACACTGTGACACCTGCTCCATGCACTGGTATATAGAGGTACAGCGCCCCCATCCTCTAGACTATGGTATTACTGGTTACACTGGGGGGATGTTATATCACTAGAGCCTCCATAGAGTTACACTGTGACACCTGCTCCATGCACTGGTATATAGAGGTACAGCGCCCCCATCCACCAGACTATGGTATTACTGGTTACACTGGGGGGATGTTATATCACTAGAGCCTCCATAGAGTTACACTGTGACACAGGCTCCATGCACTGGTATATAGAGATACAGCGCCCCCATCCACTAGACTATGGTATTACTGGTTACACTGGGGGGGATGTTATATCACTAGAGCCTCCATAGAGTTACACTGTGACACAGGCTCCATGCACTGGTATATAGAGGTACAGCGCCCCCATCCACTAGACTATGGTATTACTGGTTACACTGGGGGATGTTATATCACTAGAGCCTCCATAGAGTTACACTGTGACACAGGCTCCATGCACTGATATATAGCGATACAGCGCCCCCATCCACTAGACTATGGTATTACTGGTTACACTGGGGGATGTTATATCACTAGAGCCTCCATAGAGTTACACTGTGACACACGCTCCATGCACTGGTATATAGAGGTACAGCGCCCCCATCCACTAGACTATGGTATTACAGGTTACACTGGGGGATGTTATATCACTAGAGCCCCCATAGAGTTACACTGTGACACACGCTCCATGCACTGGTATATAGAGATACAGCGCCCCCATCCACTAGTCTATGGTATTACTGGTTACACTGGGGGATGTTATATCACTAGAGCCCCCATAGAGTTACACTGTGACACATGCTCCATGCACTGGTATATAGAGATACAGCGCCCCCATCCACTAGACTATGGTATTACTGGTTACACTGGGGGGATGTTATATCACTAGAGCCTCCATAGAGTTACACTGTGACACCGGCTCCATGCACTGTTATATAGAGATACAGCGCCCCCATCCACTAGACTATGGTATTACTGGTTACACTGGGGGATGTTATATCACTAGAGCCTCCATAGAGTTACACTGTGACACAGGCTCCATGCACTGGTATATAGAGATACAGCGCCCCCATCCACTAGACTATGGTATTACTGGTTACACTGGGGGGATGTTATATCACTAGAGCCTCCATAGAGTTACACTGTGACACAGGCTCCATGCACTGGTGTATAGAGATACAGCGCCCCCATCCACTAGACTATGGTATTACTGGTTACACTGGGGGATGTTATATCACTAGAGCCTCCATAGAGTTACACTGTGACACACGCTCCATGCACTGGTATATAGAGGTACAGCGCCCCCATCCACTAGACTATGGTATTACTGGTTACACTGGGGGATGTTATATCACTAGAGCCTCCATAGAGTTACACTGTGACACCTGCTCCATGCACTGGTATATAGAGGTACAGCGCCCCCATCCACTAGACTATGGTATTACTGGTTACACTGGGAGATGTTATATCACTAAAGCCTCCATAGAGTTACACTGTGACACAGGCTCCATGCACTGGTATATAGAGATACAGCGCCCCCACCCACTAGACTATGGTATTACTGGTTACACTGGGGGATGTTATATCACTAGAGCCTCCATAGAGTTACACTGTGACACCCTCCATGCACTGGTATATAGAGATACAGCGCCCCCATCCACTAGACTATGGTATTACTGGTTACACTGGGGGGATGTTATATCACTAGAGCCTCCATAGAGTTACACTGTGACACCCTCCATGCACTGGTATATAGAGATACAGCGCCCCCATCCACTAGACTATGGTATTACTGGTTACACTGGGGGATGTTATATCACTAGAGCCTCCATAGAGTTACACTGTGACACAGGCTCCATGCACTGGTATATAGAGGTACAGCGCCCCCATCCACTAGACTATGGTATTACTGGTTACACTGGGGGATGTTATATCACTAGAGCCTCCATAGAGTTACACTGTGACACCTGCTCCATGCACTGGTATATAGAGATACAGCGCCCCCACCCACTAGACTATGGTATTACTGGTTACACTGGGGGATGTTATATCACTAGAGCCTCCATAGAGTTACACTGTGACACACGCTCCATGCACTGGTATATAGAGATACAGCGCCCCCATCCACTAGACTATGGTATTACTGGTTACACTGGGGGATGTTATATCACTAGAGCCTCCATAGAGTTACACTGTGACACCTGCTCCATGCACTGGTATATAGAGATACAGCGCCCCCATCCACTAGACTATGGTATTACTGGTTACACTGGGGGGTGTTATATCACTAGAGCCTCCATAGAGTTACACTGTGACACACGCTCCATGCACTGGTATATAGAGATACAGCGCCCCCATCCACTAGACTATGGTATTACTGGTTACACTGGGGGATGTTATATCACTAGAGCCTCCATAGAGTTACACTGTGACACACGCTCCATGCACTGGTATATAGAGGTACAGCGCCCCCATCCACTAGACTATGGTATTACTGGTTACACTGGGGGATGTTATATCACTAGAGCCTCCATAGAGTTACACTGTGACACCTGCTCCATGCACTGGTATATAGAGATACAGCGCCCCCATCCACTAGGCTATGGTATTACTGGTTACACTGGGGGGTGTTATATCACTAGAGCCTCCATAGAGTTACACTGTGACACACGCTCCATGCACTGGTATATAGAGATACAGCGCCCCCATCCACTAGACTATGGTATTACTGGTTACACTGGGGGATGTTATATCACTAGAGCCTCCATAGAGTTACACTGTGACACAGGCTCCATGCACTGGTGTATAGAGATACAGCGCCCCCATCCACTAGACTATGGTATTACTGGTTACACTGGGGGATGTTATATCACTAGAGCCTCCATAGAGTTACACTGTGACACAGGCTCCATGCACTGGTGTATAGAGATACAGCGCCCCCATCCACTAGGCTATGGTATTACTGGTTACACTGGGGGGTGTTATATCACTAGAGCCTCCATAGAGTTACACTGTGACACACGCTCCATGCACTGGTATATAGAGATACAGCGCCCCCATCCACTAGACTATGGTATTACTGGTTACACTGGGGGATGTTATATCACTAGAGCCTCCATAGAGTTACACTGTGACACACGCTCCATGCACTGGTATATAGAGGTACAGCGCCCCCATCCACTAGACTATGGTATTACTGGTTACACTGGGGGATGTTATATCACTAGAGCCTCCATAGAGTTACACTGTGACACAGGCTCCATGCACTGGTATATGGAGATACAGCGCCCCCATCCACTAGACTATGGTATTACTGGTTACACTGGGGGATGTTATATCACTAGAGCCTCCATAGAGTTACACTGTGACACAGGCTCCATGCACTGGTATATAGAGATACAGCGCCCCCATCCACTAGACTATGGTATTACTGGTTACACTGGGGGGATGTTATATCACTAGAGCCTCCATAGAGTTACACTGTGACACCCGCTCCATGCACTGGTATATAGAGATACAGGGCCCCCATCCACTAGTCTATGGTATTACTGGTTACACTGGGGGGATGTTATATCACTAGAGCCTCCATAGAGTTACACTGTGACACCTGCTCCATGCACTGGTATATAGAGATACAGCGCCCCCATCCACTAGACTATGGTATTACTGGTTACACTGGGGGATGTTATATCACTAGAGCCTCCATAGAGTTACACTGTGACCCCTGCTCCATGCACTGGTATATAGAGATACAGCGCCCCCATCCACTAGACTATGGTATTACTGGTTACACTGGGGGATGTTATATCACTAGAGCCTCCATAGAGTTACACTGTGACACACGCTCCATGCACTGGTATATAGAGATACAGCGCCCCCATCCACTAGACTATGGTATTACTGGTTACACTGGGGGATGTTATATCACTAGAGCCTCCATAGAGTTACACTGTGACACCTGCTCCATGCACTGGTATATAGAGGTACAGCGCCCCCATCCACTAGACTATGGTATTACTGGTTACACTGGGGGGTGTTATATCACTAGAGCCTCCATAGAGTTACACTGTGACACCTGCTCCATGCACTGGTATATAGAGGTATAGCGCCCCCATCCTCTAGACTATGGTATTACTGGTTACTCTGGGCGTGTTATATCACTAGAGCCTCCATAGAGTTACACTGTGACACAGGCTCCATGCACTGGTATATAGAGATACAGCGCCCCCATCCACTAGACTATGGTATTACTGGTTACACTGGGGGATGTTATATCACTAGAGCCTCCATAGAGTTACACTGTGACACACGCTCCATGCACTGGTATATAGAGATACAGCACCCCCATCCACTAGACTATGGTATTACTGGTTACACTGGGGGATGTTATATCACTAGAGCCTCCATAGAGTTACACTGTGACACACGCTCCATGCACTGGTATATAGAGATACAGCGCCCCCATCCACTAGACTATGGTATTACTGGTTACACTGGGGGATGTTATATCACTAGAGCCTCCATAGAGTTACACTGTGACACAGGCTCCATGCACTGGTATATAGAGATACAGCGCCCCCATCCTCTAGACTATGGTATTACTGGTTACACTGGGGGGATGTTATATCACTAGAGCCTCCATAGGGTTACACTGTGACACCTGCTCCATGCACTGGTATATAGAGATACAGCGCCCCCATCCACTAGACTATGGTATTACTGGTTACACTGGGGGATGTTATATCACTAGAGCCTCCATAGAGTTACACTGTGACACCTGCTCCATGCACTGGTATATAGAGATACAGCGCCCCCATCCACTAGACTATGGTATTACTGGTTACACTGGGGGATGTTATATCACTAGAGCCTCCATAGAGTTACACTGTGACACCTGCTCCATGCACTGGAATATAGAGGTACAGCGCCCCCATCCACTAGACTATGGTATTACTGGTTACACTGGGGGGATGTTATATCACTAGAGCCTCCATAGAGTTACACTGTGACACCTGCTCCATGCACTGGTATATAGAGATACAGCGCCCCCATCCACTAGACTATGGTATTACTGGTTACACTGGGGGATGTTATATCACTAGAGCCTCCATAGAGTTACACTGTGACACCTGCTCCATGCACTGGTATATAGAGATACAGCGCCCCCATCCACTAGACTATGGTATTACTGGTTACACTGGGGGATGTTATATCACTAGAGCCTCCATAGAGTTACACTGTGACACCTGCTCCATGCACTGGTATATAGAGATACAGCGCCCCCATCCACTAGACTATAGTATTACTGGTTACACTGGGGGATGTTATATCACTAGAGCCTCCATAGAGTTACACTGTGACACAGGCTCCATGCACTGGTATATAGAGATACAGCACCCCCATCCACTAGACTATGGTATTACTGGTTACACTGGGGGGATGTTATATCACTAGAGCCTCCATAGAGTTACACTGTGACATAGGCTCCATGCACTGGTATATAGAGATACAGCGTCCCCATCCACTAGACTATGGTATTACTGGTTACACTGGGGGGTGTTATATCACTAGAGCCTCCATAGAGTTACACTGTGACACACGCTCCATGCACTGGTATATAGAGATACAGCGCCCCCATCCACTAGACTATGGTATTACTGGTTACACTGGGGGATGTTATATCACTAGAGCCTCCATAGAGTTACACTGTGACACAGGCTCCATGCACTGGTATATAGAGATACAGCGCCCCCATCCACTAGACTATGGTATTACTGGTTACACTGGGGGATGTTATATCACTAGAGCCTCCATAGAGTTACACTGTGACATCCGCTCCATGCACTGGTATATAGAGGTACAGCGCCCCCATCCACTAGACTATGGTATTACTGGTTACACTGGGGGGATGTTATATCACTAGAGCCTCCATAGAGTTACACTGTGACACAGGCTCCATGCACTGGTATATAGAGATACAGCGCCCCCATCCACTAGACTATGGTATTACTGGTTACACTGGGGGATGTTATATCACTAGAGCCTCCATAGAGTTACACTGTGACACAGGCTCCATGCACTGGTATATAGAGATACAGCGCCCCCATCCACTAGACTATGGTATTACTGGTTACACTGGAGGATGTTATATCACTAGAGCCTCCATAGAGTTACACTGTGACACAGGCTCCATGCACTGGTATATAGAGATACAGCGCCCCCATCCACTAGGCTATGGTATTACTGGTTACACTGGGGGATGTTATATCACTAGAGCCTCCATAGAGTTACACTGTGACACAGGCTCCATGCACTGGTATATAGAGGTACAGCGCCCCCATCCACTAGACTATGGTATTACTGGTTACACTGGGGGATGTTATATCACTAGAGCCTCCATAGAGTTACACTGTGACACCTGCTCCATGCACTGGTATATAGAGATACAGATCTCTGTATTCTCTGCAGTCTGTGTAGTCTCTGCAGTCTCTGTAGTCTCTGCAGTCTTTGCATTCTCTGCAGTCTCTGTAGTCTCAGCAGTCTTTGCAGTCTTGTGGTCCTGGGCTTTGTTGTCCGCCGACGCTCTCACATTATATAATATGTGAAGTCACTGTCAGTAATTGCTGAACACGTTCCATGAAGTTTTGGCGGTTAAGTGGTGGCATGAATCACGCCGATCCTCTCCGTGTGCCGGCGCCATTACTTATTTAAGAGACATAAGTGCATGTGCGGAATAGAGATCGGGTCATGAATAAGTTACCAGCGAGGGGGGGTCTGAGGGGTCCCGGGGGAGGCAGAAGGAGTGGAAAATGCTACAAAACGCTAAAAATATTTCACCAAAGTAAAAGCCTTAAGAATCATGTAAAGATAATGAGGGGGAGTCAGATATAAAGGAACAAAGGATAAACGTCGCCTGTTATGGAATGAAAGGGACAGGATTATTTTTCGAGGCCCCTTATCCCGGGCTCATTAACTATTGCTGCGCTGCTAGGACCCTCATATTGTAGATGGGGGACGTTAATCATCCTGGGTCTCAGCTTCGCCTATTTTTGCGTCTGGTTTGTTGGGTTGTTTGTTTTTTTTGGCTTGTGATTTATGATGGATCTGGTTTTGCCTTGAGTTTTTGAATTGTTGTATGTCCAATTTATATGCGCCTAATTTTAGATATAGGGGGGTCATTTACTAAGGGCCAGATCCGCGTTTTTGCGATGGATTAACCAAATTTTTCCGTTTTGCGCTGATTTTCCCTGTATTGCCCCAGGATTTTGGCGCACTCGATCGGATTGTGGCGCATCGCCGGCATGCATGTGACGGAAATCGGGGTGTGTGGCCGTACGAAAACCCAACGGATTCGGAAAAAACGCCGCATTTAAAAAAAAAAAGGGTCGCTGGACACGCGCTTACCTTCACCAGGAATAGGATCGTGAACTCCGGCGGACCTCGGCGGACTTCAGTGGTGGAAGTCGGAGGAACTGCCTTAGTTAATCGCCGGAAGACCAGAATCCACCGCAGAGATTGCGCAGCTGGATCGCGAAAGGACCGGGTGAGTAAATCTGCTCCATTATCTAATTATAGATATTAAGGACAGCATGGTGACTCAGTGGTTAGCACTACAGTCTTGCAGCATGGTGGCTCAGTGGTTAGTCCTACAGCCTTGTAGCACGGTGGTTCAGTGGTTAGCACTAAAGCCTTGCAGCACAGTGGTTCAGTGGTTAGCACTACAGCCTTGTAGCACAGTGGCTCAGTGGTTAGCATTATAGCCTTGTAGCACAGTGGCTCAGTGGTTAGCATTATAGCCTCTTACCACAGTGGCTCAGTGGTTAGCATTTTAGCCTTGTAGAACAGTGGCTCAGTGGTTAGCACTACAGCCACTACAGTCTTGCAGCACAGTGGCTTAGTGGTTAGCACTACAGCCACTACAGCCTTGCAGCACTACAATCTTGTTATAATCAGATATGCGATAGATACATAGGTAGAAGATCAATAGATGAGGCTCAAAAACATTTGACAAAGAGCAAAAACTACAAAGACAAATGAGGTGCAAAAAGAGGGGAAATAAGATAAATGACCCCCATAGGGAGTGTCTGTGCGGCAGATGTTTGCGCCTTATCTGCCATAGTGAGTGTCTGTGCTGCAGATGTTTGCGCCTTATCTGCCATAGTGAGTGACTGTGCTGCAGATGTTTGCGCCTTATCTGCCATAGTGAGTGTCTGTGCGGCAGATGTTTGCGCCTTATCTGCCATAGTGAGTGTCTATGCTGCAGATGTTTGCGCCTTATCTGCCATAGTGAGTGTCTGTGCTGCAGATGTTTGCGCCTTATCTGCCATAGTGAGTGTCTGTGCTGCAGATGTTTGCGCCTTATCTGCCATAGTGAGTGTCTATGCTGCAGATGTTTGCGCCTTATCTGCCATAGTGAGTGTCTGTGCTGCAGATGTTTGCGCCTTATCTGCCATAGTGAGTGTCTGTGCTGCAGATGTTTGCGCCTTATCTGCCATAGTGAGTGTCTATGCTGCAGATGTTTGCGCCTTATCTGCCATAGTGAGTGTCTGTGCTGCAGATGTTTGCGCCTTATCTGCCATAGTGAGTGTCTGTGCTGCAGATGTTTGCGCCTTATCTGCCATAGTGAGTGTCTGTGCTGCAGATGTTTGCGCCTTCTCTGCCATAGTGAGTGTCTGTGCTGCAGATGTTTGCGCCTTATCTGCCATAGTGAGTGTCTGTGCTGCAGATGTTTGCGCCTTATCTGCCATAGTGAGTGTCTGTGCTGCAGATGTTTGCGCCTTATCTGCCATAGTGAGTGTCTGTGCTGCAGATGTTTGCGCCTTATCTGCCATAGTGAGTGTCTGTGCTGCAGATGTTTGCGCCTTATCTGCCATAGTGAGTGACTGTGCTGCAGATGTTTGCGCCCATAACCCGCAGACCCTTCTGCTCGGAGCGGCCGCTCTTCTCATTCCCGGATAGAAAGGTCTTCACTCCCCACATGATAAATAACTAAATGTAACAGTTTTATAATGTGACGTCTCATCATCTCCCATCACAACGGCCTCAAGTAACCAAGATTACTACATAAGTACAGCACGAGAACCAAAAAGACTACATAGGACCAAAATTAAGATTATTACATAGAAGTAAGAACCAGAACCAAGCTTACTACATTGACACAGGACCAGAAACAAGCAGAGTGAGCCAGGCAGCTGGATGATGCTGGATGATGTAGGTCCATCTATGAGAAGATATGCTGCAGAATTGTCATCTCATGGGAAATACCAGCTCTTCCTGTGAATCTTTCCTTTTCTTCTACCTGGCACCGTGTCAGCTTCTTCCAGCCATAACTCAGGGAAATCCTGTACAAACTCCCGGGATAATCAATAGACCTAAAGCCAGAGGGGTGTTATACAGTCACTTCTTTACTGCCCGGGCCCATGACAGAGTTGCTGTACGCCCCCTCTGATGGCTGCAGGGACCCCAGATGAGAACCAGGAACCCCCCGCCCCCGAAGCTCCAGGACTGCAACAATAAGGCACAACACAAAGATCTAAGATCAAAATAATAAAGAACCAAATACAATTTGTTGTTTTTATTAGAATCTACATATCAGCCCCATCCCGGCTCTGATCTATGAGATTTTCACTGAGGTTCTGGAGCTTTTCCTCCGGGTTATTGGGTTTTGCCCTTCCTGCGTGGAGCGGCTATAAGGATATTCTGGATTATATTTCTCTCCCTCTCAGTAGGAAGAATCTCGGACGGTAATGAAAGCTCATCCTGTGCCTGTCCCGGAGCGATCCGGATAATTGGACTGAATTGTGGTGTCAGCCTCAGGTGCCTCGGGGGCTTCTACCTGTGATCACGTCCTCCACACAAGATCCTTCATCTGCTCTGAACTGAAGATGTCTGAAGGAATGACAGGAGGACACAGCGACAAATAATAAATCCATATACAATATGTCACAAATCATAAACCTATAGGAACAAGAAGAGCATCAAAACAAATCTCCAGTACCTCAGCCTCATCCTCAGTATCTCAGCCTCATCCTCAGTATCTCAGCCTCATCCTCGGTATCTCAGCCTCATCCTCAGTATCTGAGCCTCATTCCCGTTATCTCAGCCTCATCCTCAGTATCTCAGCCTCATCCTCAGTATCTCAGCCTCATCCTCAGTATCTCAGCCTCATCCTCAGTATCTCAGCCTCATCTCCAGTATCTCAGCCTCATCCTCGGTATCTCAGCCTCATCCTCAGTATCTCAGCCTCATCCTCGGTATCTCAGCCTCATCCTCAGTATCTCAGCCTCATCCTCAGTATCTCAGCCTCATCCTCAGTATCTCAGCCTCATCTCCAGTATCTCAGCCTTAACTTCAGTATCTCAGCCTCATCCTCAGTATCTCAGCCTCATCCTCAGTATCTCAGCCTCATTCTCAGTATCTCAGCCTCATCCTCAGTATCTCAGCCTCATCCTCGGTATCTCAGCCTCATCTTCAGTATCTCATCCTCAGTATCTCAGCCTCATCCTCAGTATCTCAGCCTCATCCTCAGTATCTCAGCCTCATCCTCAGTATCTCAGCCTCATCCTCAGTATCTCAGCCTCATCCTCATTATCTCAGCCTCATCCTCAATATCTCAGTCTCATCCTCAGTATCTCAGCCTCATCCTCAGTATCTCAGCCTCATCCTCAGTATCTCAGCCTCATCCTCAGTATCTCAGCCTCATCCTCAGTATCTCAGCCTCATCCTCAGTATCTCAGCCTCATCCTCGGTATCTCAGCCTCATCCTCAGTATCTCAGCCTCATCCTCAGTATCTCAGTCTCATCCTCAGTATCTCAGTCTCATCTTCAGTATCTCAGCCTCATCCTCAGTATCTCAGCCTCATCCTCAGTATCTCAGCCGTATCTTCAGTATCTCAGCCTCATCCTCAGTATCTCAGCCTCATCCTCAGTATCTCAGCCTCATCCTCAGTATCTCAGCCGTATCTTCAGTATCTCAGCCTCATCCTCAGTATCTCAGCCTCATCCTCAGTATCTCATCCTCATCTCCAGTATCTCAGCCTCATCCTCAGTATCTCAGCCTCAGTATCTCAGCCGCATCCTCAGTATCTCAGTCTCATCCTCAGTATCTCAGCCTCATCCTCAGTATCTCAGCCGTATCTTCAGTATCTCAGCCTCATCCTCAGTATCTCAGCCTCATCCTCAGTATCTCAGCCTCATCCTCAGTATCTCAGCCTCATCCTCAGTATCTCAGCCTCATCCTCAGTATCTCAGCCTCATCCTCAGTATCTCAGCCTCATCCTCGGTATCTCAGCCTCATCCTCAGTATCTCAGCCTCATCCTCAGTATCTCAGCCTCATCCTCAGTATCTCAGCCTCATCCTCAATATCTCAGTCTCATCCTCAGTATCTCAGCCTCATCCTCAGTATCTCAGCCTCATCCTCAGTATCTCAGTCTCATCCTCAGTATCTCAGCCTCATCCTCAGTATCTCAGCCTCATCCTTAGTATCTCAGCCTCATCATCAGTATCTCAGCCTCATCCTCAGTATCTCAGCCTCATCCTCGGTATCTCAGCCTCATCTTCAGTATCTCATCCTCAGTATCTCAGCCTCATCCTCAGTATCTCAGCCTCATCCTCAGTATCTCAGCCTCATCCTCAGTGTCTCAGCCTCATCCTCAGTATCTCAGTCTCATCTCCAGTATCTCAGCCTCATCCTCAGTATCTCAGCCGCATCCTCAGTATCTCAGCCTCATCCTCAGTATCTCAGCCTCATCCTCAGTATCTCAGCCTCATCCTCAGTATCTCAGCCTCATCCTCAATATTTCAGTCTCATCCTCAGTATCTCAGCCTCATCCTCAGTATCTCAGCCTCATCCTCAGTATCTCAGTCTCATCTCCAGTATCTCAGTCTCATCCTCAGTATCTCAGCCTCATCCTCAGTATCTCAGCCTCATCCTCAGTATCTCAGCCTCATCCTCAGTATCTCAGCCTCATCCTCAGTATCTCAGTCTCATCCTCAGTATCTCAGCCTCATACTCAGTATCTCACCTGCATCTCCAGTATCTCAGCCGCATCCTCAGTATCTCAGCCTCATCCTCAGTATCTCAGCCTCATCCTCAGTATCTCAGCCTCATCCTCAGTATCTCAGTCTCATCCTCAGTATCTCAGCCTCATCCTCAGTATCTCAGCCTCATCCTCAGTATCTCAGCCTCAGCCTCATCCTCAGTATCTCAGCCTCATCCTCAGTATCTCAGCCTCATCCTCGGTATCTCAGCCTCATCCTCAGTATCTCAGTCTCATCTCCAGTATCTCAGTCTCATCCTCAGTATCTCAGCCTCATCCTCAGTATCTCAGCCTCATCTCCAGTATCTCAGCCTCATCCTCAGTATCTCAGTCTCATCTCCAGTATCTCAGCCTCATCCTCAGTATCTCAGCCTCATCCTCAGTATCTCAGCCTCATCCTCAGTATCTCAGCCTCATCCTCGGTATCTCAGCCTCATCCTCAGTATCTCAGCCTCATCCTCAGTATCTCAGCCTCATCCTCAGTATCTCAGCCTCATCTCCAGTATCTCAGTCTCATCCTCAGTATCTCAGCCTCATCTTCAGTATCTCAGTCTCATCTTCAGTATCTCAGCCTCATCCTCAGTATCTCAGCCTCAGCCTCATCCTCAGTATCTCAGTCTCATCCTCAGTATCTCAGCCTCATCCTCAGTATCTCAGCCTCATCCTCAGTATCTCAGCCTCATCCTCAGTATCTGAGCCTCATCCTCAGTATCTCAGCCTCATCTCCAGTATCTCAGCCTCATCCTCAGTATCTCAGCCTCATCCTCAGTATCTCAGCCTCATCCTCAGTATCTCAGCCTCATCCTCGGTATCTCAGCCTCATCCTCAGTATCTCAGCCTCATCCTCAGTATCTCAGCCTCATCCTCAGTATCTCAGCCTCATCCTCAGTATCTCAGTCTCATCTCCAGTATCTCAGCCTCATCCTCAGTATCTCAGCCTCATCCTCAGTATCTCAGTCTCATCCTCAGTATCTCAGCCTCATCTCCAGTATCTCAGCCTCATCCTCAGTATCTCAGCCTCATCTCCAGTATCTCAGCCTCATACTCAGTATTTCAGCCTCATCCTCAGTATCTCAGCCTCATCCTCAGTGTTTCAGCCTCATCCTCAGTATCTCAGCCTCATCCTCGGTATCTCAGCCTCATCCTCAGTATCTCAGCCTCATCCTCGGTATCTCAGCCTCATCCTCAGTATCTCAGCCTCATCCTCAGTATCTCAGCCTCATCTTCAGTATCTCAGCCTCATCCTCAGTATCTCAGCCTCATCCTCAGTATCTCAGCCTCATCTTCAGTATCTCAGCCTCATCTTCAGTATCTCAGCCTCATCCTCAGTATCTCAGCCTCATCCTCAGTATCTCAGCCTCATCTTCAGTATCTCAGCCTCATCCTCAGTATCTCAGCCTCATCCTCAGTATCTCAGCCTCATCCTCAGTATCTCAGCCTCATCCTCAGTATCTCAGCCTCATCCTCAATATCTCAGTCTCATCCTCAGTATCTCAGCCTCATCCTCAGTATCTCAGCCTCATCTTCAGTATCTCAGCCTCATCCTCAGTATCTCAGCCTCATCCTCAGTATCTCAGCCTCATCCTCAGTATCTCAGCCTCATCTCCAGTATCTCAGCCTCATCTTCAGTATCTCAGCCTCATCCTCAGTATCTCAGCCTCATCCTCAGTATCTCAGCCTCATCCTCAGTATCTCAGCCTCATCTCCAGTATCTCAGCCTCATCCTCAGTATCTCAGCCTCATCCTCGGTATCTCAGCCTCATCCTCGGTATCTCAGCCTCATCCGCAGTATCTCAGCCTTATCCTCAGTATCTCAGCCTCATCCTCAGTATCTCAGCCTCATCTTCAGTATCTCAGCCTCATCTTCAGTATCTCAGCCTCATCCTCAGTATCTCAGCCTCATCCTCAGTATCTCAGCCTCATCTTCAGTATCTCAGCCTCATCTTCAGTATCTCAGCCTCATCCTCAGTATCTCAGCCTCATCCTCAGTATCTCAGCCTCATCTTCAGTATCTCAGCCTCATCTTCAGTATCTCAGCCTCATCCTCAGTATCTCAGCCTCATCCTCAGTATCTCAGCCTCATCTTCAGTATCTCAGCCTCATCCTCAGTATCTCAGCCTCATCCTCAGTATCTCAGCCTCATCTTCAGTATCTCAGCCTCATCCTCAGTATCTCAGCCTCATCCTCAGTATCTCAGCCTCATCCTCAGTATCTCAGTCTCATCCTCAGTATCTCAGCCTCATCCTCAGTATCTCAGCCTCATCATCAGTATCTCAGCCTCATTCTCAGTATCTCAGCCTCATCCTCGGTATCTCAGCCTCATCTTCAGTATCTCAGCCTCAGTATCTCAGCCTCATCCTCAGTATCTCAGCCTCATCCTCAGTATCTCAGCCTCATCCTCAGTGTCTCAGCCTCATCCTCGGTATCTCAGCCTCATCCTCAGTATCTCAGCCTCATCCTCAGTATCTCAGCCTCATCCTCAGTATCTCAGCCTCATCCTCAGTATCTCAGCCTCATCCTCGGTATCTCAGCCTCATCCTCATTATCTCAGCCTCATCCTCAGTATCTCAGTCTCATCTCCAGTATCTCAGCCTCATCCTCAATATCTCAGTCTCATCCTCAGTATCTCAGCCTCATCCTCAGTATCTCAGCCTCATCCTCAGTATCTCAGCCTCATCCTCAGTATCTCAGCCTCATCCTCAGTATCTCAGCCTCATCCTCAGTGTCTCAGCCTCATCCTCAGTATCTCAGTCTCATCTCCAGTATCTCAGCCTCATCCTCAATATCTCAGTCTCATCCTCAGTATCTCAGCCTCATCCTCAGTATCTCAGCCTCATCCTCAGTATCTCAGCCTCATCCTCAGTATCTCAGCCTCATCCTCAGTATCTCAGCCTCATCCTCAGTATCTCAGCCTCATCCTTAGTATCTCAGCCTCATCCTCAGTATCTCAGCCTCATCCTCAGTATCTCAGCCTCATCCTCGGTATCTCAGCCTCATCTTCAGTATCTCATCCTCAGTATCTCAGCCTCATCCTCAGTATATCAGCCTCATCCTCAGTATCTCAGCCTCATCCTCAGTATCTCAGCCTCATCCTCAGTATCTCAGCCTCATCCTCATTATCTCAGCCTCATCCTCAATATCTCAGTCTCATCCTCAGTATCTCAGCCTCATCCTCAGTATCTCAGCCTCATCCTCAGTATCTCAGCCTCATCCTCAGTATCTCAGCCTCATCTTCAGTATCTCAGCCTCATCCTCAGTATCTCAGCCTCATCCTCAGTACCTCAGCCTCATCCTCAGTATCTCAGTCTCATCCTCAGTATCTCAGCCTCATCCTCAGTATCTCAGCCTCATCATCAGTATCTCAGCCTCATTCTCAGTATCTCAGCCTCATCCTCGGTATCTCAGCCTCATCTTCAGTATCTCATCCTCAGTATCTCAGCGTCATCCTCAGTATCTCAGCCTCATCCTCAGTATCTCAGTCTCATCCTCAGTATCTCAGCCTCATCCTCAGTATCTCAGCCTCATCCTCAGTATCTCAGCCTCATCCTCAGTATCTCAGCCTCATCCTCATTATCTCAGCCTCATCCTCAATATCTCAGTCTCATCCTCAGTATCTCAGCCTCATCCTCAGTATCTCAGCCTCATCCTCAGTATCTCAGCCTCATCCTCAGTATCTCAGCCTCATCCTCAGTATCTCAGCCTCATCTTCAGTATCTCAGCCTCATCCTCAGTATCTCAGCCTCATCCTCAGTATCTCAGTCTCATCCTCAGTATCTCAGCCTCATCCTCAGTATCTCAGCCTCATCATCAGTATCTCAGCCTCATTCTCAGTATCTCAGCCTCATCCTCGGTATCTCAGCCTCATCTTCAGTATCTCATCCTCAGTATCTCAGCCTCATCCTCAGTATCTCAGTCTCATCTCCAGTATCTCAGCCTCATCCTCAGTATCTCAGCCTCATCCTCAGTGTCTCAGCATCATCCTCAGTATCTCAGTCTCATCTCCAGTATCTCAGCCTCATCCTCAATATCTCAGTCTCATCCTCAGTATCTCAGCCTCATCCTCAGTATCTCAGCCTCATCCTTAGTATCTCAGCCTCATCATCAGTATCTCAGCCTCATCCTCAGTATCTCAGCCTCATCCTCGGTATCTCAGCCTCATCTTCAGTATCTCATCCTCAGTATCTCAGCCTCATCCTCAGTATCTCAGCCTCATCCTCAGTATCTCAGCCTCATCCTCAGTATCTCAGCCTCATCCTCAGTATCTCAGCCTCATCCTCATTATCTCAGCCTCATCCTCAATATCTCAGTCTCATCCTCAGTATCTCAGCCTCATCCTCAGTATCTCAGCCTCATCCTCAGTATCTCAGCCTCATCCTCAGTATCTCAGCCTCATCCTCAGTATCTCAGCCTCATCCTCAGTATCTCAGCCTCATCCTCAGTATCTCAGCCTCATCTTCAGTATCTCAGCCTCATCCTCAGTATCTCAGCCTCATCCTCAGTACCTCAGCCTCATCCTCAGTATCTCAGTCTCATCCTCAGTATCTCAGCCTCATCCTCAGTATCTCAGCCTCATCATCAGTATCTCAGCCTCATTCTCAGTATCTCAGCCTCATCCTCGGTATCTCAGCCTCATCTTCAGTATCTCATCCTCAGTATCTCAGCCTCATCCTCAGTATCTCAGCCTCATCCTCAGTATCTCAGTCTCATCCTCAGTATCTCAGCCTCATCCTCAGTATCTCAGCCTCATCCTCAGTATCTCAGCCTCATCCTCAGTATCTCAGCCTCATCCTCATTATCTCAGCCTCATCCTCAGTATCTCAGCCTCATCATCAGTATCTCAGCCTCATTCTCAGTATCTCAGCCTCATCCTCGGTATCTCAGCCTCATCTTCAGTATCTCATCCTCAGTATCTCAGCCTCATCCTCAGTATCTCAGCCTCATCCTCAGTATCTCAGTCTCATCCTCAGTATCTCAGCCTCATCCTCAGTATCTCAGCCTCATCCTCAGTATCTCAGCCTCATCCTCAGTACCTCAGCCTCATCCTCAGTATCTCAGTCTCATCCTCAGTATCTCAGCCTCATTCTCAGTATCTCAGCCTCATCCTCGGTATCTCAGCCTCATCTTCAGTATCTCATCCTCAGTATCTCAGCCTCATCCTCAGTATCTCAGCCTCATCCTCAGTATCTCAGCCTCATCCTCAGTATCTCAGCCTCATCCTCAGTGTCTCAGCATCATCCTCAGTATCTCAGCCTCATCCTCGGTATCTCAGCCTCATCCTCAATATCTCAGTCTCATCCTCAGTATCTCAGCCTCATCCTCAGTATCTCAGCCTCATCCTCAGTATCTCAGCCTCATCCTCAGTATCTCAGCCTCATCCTCAGTATCTCAGCCTCATCCTCAGTATCTCAGCCTCATCCTTAGTATCCCAGCCTCATCATCAGTATCTCAGCCTCATCCTCAGTATCTCAGCCTCATCCTCGGTATCTCAGCCTCATCTTCAGTATCTCATCCTCAGTATCTCAGCCTCATCCTCAGTATCTCAGCCTCATCCTCAGTATCTCAGCCTCATCCTCAGTATCTCAGCCTCATCCTCAGTATCTCAGCCTCATCCTCAGTATCTCAGCCTCATCCTCATTATCTCAGCCTCATCCTCAATATCTTAGTCTCATCCTCAGTATCTCAGCCTCATCCTCGGTATCTCAGCCTCATCTTCAGTATCTCGTCCTCAGTATCTCAGCCTCATCCTCAGTATCTCAGCCTCATCCTCAGTATCTCAGCCTCATCTTCAGTATCTCAGCCTCATCCTCAGTGTCTCAGCCTCATCCTCAGTATCTCAGTCTCATCTCCAGTATCTCAGCCTCATCCTCAGTATCTCAGCCGCATCCTCAGTATCTCAGCCTCATCCTCAGTATCTCAGCCTCATCCTCAGTTTCTCAGCCTCATCCTCAGTATCTCAGCCTCATCCTCAGTATCTCAGCCTCATCTCCAGAATCTCAGTCTCATCCTCAGTATCTCAGTCTCATCTCCAGAATCTCAGTCTCATCCTCAGTATCTCAGCCTCATCCTCAGTATCTCAGTCTCATCTCCAGAATCTCAGTCTCATCCTCAGTTTCTCAGCCTCATCCTCAGTATCTCAGCCTCATCCTCAGTATCTCAGCCTCATCCTCAGTATCTCAGCCTCATCCTCAGTATCTCAGTCTCATCTCCAGAATCTCAGTCTCATCCTCAGTATCTCAGCCTCATCCTCAGTATCTCAGTCTCATCTCCAGTATCTCAGCCTCATCCTCAGTATCTCAGTCTCATCCTCAGTATCTCAGCCTCATCCTCAGTATCTCAGCCTCATCCTCAGTATCTCAGTCTCATCCTCAGTATCTCAGCCTCATCCTCAGTATCTCAGCCTCATCTCCAGTATCTCAGCCTCATCCTCTGTATCTCAGCCTCATCTCCAGTATCTCAGCCTCATCCTCAGTATCTCAGCCTCATCCTCATTATCTCAGCCTCATCCTCAGTATCTCAGTCTCATCCTCAGTATCTCAGCCTCATCCTCAGTATCTCAGCCTCATCCTCAGTATCTCAGTCTCATCCTCAGTATCTCAGCCTCATCATCAGTATCTCAGCCTCATCCTCAGTATCTCAGCCTCAGCCTCATCCTCAGTATCTCAGCCTCATCCTCGGTATCTCAGCCTCATCCTCGGTATCTCAGCCTCATCCTCAGTATCTCACTCTCATCTTCAGTATCTCAGCCTCATCCTCGGTATCTCAGCCTCATCCTCGGTATCTCAGCCTCATCCTCGGTATCTCAGCCTCATCTCCAGTATCTCAGCCTCATCCTCGGTATCTCAGCCTCATCCTCAGTATCTCAGCCTCATCTCCAGTATCTCAGCCTCATCTCCAGTATCTCAGCCTCATCCTCAGTATCTCAGTCTCATCTCCAGTATCTCAGCCTCATCCTCAGTATCTCAGCCTCATCCTCAGTATCTCAGCCTCATCCTCAGTATCTCAGCCTCATCCTCAGTATCTCAGCCTCATCCTCAGTATCTCAGTCTCATCCTCAGTATCTCAGCCGCATCCTCGGTATCTCAGCCTCATCCTCAGTATCTCAGTCTCATCCTCAGTATCTCAGCCTCATCTCCAGTATCTCAGCCTCATCCTCAGTATCTCAGCCTCATCCTCAGTATCTCAGCCTCATCCTCAGTATCTCAGCCTCATCCTCGGTATCTCAGCCTCATCCTCAGTATCTCAGCCGCATCCTCGGTATCTCAGCCTCATCCTCGGTATCTCAGCCTCATCCTCAGTATCTCAGCCGCATCCTCGGTATCTCAGCCTCATCCTCAGTATCTCAGCCTCATCCTCAGTATCTCAGCCTCATCTCCAGTATCTCAGCCTCATCCTCAGTATCTCAGCCTCATCCTCAGTATCTCAGCCTCATCTCCAGTATCTCAGCCTCATCCTCAGTATCTCAGCCTCATCCTCAGTATCTCAGTCTAATCCTCAGTATCTCAGCCTCATCCTCGGTATCTCAGCCTCATCTTCAGTATCTCAGCCTCATCCTCAGTATCTCAGCCTCATCTTCAGTATCTCAGTCTCATCCTCAGTATTTCAGCCTCATCCTCAGTATCTCAGCCTCATCCTCGGTATCTCAGCCTCATCCTCCGTATCTCAGCCTCATCCTCAGTATCTCAGTCTCATCCTCAGTATCTCAGCCTCATCTTCAGTATCTCAGCCGCATCCTCAGTATCTCAGCCTCATCCTTAGTATCTCAGCCTCATCCTCAGTATCTCAGCCTCATCCTCAGTATCTCAGCCTCATCCTCAGTATCTCAGCCTCATCCTCAGTATCTCAGCCTCATCCTCAGTATCTCAGCCTCATCCTCAGTATCTCAACCGCATCCTCAGTATCTCAGCCTCATACTCAGTATCTCAGCCTCATCCTCAGTATCTCAGTCTCATCCTCAGTATCTCAGCCTCATCCTCAGTATCTCAGCCTCATCCTCAGTATCTCAGCCTTATCCTCAGTATCTCAGCCTCATCCTCAGTATCTCAGTCTCATCCTCAGTATCTCAGCCTCATCCTCAGTATCTCAGCCTCATCCTCAGTATCTCAGCCTCATCCTCAGTATCTCAGCCTCATCCTCAGTATCTCAGCCTCATCTCCAGTATCTCAGCCTCATCCTCAGTATCTCAGCCTCATCCTCAGTATCTCAGCCTCATCCTCAGTATCTCAGCCTCATCCTCAGTATCTCAGCCTCATACTCAGTATCTCAGCCTCATCCTCAGTATCTCAGCCTCATCCTCAGTATCTCAGCCTCATCCTCAGTATCTCAGCCTCATCCTCAGTATCTCAGCCTCATCCTCAGTATCTCAGCCTCATCCTCAGTATCTCAGCCTCATCCTCAGTATCTCAGCCTCATCCTCGGTATCTCAGCCTCATCCTCAGTATCTCAGCCTCATCCTCAGTATCTCAGCCTCATCCTCAGTATCTCAGCCTCATAATCGGTATCTCAGCCTCATCCTCAGTATCTCAGCCGCATCCTCAGTATCTCAGCCTCATCCTCAGTATCTCAGCCTCATCCTCAGTATCTCAGTCTCATCCTCAGTATATCAGCCTCATCCTCAGTATCTCAGCCTCATCCTCAGTATCTCAGCCTCATCCTCAGTATCTCAGCCTTATGCTCAGTATCTCAGCCTCATCTCCAGTATCTCAGCCTCATCCTCAGTATCTCAGCCTCATCCTCAGTATCTCAGCCTCATCCTTAGTATCTCAGCCTCATCCTCAGTATCTCAGCCTCATCCTCAGTATCTCAGCCTCATCCTCAGTATCTCAGTCTCATCCTCAGTATCTCAGCCTCATCCTCAGTATCTCAGCCTCATCCTCAGTATCTCAGCCTCATCCTCAGTATCTCAGCCTCATCCTCAGTATCTCAGCCTCATCCTCAGTATCTCAGCCGCATCCTCAGTATCTCAGCCTCATCCTCAGTATCTCAGCCTCATCCTCATTATCTCAGCCTCATCCTCAGTATCTCAGCCGCATCCTCAGTATCTCAGCCTCATCCTCGCTATCTCAGCCTCAGCCTCATCCTCGGTATCTCAGCCTCATCCTCAGTATCTCAGCCTCATCCTTAGTATCTCAGCCTCATCCTCAGTATCTCAGCCTCATCCTCAGTATCTCAGCCTCATCTCCAGTATCTCAGCCTCATCCTCAGTATCTCAGCCTCATCCTCAGTATCTCAGCCTCATCCTTAGTATCTCAGCCTCATCCTCAGTATCTCAGCCTCATCCTCAGTATCTCAGCCTCATCCTCAGTATCTCAGTCTCATCCTCAGTATCTCAGCCTCATCCTCAGTATCTCAGCCTCATCCTCAGTATCTCAGTCTCATCCTCAATATCTCAGCCTCATCCTCAGTATCTCAGCCTCATCCTCAGTATCTCAGCCGCATCCTCAGTATCTCAGCCTCATCCTCAGTATCTCAGCCTCATCCTCAGTATCTCAGCCTCATCCTCAGTATCTCAGCCGCATCCTCAGTATCTCAGCCTCATCCTCGGTATCTCAGCCTCAGCCTCATCCTCGGTATCTCAGTCTCATCCTCAGTATCTCAGCCTCATCCTCAGTATCTCAGCCTCATCCTCAGTATCTCAGCCTCATCCTTAGTATCTCAGCCTCATCCTCAGTATATCAGCCTCATCCTCAGTATCTCAGCCTCATCTCCAGTATCTCAGCCTCATCCTCAGTATCTCAGCCTCATCCTCAGTATCTCAGCCTCATCCTTAGTATCTCAGCCTCATCCTCAGTATCTCAGCCTCATCCTCAGTATATCAGCCTCATCCTCAGTATCTCAGCCTCATCCTCAGTATCTCAGCCTCATCCTCGGTATCTCAGCCTCATCCGCAGTATCTCAGCCTCATCCTCAGTATCTCAGTCTCATCCTCAGTATCTCAGCCTCATCCTCAGTATCTCAGCCTCATCCTCGGTATCTCAGCCTCATCCTCAGTATCTCAGCCTCATCCTCAGTATCTCAGCCTCATCTCCAGTATCTCAGCCTCATCCTCAGTATCTCAGCCTCATCCTCAGTATCTCAGCCTCATCCTCGGTATCTCAGCCTCATCCGCAGTACCTCAGCCTCATCCTCAGTATCTCAGTCTCATCCTCAGTATCTCAGCCTCATCCTCAGTATCTCAGCCGCATCCTCAGTATCTCACCTGCATCTCCAGTATCTCAACCTCATCCTCAGTATCTCAGCCTCATCCTCAGTATCTCAGCCTCATCCTCAGTATCTCAGTCTCATCCTCAGTATCTCAGCCTCATCCTCAGTATCTCAGCCTCATCCTCGGTATCTCAGCCTCATCCTCAGTATCTCAGCCTCATCCTCAGTATCTCAGCCTCATCCTCAGTATCTCAGCCTCATCCTCAGTATATCAGCCTCATCCTCAGTATCTCAGCCTCATCTCCAGTATCTCAGCCTCATCCTCAGTATCTCAGCCTCATCCTCAGTATCTCAGCCTCATCTCCAGTATCTCAGCCTCATCCTCAGTATCTCAGCCTCATCCTCAGTATCTCAGTCTCATCCTCAGTATCTCAGTCTCATCCTCAGTATCTCAGCCTCATCCTCAGTATCTCAGCCTCATCCTCAGTATCTCAGCCTCATCTCCAGTATCTCAGCCTCATTCTCAGCATCTCAGCCTCATCCTCAGTATCTCAGCCTCATCTCCAGTATCTCAGCCTCATCCTCAGTATCTCAGCCTCATCCTCAGTATCTCAGTCTCATCCTCAGTATCTCAGCCTCATCCTCAGTATCTCAGCCTCATCCTCAGTATCTCAGCCTCATCCTCAGTATCTCAGCCTCATCCTCATTATCTCAGCCTCATCCTCAATATCTCAGTCTCATCCTCAGTATCTCAGCCTCATCCTCAGTATCACAGCCTCATCCTCAGTATCTCAGCCTCATCCTCAGTATCTCAGCCTCATCCTCAGTATCTCAGCCTCATCTTCAGTATCTCAGCCTCATCCTCAGTATCTCAGCCTCATCCTCAGTATATCAGCCTCATCCTCAGTATCTCAGCCTCATCTCCAGTATCTCAGCCTCATCCTCAGTATCTCAGCCTCATCCTCAGTATCTCAGCCTCATCCTCAGTATCTCAGCCTCATCCTCAGTATCTCAGTCTCATCCTCAGTATCTCAGCCTCATCCTCAGTATCTCAGCCTCATCATCAGTATCTCAGCCTCATTCTCAGTATCTCAGCCTCATCCTCGGTATCTCAGCCTCATCTTCAGTATCTCATCCTCAGTATCTCAGCCTCATCCTCAGTATCTCAGCCTCATCCTCAGTATCTCAGCCTCATCCTCAGTATCTCAGCCTCATCCTCAGTGTCTCAGCATCATCCTCAGTATCTCAGTCTCATCTCCAGTATCTCAGCCTCATCTCCAGTATCTCAGCCTCATCCTCAGTATCTCAGTCTCATCCTCAGTATCTCAGCCTCATCCTCAGTATCTCAGCCTCATCCTCAGTATCTCAGCCTCATCCTCAGTATCTCAGCCTCATCCTCAGTATCTCAGCCTCATCCTCAGTATCTCAGCCTCATCCTTAGTATCCCAGCCTCATCATCAGTATCTCAGCCTCATCCTCAGTATCTCAGCCTCATCCTCAGTATCTCAGCCTCATCCTCAGTATCTCAGCCTCATCATCAGTATCTCAGTCTCATCTTCAGTATCTCAGCCTCATCCTCGTTATCTCAGCCTCATCTTCAGTATCTCATCCTCAGTATCTCAGCCTCATCCTCAGTATCTCAGCCTCATCCTCAGTATCTCAGCCTCATCCTCAGTATCTCAGCCTCATCCTCAGTATCTCAGCCTCATCCTCAGTATCTCAGCCTCATCCTCAGTATCTCAGCCTCATCCTCAGTATCTCAGCCTCATCCTCATTATCTCAGCCTCATCCTCAATATCTCAGTCTCATCCTCAGTATCTCAGCCTCATCCTCGGTATCTCAGCCTCATCTTCAGTATCTCATCCTCAGTATCTCAGCCTCATCCTCAGTATCTCAGCCTCATCCTCAGTATCTCAGCCTCATCCTCAGTGTCTCAGCCTCATCCTCAGTATCTCAGTTTCATCTCCAGTATCTCAGCCTCATCCTCAGTATCTCAGTCTCATCCTCAGTATCTCAGCCTCATCCTCAGTATCTCGTCCTCAGTATCTCATCCTCAGTATCTCAGCCTCATCCTCGGTATCTCAGCCTCATCTTCAGTATCTCGTCCTCAGTATCTCAGTCTCATCTCCAGTATCTCAGCCTCATCCTCAGTATCTCAGTCTCATCCTCAGTATCTCAGCCTCATCCTCAGTATCTCAGCCTCATCCTCAGTATCTCAGCCTCATCCTCAGTATCTCAGCCGCATCCTCAGTATCTCAGCCTCATCCTCAGTATCTCAGCCTCATCCTCAGTTTCTCAGCCTCATCCTCAGTATCTCAGCCTCATCTCCAGTATCTCAGTCTCATCCTCAGTATCTCAGCCTCATCCTCAGTATCTCAGTCTCATCTCCAGTATCTCAGCCTCATCCTCAGTATCTCAGTCTCATCCTCAGTATCTCAGCCTCATCCTCAGTATCTCAGCCTCATCCTCAGTATCTCAGTCTCATCCTCAGTATCTCAGCCTCATCCTCAGTATCTCAGCCTCATCTCCAGTATCTCAGCCTCATCCTCTGTATCTCAGCCTCATCTCCAGTATCTCAGCCTCATCCTCAGTATCTCAGCCTCATCCTCAGTATCTCAGCCTCATCCTCAGTATCTCAGTCTCATCCTCAGTATCTCAGCCTCATCCTCAGTATCTCAGCCTCATCCTCAGTATCTCAGTCTCATCCTCAGTATCTCAGCCTCATCCTCAGTATCTCAGCCTCATCCTCAGTATCTCAGCCTCAGCCTCATCCTCAGTATCTCAGCCTCATCCTCGGTATCTCAGCCTCATCCTCGGTATCTCAGCCTCATCCTCAGTATCTCACTCTCATCTCCAGTATCTCAGTCTCATCCTCAGTATCTCAGCCTCATCCTCGGTATCTCAGCCTCATCCTCGGTATCTCAGCCTCATCCTCGGTATCTCAGCCTCATCTCCAGTATCTCAGCCTCATCCTCGGTATCTCAGCCTCATCCTCAGTATCTCAGCCTCATCTCCAGTATCTCAGCCTCATCTCCAGTATCTCAGCCTCATCCTCAGTATCTCAGTCTCATCTCCAGTATCTCAGCCTCATCCTCAGTATCTCAGCCTCATCCTCAGTATCTCAGCCTCATCCTCAGTATCTCAGCCTCATCCTCAGTATCTCAGCCTCATTCTCAGTATCTCAGTCTCATCCTCAGTATCTCAGCCGCATCCTCGGTATCTCAGCCTCATCCTCAGTATCTCAGTCTCATCCTCAGTATCTCAGCCTCATCCTCGGTATCTCAGCCTCATCTCCAGTATCTCAGCCTCATCCTCAGTATCTCAGCCTCATCCTCAGTATCTCAGCCTCATCCTCAGTATCTCAGCCTCATCCTCAGTATCTCAGCCTCATCCTCAGTATCTCAGCCGCATCCTCGGTATCTCAGCCTCATCCTCAGTATCTCAGCCGCATCCTCAGTATCTCAGCCGCATCCTCGGTATCTCAGCCTCATCCTCAGTATCTCAGCCTCATCCTCAGTATCTCAGCCTCATCTCCAGTATCTCAGCCTCATCCTCAGTATCTCAGCCTCATCCTCAGTATCTCAGCCTCATCTCCAGTATCTCAGCCTCATCCTCAGTATCTCAGCCTCATCCTCAGTATCTCAGTCTCATCCTCAGTATCTCAGCCTCATCCTCGGTATCTCAGCCTCATCTTCAGTATCTCAGCCTCATCCTCAGTATCTCAGCCTCATCCTCAGTATCTCACCCTCATCCTCAGTATCTCAGCCTCATCCTCAGTATCTCAGCCTCATCCTCAGTATCTCAGCCTCATCTTCAGTATCTCAGTCTCATCCTCAGTATTTCAGCCTCATCCTCAGTATCTCAGCCTCATCCTCAGTATCTCAGCCTCATCTTCAGTATCTCAGCCTCATCTTCAGTATCTCAGCCTCATCCTCAGTATCTCAGCCTCATCTTCAGTATCTCAGCCTCATCCTCAGTATCTCAGCCTCATCCTCAGTATCTCAGTCTCATCCTCAGTATCTCAGCCTCATCCTCGGTATCTCAGCCTCATCTTCAGTATCTCAGCCTCATCCTCAGTATCTCAGCCTCATCCTCAGTATCTCAGCCTCATCCTCAGTATCTCAGCCTCATCCTCAGTATCTCAGCCTCATCCTCAGTATCTCAGCCTCATCTTCAGTATCTCAGTCTCATCCTCAGTATTTCAGCCTCATCCTCAGTATCTCAGCCTCATCCTCGGTATCTCAGCCTCATCCTCCGTATCTCAGCCTCATCCTCAGTATCTCAGTCTCATCCTCAGTATCTCAGCCTCATCTTCAGTATCTCAGCCGCATCCTCAGTATCTCAGCCTCATCCTTAGTATCTCAGCCTCATCCTCAGTATCTCAGCCTCATCCTCAGTATCTCAGCCTCATCCTCAGTATCTCAGCCTCATCCTCAGTATCTCAGCCTCATCCTCAGTATCTCAACCGCATCCTCAGTATCTCAGCCTCATACTCAGTATCTCAGCCTCATCCTCAGTATCTCAGCCTCATCCTCAGTATCTCAGTCTCATCCTCAGTATCTCAGCCTCATCCTCAGTATCTCAGCCTCATCCTCAGTATCTCAGCCTTATCCTCAGTATCTCAGCCTCATCCTCAGTATCTCAGTCTCATCCTCAGTATCTCAGCCTCATCCTCAGTATCTCAGCCTCATCCTCAGTATCTCAGCCTCATCCTCAGTATCTCAGCCTCATCCTCAGTATCTCAGCCTCATCCTCAGTATCTCAGCCTCATCTTCAGTATCTCAGTCTCATCCTCAGTATTTCAGCCTCATCCTCAGTATCTCAGCCTCATCCTCAGTATCTCAGCCTCATCTTCAGTATCTCAGCCTCATCTTCAGTATCTCAGCCTCATCCTCAGTATCTCAGCCTCATCTTCAGTATCTCAGCCTCATCCTCAGTATCTCAGCCTCATCCTCAGTATCTCAGTCTCATCCTCAGTATCTCAGCCTCATCCTCGGTATCTCAGCCTCATCTTCAGTATCTCAGCCTCATCCTCAGTATCTCAGCCTCATCCTCAGTATCTCAGCCTCATCCTCAGTATCTCAGCCTCATCCTCAGTATCTCAGCCTCATCCTCAGTATCTCAGCCTCATCTTCAGTATCTCAGTCTCATCCTCAGTATTTCAGCCTCATCCTCAGTATCTCAGCCTCATCCTCGGTATCTCAGCCTCATCCTCCGTATCTCAGCCTCATCCTCAGTATCTCAGTCTCATCCTCAGTATCTCAGCCTCATCTTCAGTATCTCAGCCGCATCCTCAGTATCTCAGCCTCATCCTTAGTATCTCAGCCTCATCCTCAGTATCTCAGCCTCATCCTCAGTATCTCAGCCTCATCCTCAGTATCTCAGCCTCATCCTCAGTATCTCAGCCTCATCCTCAGTATCTCAACCGCATCCTCAGTATCTCAGCCTCATACTCAGTATCTCAGCCTCATCCTCAGTATCTCAGCCTCATCCTCAGTATCTCAGTCTCATCCTCAGTATCTCAGCCTCATCCTCAGTATCTCAGCCTCATCCTCAGTATCTCAGCCTTATCCTCAGTATCTCAGCCTCATCCTCAGTATCTGAGCCTCATTCCCGTTATCTCAGCCTCATCCTCAGTATCTCAGCCTCATCCTCAGTATCTCAGCCTCATCCTCAGTATCTCAGCCTCATCCTCAGTATCTCAGCCTCATCCTCAGTATCTCAGCCTCATCCTCAGTATCTCAGCCTCATCTCCAGTATCTCAGCCTCATCCTCAGTATCTCAGCCTCATCTCCAGTATCTCAGCCTCATCCTCAGTATCTCAGCCGCATCCTCAGTATCTCAGTCTCATCCTCAGTATCTCAGCCTCATCCTCAGTATCTCAGCCTCATCCTCAGTATTTCAGCCTCATCCTCAGTATCTCAGCCTCATCCTCGGTATCTCAGCCTCATCCTCCGTATCTCAGCCTCATCCTCAGTATCTCAGTCTCATCCTCAGTATCTCAGCCTCATCTTCAGTATCTCAGCCGCATCCTCAGTATCTCAGCCTCATCCTTAGTATCTCAGCCTCATCCTCAGTATCTCAGCCTCATCCTCAGTATCTCAGTCTTATCCTCAGTATATCAGCCTCATCCTCAGTATCTCAGCCTCATCCTCAGTATCTCAGCCTCATCCTCAGTATCTCAGCCTTATCCTCAGTATCTCAGTCTCATCCTCAGTATCTCAGCCTCATCTCCAGTATCTCAGCCTCATCTCCAGTATCTCAGTCTCATCCTCAGTATCTCAGCCTCATCCTCAGTATCTCAGCCTCATCCTCAGTATCTCAGCCTCATCCTCAGTATCTCAGCCTCATCCTCAGTATCTCAGCCTCATCCTCAGTATCTCAGCCTCATCCTCAGTATCTCAGCCTCATCCTCAGTATCTCAGTCTTATCCTCAGTATATCAGCCTCATCCTCAGTATCTCAGCCTCATCCTCAGTATCTCAGCCTCATCCTCAGTATCTCAGCCTTATCCTCAGTATCTCAGTCTCATCCTCAGTATCTCAGCCTCATCTCCAGTATCTCAGCCTCATCTCCAGTATCTCAGTCTCATCCTCAGTATCTCAGCCTCATCCTCAGTATCTCAGCCTCATCCTCAGTATCTCAGCCTCATCCTCAGTATATCAGCCTCATCCTCAGTATCTCAGCCTCATCCTCAGTATCTCAGCCTCATCCTCAGTATCTCAGCCTTATCCTCAGTATCTCAGTCTCATCCTCAGTATCTCAGCCTCATCCTCAGTATCTCAGCCTCATCTCCAGGATCTCAGCCTCATCTCCAGTATCTCAGTCTCATCCTCAGTATATCAGCCTCATCCTCAGTATCTCAGCCTCATCCTCAGTATCTCAGCCTCATCCTCAGTATCTCAGTCTCATCCTCAGTATCTCAGCCTCATCCTCAGTATCTCAGCCTCATCCTCAGTATCTCAGCCTCATCCTCAGTATCTCAGCCTTATCCTCAGTATCTCAGTCTCATCCTCAGTATCTCAGCCTCATCTCCAGTATCTCAGCCTCATCTCCAGTATCTCAGTCTCATCCTCAGTATCTCAGCCTCATCCTCAGTATCTCAGCCTCATCCTCAGTATATCAGCCTCATCCTCAGTATCTCAGCCTCATCCTCAGTATCTCAGCCTCATCCTCAGTATCTCAGCCTTATCCTCAGTATCTCAGTCTCATCCTCAGTATCTCAGCCTCATCTCCAGTATCTCAGCCTCATCTCCAGTATCTCAGTCTCATCCTCAGTATCTCAGCCTCATCCTCAGTATCTCAGCCTCATCCTCAGTATCTCAGCCTCATCCTCAGTATCTCAGCCTCATCCTCAGTATCTCAGCCTCATCCTCAGTATCTCAGTCTCATCCTCAGTATCTCAGCCTCATCCTCAGTATCTCAGCCTCATCCTCAGTATCTCAGCCTCATCCTCAGTATCTCAGCCTCATCCTCAGTATCTCAGCCTCATCCTCAGTATCTCAGCCTTATCCTCAGTATCTCAGTCTCATCCTCAGTATCTCAGCCTCATCTCCAGTATCTCAGCCTCATCTCCAGTATCTCAGCCTCATCCTCAGTATCTCAGTCTCATCCTCAGTATCTCAGTCTCATCCTCAGTATCTCAGCCTCATCCTCAGTATCTCAGCCTCATCCTCAGTATCTCAGCCTCATCCTCAGTATCTCAGCCTCATCCTCAGTATCTCAGTCTCATCCTCAGTATCTCAGCCTCATCCTCAGTATCTCAGCCTCATCCTCAGTATCTCAGCCGCATCCTCAGTATCTCAGCCTCATCCTCGGTATCTCAGCCTCAGCCTCATCCTCGGTATCTCAGTCTCATCCTCAGTATCTCAGCCTCATCCTCAGTATCTCAGCCTCATCCTCAGTATCTCAGCCTCATCCTTAGTATCTCAGCCTCATCCTCAGTATCTCAGCCTCATCCTCAGTATATCAGCCTCATCCTCAGTATCTCAGCCTCATCTCCAGTATCTCAGCCTCATCCTCAGTATCTCAGCCTCATCCTCAGTATCTCAGCCTCATCCTTAGTATCTCAGCCTCATCCTCAGTATCTCAGCCTCATCCTCAGTATCTCAGCCTCATCCTCAGTATCTCAGTCTCATCCTCAGTATCTCAGCCTCATCCTCAGTATCTCAGCCTCATCCTCAGTATCTCAGCCTCATCCTCAGTATCTCAGCCTCATCCTCAGTATCTCAGCCGCATCCTCAGTATCTCAGCCTCATCCTCAGTATCTCAGCCTCATCCTCAGTATCTCAGCCTCATCCTCAGTATCTCAGCCGCATCCTCAGTATCTCAGCCTCATCCTCGGTATCTCAGCCTCAGCCTCATCCTCGGTATCTCAGCCTCATCCTCAGTATCTCAGCCTCATCCTTAGTATCTCAGCCTCATCCTCAGTATCTCAGCCTCATCCTCAGTATATCAGCCTCATCCTCAGTATCTCAGCCTCATCTCCAGTATCTCAGCCTCATCCTCAGTATCTCAGCCTCATCCTCAATATCTCAGCCTCATCCTTAGTATCTCAGCCTCATCCTCAGTATCTCAGCCTCATCCTCAGTATCTCAGCCTCATCCTCAGTATCTCAGTCTCATCCTCAGTATCTCAGCCTCATCCTCAGTATCTCAGCCTCATCCTCAGTATCTCAGTCTCATCCTCAGTATCTCAGCCTCATCCTCAGTATCTCAGCCTCATCCTCAGTATCTCAGCCGCATCCTCAGTATCTCAGCCTCATCCTCAGTATCTCAGCCTCATCCTCAGTATCTCAGCCTCATCCTCAGTATCTCAGCCGCATCCTCAGTATCTCAGCCTCATCCTCGGTATCTCAGCCTCAGCCTCATCCTCGGTATCTCAGTCTCATCCTCAGTATCTCAGCCTCATCCTCAGTATCTCAGCCTCATCCTCAGTATCTCAGCCTCATCCTTAGTATCTCAGCCTCATCCTCAGTATCTCAGCCTCATCCTCAGTATCTCAGCCTCATCTCCAGTATCTCAGCCTCATCCTCAGTATCTCAGCCTCATCCTCAGTATCTCAGCCTCATCCTTAGTATCTCAGCCTCATCCTCAGTATCTCAGCCTCATCCTCAGTATATCAGCCTCATCCTCAGTATCTCAGCCTCATCCTCAGTATCTCAGCCTCATCCTCGGTATCTCAGCCTCATCCGCAGTATCTCAGCCTCATCCTCAGTATCTCAGTCTCATCCTCAGTATCTCAGCCTCATCCTCGGTATCTCAGCCTCATCCGCAGTACCTCAGCCTCATCCTCAGTATCTCAGTCTCATCCTCAGTATCTCAGCCTCATCCTCAGTATCTCAGCCGCATCCTCAGTATCTCACCTGCATCTCCAGTATCTCAGTCTCATCCTCAGTATCTCAGCCTCATCCTCAGTATCTCAGCCTCATCCTCAGTATCTCAGTCTCATCCTCAGTATCTCAGCCTCATCCTCAGTATCTCAGCCTCATCCTCGGTATCTCAGCCTCATCCTCAGTATCTCAGCCTCATCCTCAGTATCTCAGCCTCATCCTCAGTATCTCAGCCTCATCCTCAGTATATCAGCCTCATCCTCAGTATCTCAGCCTCATCTCCAGTATCTCAGCCTCATCCTCAGTATCTCAGCCTCATCCTCAGTATCTCAGCCTCATCTCCAGTATCTCAGCCTCATCCTCAGTATCTCAGCCTCATCCTCAGTATCTCAGTCTCATCCTCAGTATCTCAGTCTCATCCTCAGTATCTCAGCCTCATCCTCAGTATCTCAGCCTCATCCTCAGTATCTCAGCCTCATCTCCAGTATCTCAGCCTCATTCTCAGCATCTCAGCCTCATCCTCAGTATCTCAGCCTCATCTCCAGTATCTCAGCCTCATCCTCAGTATCTCAGCCTCATCCTCAGTATCTCAGCCTCATCCTCAGTATCTCAGCCTCATCCTCAGTATCTCAGCCTCATCCTCGGTATCTCAGCCTCATCCTCGGTATCTCAGCCTCATCCGCAGTATCTCAGCCTTATCCTCAGTATCTCAGCCGCATCCTCAGTATCTCATCCTCATCCTCAGTATCTCAGCCTCATCCTCAGTATCACAGCCGCATCCTCAGTATCTCATCCTCATCCTCAGTATCTCAGCCTCATCCTCAGTATCTCAGCCTCATCCTCAGTATCTCATCCTCAGTATCTCAGCCTCATCCTCAGTATCTCAGCCTCATCCTCAGTATCTCAGCCTCATCCTCAGTATCTCAGTCTCATCTCCAGTATCTCAGCCTCATCCTCAGTATCTCAGCCTCATCCTCAGTATCTCAGCCTCATCCTCAGTATCTCAGCCTCATCCTCAGTATCTCAGCCTCATCCTCAGTATCTCAGCCTCATCCTCAGTATCTCAGCCTCATCTCCAGTATCTCAGCCTCATCCTCAGTATCTCAGCCTCATCCTCAGTATCTCAGCCTCATCCTCAGTATCTCAGCCTCATCCTCAGTATCTCAGCCTCATCCTCAGTATCTCAGCCTCATCCTCAGTATCTCAGCCTCATCCTCAGTATCTCAGCCTCATCTCCAGTATCTCAGCCTCATCCTCAGTATCTCAGCCTCATCCTCAGTATCTCAGCCTCATCCTCAGTATCTCAGCCTCATCCTCAGTATCTCATCCTCAGTATCTCAGCCTCATCCTCAGTATCTCAGCCTCATCCTCAGTATCTCAGCCTCATCCTCAGTATCTCAGCCTCATCCTCAGTATCTCAGCCTCATCATCAGTATCTCAGCCTCATCCTCAGTATCTCAGCCTCATCCTCAGTATCTCAGCCTCATCCTCAGTATCTCATCCTCAGTATCTCAGCCTCATCCTCAGTATCTCAGCCTCATCCTCAGTATCTCAGCCTCATCCTCAGTATCTCAGTCTCATCTCCAGTATCTCAGCCTCATCCTCAGTATCTCAGCCTCATCCTCAGTATCTCAGCCTCATCCTCAGTATCTCAGCCTCATCCTCAGTATCTCAGCCTCATCCTCAGTATCTCATCCTCAGTATCTCAGCCTCATCCTCAGTATCTCAGCCTCATCCTCAGTATCTCATCCTCAGTATCTCATCCTCAGTATCTCAGCCTCATCCTCAGTATCTCAGCCTCATCCTCAGTATCTCATCCTCAGTATCTCAGCCTCATCCTCAGTATCTCATCCTCAGTATCTCAGCCTCATCCTCAGTATCTCAGAGACAGTAACCAACCTGTGTGGACAGAGTGACAGTGAGTGATGCGGGGCCATTGGAGATAAGTACCTAAGAGCCACGGAAAGGTATGGGGGGGGGGGGGAGGGGGCATCGCCATTTACTGATTGGGGGACACGTGGAGCGGTTAAACCCAACGTTGACTGAAGGATAAAGACGATCTTGAGGACAAGTAGGGACTGGAGGACATGGAAGGACCAGAGGACAAGTAGGGACTGGAGGACATGGAAGGACCAGAGGACAAGTAGGGACTGGAGGACATAGAGGATTTGGATGACATGGGAGGAACTGGTGGACATGGAAGGACCAGAGGACAAGTAGGGACTGGTGGACATGGAGGATTTGGATGACATGGGAGGAACTGGAGGAAGCTACTGTACAGGGGTTAAAGGGGGAGAATCCACTGGGCCCTTAGATATCTTCCGTGGTATTAGGGGACAGTCCACATCTCTCTGCCCACTACATATATATATATATCACCACGTGCGCTGAGATTAGTTGAAGTTTTTAGAACATTGGGGAAACTGCCCTAAGAGTGCGATTACCTGTGTATACTGCAGGGGGCGCCAGAAATGTGCCTCATATCTGTACAAGCCGCTTACACTGACAACAATGATAACTGGCGCAGGGGCTTTAGTAAATGAGCCCCTTTATCTTCAGGATTGTAGAAATAATTTGTCCTCTAATACAGGAAGCGCTGAGATCAGAGCGCAGGAGCTGCGAGGGTCCCGTCCTCCAGGGCACGTGTCATGTATCTCCTGATCCCCCCCATTGATAACGCTGCAGTCTGTGTTGCCCCCAGTAACAGCGATAGTGGATTTAGGGATTCATGGTGTAAATTACCGCATTTGGTTTGATAACCGGATGTAAATCCGCTGCAGGAAAAATATTCAGAATAAAACATTTTTCAATGTAGGAGGGAAATCAAGGAGCCAAAAATATCCAGACGCCTTCACGGGGTTTTTTTTTGGTTTTTTTCCTTGTGCCAGAAGCCGGAATTGGAGTTTTTCATTATTTGGAATAAAACGTTTCCTATTCTCTCCGGAAGCCGCGGGAGAGGCGGGAGAAGTCCGGTGTGAACAGCGTCCAGGATCGCTGCGGCTCAGGTCACGTCATCAGGGAGGATGATGAGGGTTTGTGCATCTCTGGATTTTAGGCTTTGATGTGTATTTTATATTTGGTTTTTTCTTGAAAAGTCTTTATTGTAAATGATTTTCTCTATTTTGTAACTTCTGGTCGTCCTTCCAGCTGAAGATGATGGAATCTCCTCCAATCCTGATCATTTCCCACTTCTATAGACATTGGGAAGGAATATCTTTTACTAGGTTTTAATGCCACTTTTCAGTAATTCTCTCCCATTAGACGGGTCTCTGCACGTTCCTGAGTCTGCGCCTCCGGTGAGAGCTTCAGCCTTTCCCTGTTCTCCTCACGCCCCCCCCCCCCCCTGCACATATACACATCATCCTCCCTCTCGCTCCTTCAGTCTATCTTATTGGCGTCTCCCACTGTGCCTTTTTCTCAGTCCGTCCCACTGATAGAGACAGAGAAGGGATGGGGGGAGCAGGATGAATTACAACTCTCCTGCTGCAGCTCCTCCTATTCATCAGAGCTCAGAGATGTAAAGAAAGAATCGCGGAGAGTCTGCATGTCATGTCTCAGGTAACAGGCTCACACGCGATCCTCCGTGTGCCCCAATACACTCACTCACCAGTCCCCGTTCCCGACTCCCATTCAGCAGCTGTACGCACACGTCACGATCTCCTAGGTCGTGCCACCGGCTTCACCGCTGATTGGTGCTGGCCCTTTTCAGGAAATGTTTAAAAGCCGGCGTCTCCCAGGATTTCCTGCTGGATCTTCGTGCTCTATGTCACTGAAAAAGCTTGTAACTTTGCCTTGTGCCTGTGATTTGATTTCCCGTTGTGACCCTTGACCTGTTCCCATTTACGCTCCGCTGCCAGCCCTGACCTCCTGCTCTGTCTCCAACCCTGAACCTCTGCCGCCTGTCCTGACCTCTGCCGCCTGTCCCGACCTCCTGCCTGTCCTGACCTCTGCCGCCTGTCCTGACCTCCTGCCTGTCCTGACCTCTGCCGCCTGTCCCGACCTCCTGCCTGTCCTGACCTCTGCCACCTGTCCTGACCTCTGCCGCCTGTCCTGACCTCCTGCCTGTCCTGACCTCTGCCGCCTGTCCTGACCTCCTGCCTGTCCTGACCTCTGCCGCCTGTCCTGACCTCCTGCCTGTCCTGACCTCTGCCGCCTGTCCCGACCTCCTGCCTGTCCTGACCTCTGCCGCCTGTCCCGACCTCCTGCCTGTCCTGACCTCTGCCGCCTGTCCCGACCTCCTGCCTGTCCTGACCTCTGCCGCCTGTCCCGACCTCCTGCCTGTCCTGACCTCTGCCGCCTGTCCCGACCTCCTGCCTGTCCTGACCTCTGCCGCCTCTCCCGACCTCCTGCCTGTCCTGACCTCTGCCGCCTGTCCCGACCTCCTGCCTGTCCTGACCTCTGCCGCCTGTCCCGACCTCCTGCCTGTTCTGACCTCTGCCGCCTGTCCCGACCTCCTGCCTGTCCCGACCACGAGTTGCCTTCTGACTCTGTACCTCCCCTTGGCCGCCACCGCGGGTTAGTCGCACCTGTGGAATGACCTGGTGGCACCACAACGCTTTGCTCCGGGCTCTGGTGAAGACCCAGTGCCACAGACTCCGGTACCGGGTGTCGGCTGGTACCATTTCCCGCGGTGGTCTAGGGGGTCCACTACCCCTGGAGCCTGACACTGCACACCGCACAAATGTATCAGGACTGGTATCAGAATCACTTGATGAACATCCATGGATAATCACAAGGACACTTTATGTAATAGAGGCCAATCCCTTTAATGTTTCCCCTTTTAATTCTATCAGATCCATCTAGAACCTTCCCCCATAGCAGATAACGGCAGATACAGATCCGGAACGTTCCAGTGAAATCGATTTCTTGTTACTCTCGGGGGGTGAATGTTGTGTCGGTGACGATGAAGCTCGTTAATGACATTGACCCTATAGGATCCATGATGGTGACATTAGGATATTTCTCCTGGACATCAATAGGACAATCAAACGGAGAAAACTCCGGAAGTCTCTAATTCTCCAAGCAATTTCATAGGAGATAATGTGGGTCACCGGGAGCTATTACATGTTCGGCCTACCACCATCAGGTGAGGCCTCGTTTGCAGAGCATCTCTCCACCACCGTCAGGTTGGACCCTGTCTGCAGAGTGTCTCTCCACCACCATCAGGTTGGGCCCCGTCTGCAGAGCATCTCTCCACCACCGTCAGGTTGGACCCTGTCTGCAGAGTGTCTCTCCACCACCATCAGGTTGGGCCCCGTTTGCAGAGCATCTCTCCACCACCGTCAGGTTGGACCCTGTCTGCAGAGCGTCTCTCCACCACCATCAGGTTGGGCCCCGTCTGCAGAGCGTTTCTCCACCACCGTCAGGTTGGGACTATTGTACCACCGGCTTCGGGTCCAGGAGGAGGACATTATGGATAGACGGAGCCGCTGGCGATGAGACGTCCCAGGGTCAGGATCTGCAGTGACCTCTGGTATCAGGGTCACATTATATAGAGATTAGAAATATCTTCGGAGTCTTCCCATAGGACAATGTTACATTTATCAGTGGAGAATCCGCCTCTAATGCTCCAATAATCTGCTCTAAGATCCTGCGCCCGATATCCTGCATGTGTCACTTCCCCGCTCAGGTCCCCGGAGTTCACCTTCTTCTTCCTGGTGCATGTAAGTGCATTGTCCGTGTATAATGCGCTGTGCGGGGAGTCACTAAGATCCTGCCCCCGATATCCTGCATGTGTCGCTTCCCCGCTCAGGTCCCCGGAGTTCACCTTCTTCTTCCTGGTGCATGTAAGTGCATTGTCCGTGTATAATGCGCTGTGCGGTGAGTCACTAAGATCCTGCCCCCGATATCCTGCATGTGTCGCTTCCCCGCTCAGGTCCCCGGAGTTCACCTTCTTCTTCCTGGTGCATGTAAGTGCATTGTCCGTGTATAATGCGCTGTGTGGGGAGTCACTAAGATCCTGCGCCCGATATCCTGCATGTGTCGCTTCCCCGCTCAGGTCCCCGGAGTTCACCTTCTTCTTCCTGGTGCATGTAAGTGCATTGTCTGTGTATAATGCGCTGTGCGGGGAGTCACTAAGATCCTGCGTCCGATATCCTGCATGTGTCGCTTCCCCGCTCAGGTCCCCGGAGTTCACCTTCTTCTTCCTGGTGCATGTAAGTGCATTGTCCGTGTATAATGCGCTGTGCGGGGAGTCACTAAGATCCTGCGCCCGATATCCTGCATGTGTCGCTTCCCCACTCAGGTCCCCGGAGTTCACCTTCTTCTTCCTGGTGCATGTAAGTGCATTGTCCGTGTATAATGCGCTGTGTGGGGAGTCACTAAGATCCTGCACCCAAAATCCTGCATGTGTCACTTCCCCGCTCAGGTCCCAGGAGTTCACCTTCTTCTTCCTGGTGCATGTAAGTGCATTGTCCGTGTATAATGCGCTGTGCGGGGAGTCACTAAGATCCTGCACCCGATATCCTGCATGTGTCACTTCCCCGCTCAGGTCCCAGGAGTTCACCTTCTTCTTCCTGGTGCATGTAAGTGCATTGTCCGTGTATAATGCGCTGTGCGGGGAGTCACTAAGATCCTGCGTCCGATATCCTGCATGTGTCACTTCCCCGCTCAGGTCCCTGGAGTTCACCTTCTTCTTCCTGGTGCATTTAAGTGCATTGTCCATGTATAATGTGCTGTGCGGGGAGTCACTAAGATCCTGCGCCTGATATCCTGCATGTGTCGCTTCCCCGCTCAGGTCCCTGGAGTTCACCTTCTTCTTCCTGGTGCATGTAAGTGCATTGTCCGTGTATAATGCTCTGTGCGGGGAGTCACTAAGATCCTGCGCCCGATATCCTGCATGTGTCGCTTCCCCACTCAGGTCCCCGGAGTTCACCTTCTTCTTCCTGGTGCATGTAAGTGCATTGTCCGTGTATAATGCGCTGTGTGGGGAGTCACTAAGATCCTGCACCCAAAATCCTGCATGTGTCACTTCCCCGCTCAGGTCCCAGGAGTTCACCTTCTTCTTCCTGGTGCATGTAAGTGCATTGTCCGTGTATAATGCGCTGTGCGGGGAGTCACTAAGATCCTGCGTCCGATATCCTGCATGTGTCGCTTCCCCGCTCAGGTCCCTGGAGTTCACCTTCTTCTTCCTGGTGCATTTAAGTGCATTGTCCATGTATAATGCGCTATGCGGGGAGTCACTAAGATCCTGCACCCGATATCCTGCATGTGTCGCTTCCCCGCTCAGGTCCCCGGAGTTCACCTTCTTCTTCCTGGTGCATGTAAGTGCATTGTCCGTGTATAATGCGCTGTGTGGGGAGTCACTAAGATCCTGCACCCAAAATCCTGCATGTGTCACTTCCCCGCTCAGGTCCCAGGAGTTCACCTTCTTCTTCCTGGTGCATGTAAGTGCATTGTCCGTGTATAATGCGCTGTGCGGGGAGTCACTAAGATCCTGCGCCTGATATCCTGCATGTGTCGCTTCCCCGCTCAGGTCCCTGGAGTTCACCTTCTTCTTCCTGGTGCATGTAAGTGCATTGTCCGTGTATAATGCTCTGTGCGGGGAGTCACTAAGATCCTGCGCCCGATATCCTGCATGTGTCGCTTCCCCACTCAGGTCCCCGGAGTTCACCTTCTTCTTCCTGGTGCATGTAAGTGCATTGTCCGTGTATAATGTGCTGTGCGGGGAGTCACTAAGATCCTGCGCCCGATATCCTGCATGTGTCGCTTCCCCGCTCAGGTCCCCGGAGTTCACCTTCTTCTTCCTGGTGCATGTAAGTGCATTGTCCGTGTATAATGCGCTGTGCGGGGAGTCACTAAGATCCTGCACCCGATATCCTGCATGTGTCGCTTCCCCGCTCAGGTCCCTGGAGTTCACCTTCTTCTTCCTGGTTCATGTAAGTGCATTGTCCGTGTATAATGCGCTGTGCGGGGAGTCACTAAGATCCTGCGCCCGATATCCTGCATGTGTCACTTCCCCGCTCAGGTCCCAGGAGTTCACCTTCTTCTTCCTCCTGGTGCATGTAAGTGCATTGTCCGTGTATAATGCTCTGTGCGGGGAGTCACTAAGATCCTGCGCCCGATATCCTGCATGTGTCGCTTCCCCACTCAGGTCCCCGGAGTTCACCTTCTTCTTCCTGGTGCATGTAAGTGCATTGTCCGTGTATAATGTGCTGTGTGGGGAGTCACTAAGATCCTGCGCCTGATATCCTGCATGTGTCGCTTCCCCGCTCAGGTCCCTGGAGTTCACCTTCTTCTTCCTGGTGCATGTAAGTGCATTGTCCGTGTATAATGCTCTGTGCGGGGAGTCACTAAGATCCTGCACCCGATATCATGCATGTGTCGCTTCCCCGCTCAGGTCCCCGGAGTTCATCTTCTTCTTCCTGGTGCATGTAAGTGCATTGTCCGTGTATAATGCGCTGTGCGGGGAGTCACTAAGATCCTGCGCCTGATATCCTGCATGTGTCGCTTCCCCGCTCAGGTCCCTGGAGTTCACCTTCTTCTTCCTGGTGCATGTAAGTGCATTGTCCGTGTATAATGCTCTGTGCGGGGAGTCACTAAGATCCTGCACCCGATATCATGCATGTGTCGCTTCCCCGCTCAGGTCCCCGGAGTTCATCTTCTTCTTCCTGGTGCATGTAAGTGCATTGTCTGTGTATAATGCGCTGTGCGGGGAGTCACTAAGATCGTGTGCCCGATATCCTGCATGTGTCGCTTCCCCACTCAGGTCCCCGGAGTTCACCTTCTTCTTCCTGGTGCATGTAAGTGCATTGTCCGTGTATAATGCGCTGTGCGGGGAGTCACTAAGATCCTGCACCCGATATCCTGCATGTGTCGCTTCCCCGCTCAGGTCCCTGGAGTTCACCTTCTTCTTCCTGGTTCATGTAAGTGCATTGTCCGTGTATAATGCGCTGTGCGGGGAGTCACTAAGATCCTGCGCCCGATATCCTGCATGTGTCACTTCCCCGCTCAGGTCCCAGGAGTTCACCTTCTTCTTCCTGGTGCATGTAAGTGCATTGTCCATGTATAATGTGCTGGGCGGGGAGTCACTAAGATCCTGCACCCGATATCCTGCATGTGTCACTTCCCCGCTCAGGTCCCAGGAGTTCACCTTCTTCTTCCTGGTGCATGTAAGTGCATTGTCCATGTATAATGCGCTGTGCGGGGAGTCACTAAGATCCTGCGCCCGATATCCTGCATGTGTCACTTCCCCGCTCAGGTCCCAGGAGTTCACCTTCTTCTTCCTGGTGCATGTAAGTGCATGTCTTGTGACACAATTTGAATTTTAAATCCCTTGCTTATTCCAAATCAGTCGGGTTTTCCGACTGCCACGCCCCCGATTTTTGTCGCATGAAAGCTGGCGCGATTGTGCCAAAATCCGATCGCGGAATTAGTCGGGAAACCGGATGGAAATGCTGTCCCTTAGTTCATCTGCCCCAATGCTGGATTCAGAAAAACCGCAGTATTTTTAAAAAAATTGTGTCGCTTGACATGCACCGGGAAGAAGATGGTGAACTCCGGCGAACCTCGGCGGCGTTCAGCGCAGCAGCGACACCTGGTGGATATCGGGTGCATGACCTTAGTGAATCCCGGCAGGACACGAATCCACGTCGGAGAACGCACCGTGGTATCGCGAATGAACTGGGTAAGTAAATGACCCCCATTGTAACGATGCTGTGATGGGGACACATTGTAACGACGCTGTGATGGGGACACATTGTAACGATGCTGTGATGGGGACACATTGTAACGATGCTGTGATGGGGACACATTGTAACGATGCTGTGGTAGTGACACACTGGGGGTCATTTACTAAGGCCCCGATTCGCGTTTTCCCGGCGTGTTACCCGAATATTTCCGATTTGCGCCGATTTTCCATGAATTGCCCCAGGTTTTTGGCGCACGCGATTGGATTGTGGCGCATCGGCGCTGGCATGCACCCGAACGAAAATCCGACAGATTCTGAAAAACCGCCGCATTTAAAAAAAAAAAAATGTCGCTCGGCACGCACTTACCTTCACTCAGGCCGGCTCCGTGTATTCCAGTGCGTTCCGATGCTCTTCAGCGCAGCAGCGACATCTGGTGGACGGGGGAGGAACTGCCTTAGTGAATCCCGGACGGACCCGAATCCAGTGCAGAGAACGCGCCGCTGGATCGCGAATGGACCGGGTAAGTAAATCTGCCCCGTTGTATCGTCGCTGTGATAGTGACACATTCTAACGATGCTGTGATGGGGACACATTGTAACGATGCTGTGATGGGGACACATTGTAACGACGCTGTGATGGGGACACATTGTAACGACGCTGCGATGGGGACACATTGTAACGCCGCTTTGGTAGTGACACATTGTAACGACGCTGTGATAGTGACACATTGTAACGATGCTGTGATGGGGACACATTGTAACGATGCTGTGATGGGGACACATTGTAACGACGCTGTGATGGGGACACATTGTAACGACGCTTTGGTAGTGACACATTGTAACGACGCTGTGATAGTGACACATTGTAACGATGCTGTGATGGGGACACATTGTAACGATGCTGTGATGGGGACACATTGTAACGACGCTGTGATAGTGACACATTGTAACGACGCTGTGATGGGGACACATTGTAACGACGCTGTGATAGTGACACATTGTAACGACGCTGTGATGGGGACACATTGTAACGACGCTGTGATAGTGACACATTGTAACGATGCTGTGATGGGGACACATTGTAACGACGCTGTGATAGTGACACATTGTAACGACGCTGTGATAATGTCGGATGTCTCGTCCTCTCCTCCCTGGAGTCTCTGATCCGGTATTTGATGAACACTTTCCTGGATGTCGGAGTCTATGAGGAGAAGGTCCTGATGCTTCCACCACTAATGGCCGCACTATATATAACCTGCGCTGTCATGTCACTGCGTTACAGTGTGACAGGGAAGGACCGTCCTGTAATGAGGACTCAGATTGTGTTATATACTCGGCGCCGGATCTTATGTCCCGTCTGTAGGATATTAGAAGCTGCGATTATTCCCAAACGGTGACATCCGAGAAATACAAGGAGAACGCGACTGTCATCATCATTGTCACCACAGCTTCCACCTGCAGCGGTCTTAATAAGCCCCAAAGCAACTAGAGAAGGGGCTGAGGACTGTAGGGGGTGGTTTCTAGCCTTCTGGTAGGCTGGTGGGGCTTGCCCCTTTACCCCTCCCGTGTGAGGTCACAGGAGGCGGTGTTTGGGGGCTGGTAAGGACCCACCCGGTTGTTTTATAAAGTCCGAGAGCACGTGGGGGGGGCCTCTTTCCTTCTGCCCCCTGGACCGAAGAGGCGAGAAGTCACCCTCCCACCCTGCCCTCTGATTTGGTTATTTTCAGTTTCTGCTTTCTTCGGTTCTGGCCGTTTCCTTCTGTCTTTCTACAGTTGTCACAGCAAAAGGCGGAAGTTACACAGGCCCTAAGGCGCTGGAAGATGCCCACATGCAGGGCCGCAGCCGCCATTTCGGGCGAAGTTGGTCTCTAAGTTACAGAAGAACGCAAGAGGGCCGTGCAAGTTCTTAAATGTTTTAATTTATGTTATTTAATTATTTAAAGGTTTGTTAATAAATGCTGTGGCCTTCCCACATTTCCATAATTTAGTTTCCCAGTTGTTTGTTAAATGGATAACATGTAGGCACAAAGGTCAAGCCCCATATTTTAGGTTTGGGTTTGTTAATCCCTACAGTCCTATCTGTAGCGGTCTCTATCTGTAGCTGTCTCTAAGTATCTGTCTGTAGCGGTCTGTCTCTCTGTATCTGTCTGTAGCGGTCTGTCTCTCTGTATCTGTCTGTAGCGGTCTGTCTCTCTGTGGCGGTCTGTCTCTATGTATCTGTCTCTGTAGCGGTCTGTCTCTCTGTGGCGGTCTGTCTCACATATCTTGATATAAATATAAAACTGAGAAATCTCATCAGACACATTTTAATGTAGATCTCCACAGAAAGAAAAACGGCTCGTACTGCACTATGCCCATCCGGACTCCCAGATGACAAGTCGGCCAGACGAGCAAAGCAGCATTCCATTATTTCTCCATTTCTCATAGCCACCAGTAGCTCCGTGTACCCTTACCATGCCATGTCCTGTGTGTCCTGACACCTTTCTATCATAGCCAGCAGTGGTCAGGGGTCAGCATGGGCGCTCTGACCCCTCTGTGACTACACCCCCCTCATACACAGTGAGCTGCCATGTCCTGTGTGTCCTGACACCTTTCTATCATAGCCAGCAGTGGTCAGGGGTCAGCATGGGCGCTCTGACCCCTCTGTGACTACACCCCCCATACACAGAGAGCTGCCATGTCCTGTGTGTCCTGACACCTTTCTATCATAGCCAGCAGTGGTCAGGGGTCAGCATGGGCGCTCTGACCCCTCTGTGACTACACCCCCCATACACAGCGAGCTGCCATGTCCTGTGTCCTGACACCTTTCTATCATAGCCAACAGTGGTCAGGGGTCAGCATGGGGGCTCTGACCCCTCTGTGACTACACCCCCCATACACAGGGAGCTGCCATGTCCTGTGTGTCCTGACACCTTTCTATCATAGCCAGCAGTGGTCAGGGGTCAGCATGGGTGCTCTGACCCCTCTGTGACTACACCCTCATACACAGCGAGCTGCCATGTCCTGTGTGTCCTGACACCTTTCTATCATAGCCAGCAGTGGTCAGGGGTCAGCATGGGCGCTCTGACCTCTCTGTGACTACACCCCCCCATACACAGCGAGCTGCCATGTCCTGTGTCCTGACACCTTTCTATCATAGCCAGCAGTGGTCAGGGGTCAGCATGGGTGCTCTGACCCCTCTGTGACTACACCCCCCATACACAGCGAGCTGCCATGTCCTGTGTGTCCTGACACCTTTCTATCATAGCCAGCAGTGGTCAGGGATCAGCATGGGCGCTCTGACCTCTCTGTGACTACACCCCCCATACACAGCGAGCTGCCATGTCCTGTGTCCTGACACCTTTCTATCATAGCCAGCAGTGGTCAGGGGTCAGCATGGGCGCTCTGACCCCTCTGTGACTACACCCCCCATACACAGCGAGCTGCCATGTCCTGTGTCCTGACACCTTTCTATCATAGCCAGCAGTGGTCAGGGGTCAGCATGGGCGCTCTGACCCCTCTGTGACTACACCCCCCATACACAGCGAGCTGCCATGTCCTGTGTGTCCTGACACCTTTCTATCATAGCCAGCAGTGGTCAGGGGTCAGCATGGGCGCTCTGACCCCTCTGTGACTACACCCCCCATATACAGCGAGCTGCCATGTCCTGTGTGTCCTGACACCTTTCTATCATAGCCAGCAGTGGTCAGGGGTCAGCATGGGTGCTCTGACCCCTCTGTGACTACACCCCCATACACAGCGAGCTGCCATGTCCTGTGTGTCCTGACACCTTTCTATCATAGCCAGCAGTGGTCAGGGGTCAGCATGGGCGCTCTGACCCCTCTGTGACTACACCCCCCATACACAGCGAGCTGCCATGTCCTGTGTGTCCTGACACCTTTCTATCATAGCCAGCAGTGGTCAGGGGTCAGCATGGGTGCTCTGACCCCTCTGTGACTACACTCCCCATACACAGCGAGCTGCCATGTCCTGTGTCCTGACACCTTTCTATCATAGCCAGCAGTGGTCAGGGGTCAGCATGGGCGCTCTGACCCCTCTGTGACTACACCCCCCATACACAGCGAGCTGCCATGTCCTGTGTGTCCTGACACCTTTCTATCATAGCCAGCAGAGGTCAGGGGTCAGCATGGGCGCTCTGACCCCTCTGTGACTACACCCCCCATACACAGCGAGCTGCCATGTCCTGTGTGTCCTGACACCTTTCTATCATAGCCAGCAGTGGTCAGGGGTCAGCATGGGTGCTCTGACCTCTCTGTGACTACACCCCCCATACACAGCGAGCTGCCATGTCCTGTGTGTCCTGACACCTTTCTATCATAGCCAGCAGTGGTCAGGGGTCAGCATGGGCGCTCTGACCTCTCTGTGACTACACCCCCCATACACAGCGAGCTGCCATGTCCTGTGTCCTGACACCTTTCTATCATAGCCAGCAGTGGTCAGGGGTCAGCATGGGCGCTCTGACCCCTCTGTGACTACACCCCCCATACACAGCGAGCTGCCATGTCCTGTGTGTCCTGACACCTTTCTATCATAGCCGGCAGTGGTCAGGGGTCAGCATGGGCGCTCTGACCCTTCTGTGACTACACCCCCCATACACAGCGAGCTGCCATGTCCTGTGTGTCCTGACACCTTTCTATCATAGCCAGCAGTGGTCAGGGGTCAGCATGGGCGCTCTGACCCCTCTGTGACTACACCCCCCATACACAGCGAGCTGCCATGTCCTGTGTGTCCTGACACCTTTCTATCATAGCCGGCAGTGGTCAGGGGTCAGCATGGGCGCTCTGACCCTTCTGTGACTACACCCCCCATACACAGGGAGCTGCCATGTCCTGTGTGTCCTGACACCTTTCTATCATAGCCAGCAGTGGTCAGGGGTCAGCATGGGCGCTCTGACCCCTCTGTGACTACACCCCCCATACACAGCGAGCTGCCATGTCCTGTGTGTCCTGACACCTTTCTATCATAGCCAGCAGTGGTCAGGGGTCAGCATGGGCGTTCTGACCCCTCTGTGACTACACCCCCCATACACAGTGAGCTGCAATGTCCTGTGTGTCCTGACACCTTTCTATCATAGCCAGCAGTGGTCAAGGGTCAGCATGGGTGCTCTGACCCCTCTTTGACTACACCCCCCATACACAGCGAGCTGCCATGTCCTGTGTCCTGACACCTTTCTATCATAGCCAGCAGTGGTCCGGGGTCAGCATGGGCGCTCTGACCCCTCTGTGACTACACCCCCATACACAGCGAGCTGCCATGTCCTGTGTGTCCTGACACCTTTCTATCATAGCCAGCAGTGGTCAGGGGTCAGCATGGGCGCTCTGACCCCTCTGTGACTACACCCCCCATACACAGCGAGCTGCCATGTCCTGTGTCCTGACACCTTTCTATCATAGCCAGCAGTGGTCAGGGGTCAGCATGGGCGCTCTGACCTCTCTGTGACTACACCCCCCATACACAGCGAGCTGCCATGTCCTGTGTGTCCTGACACCTTTCTATCATAGCCAGCAGTGGTCAGGGGTAAGCATGGGCGCTCTGACCCCTCTGTGACTATACCCCCCATACACAGAGAGCTGCCACGTCCTGTGTGTCCTGACACCTTTCTATCATAGCCAGCAGTGGTCAGGGGTCAGCATGGGAGCTCTGACCCCCCTGTGACTACACACCCCCCATACACAGGGAGCTGCCATGTCCTGTGTCCTGACACCTTTCTATCATAGCCAGCAGTGGTCAGGGGTCAGCATGGGTGCTCTGACCTCTCTGTGACTACACTCCCCATACACAGCGAGCTGCCATGTCCTGTGTCCTGACACCTTTCTATCATAGCCAGCAGTGGTCAGGGGTCAGCATGGGCGCTCTGACCCCTCTGTGACTACACCCCCCATACACAGCGAGCTGCCATGTCCTGTGTGTCCTGACACCTTTCTATCATAGCCAGCAGTGGTCAGGGGTCAGCATGGGTGCTCTGACCCCTCTGTGACTACACCCCCCATACACAGCGAGCTGCCATGTCCTGTGTGTCCTGACACCTTTCTATCATAGCCAGCAGTGGTCAGGGGTCAGCATGGGTGCTCTGACCCCTCTGTGACTACATCTCCATACACAGCGAGCTGCCATGTCCTGTGTGTCCTGACACCTTTCTATCATAGCCAGCAGTGGTCAGGGGTCAGCATGGGCGCTCTGACCCCTCTGTGACTACACCCTCCATACACAGCGAGCTGCCATGTCCTGTGTCCTGACACCTTTCTATCATAGCCAGCAGTGGTCAGGGGTCAGCATGGGAGCTCTGACCCCCCTGTGACTACACACCCCCCATACACAGGGAGCTGCCATGTCCTGTGTGTCCTGACACCTTCCTATCATAGCCAGCAGTGGTCAGGGGTCAGCATGGGTGCTCTGACCTCTCTGTGACTACACTCCCCATACACAGCGAGCTGCCATGTCCTGTGTCCTGACACCTTTCTATCATAGCCAGCAGTGGTCAGGGGTCAGCATGGGCGCTCTGACCCCTCTGTGACTACCCCCTAATACACAGCGAGCTGCCATGTCCTGTGTGTCCTGACACCTTTCTATCATAGCCAGCAGTGGTCAGGGGTCAGCATGGGGGCTCTGACCTCTCTGTGACTACACCCCCCATACACAGCGAGCTGCCATGTCCTGTGTGTCCTGACACCTTTCTATCATAGCCAGCAGTGGTCGGGGGTCAGCATGGGTGCTCTGACCTCTCTGTGACTACACCCCCCATACACAGCGAGCTGCCATGTCCTGTGTGTCCTGACACCTTTCTATCATAGCCAGCAGTGGTCAGGGGTCAGCATGGGCGCTCTGACCCCTCTGTGACTACACCCCCCATACACAGCGAGCTGCCATGTCCTGTGTGTCCTGACACCTTTCTATCATAGCCAGCAGTGGTCAGGGGTCAGCATGGGCGCTCTGACCCCTCTGTGACTACACTCCCCATACACAGCGAGCTGCCATGTCCTGTGTCCTGACACCTTTCTATCATAGCCAGCAGTGGTCAGGGGTCAGCATGGGCGCTCTGACCCCTCTGTGACTACACCCCCCATACACAGCGAGCTGCCATGTCCTGTGTGTCCTGACACCTTTCTATCATAGCCAGCAGTGGTCAGGGGTCAGCATGGGGGCTCTGACCTCTCTGTGACTACACCCCCCATACACAGCGAGCTGCCATGTCCTGTGTGTCCTGACACCTTTCTATCATAGCCAGCAGTGGTCAGGGGTCAGCATGGGCGCTCTGACCCCTCTGTGACTACACCCCCCATACACAGCGAGCTGCCATGTCTTGTGTGTCCTGACACCTTTCTATCATAGCCAGCAGTGGTCAGGGGTCAGCATGGGCGCTCTGACCTCTCTGTGACTACACCCCCCATACACAGCGAGCTGCCATGTCCTGTGTGTCCTGACACCTTTCTATCATAGCCAGCAGGGGTCAGGGGTCAGCATGGGCGCTCTGACCCCTCTGTGACTACACCCCCCCATACACAGCGAGCTGCCATGTCCTGTGTGTCCTGACACTTTTCTATCATAGCCAGCAGTGGTCAGGGGTTAGCATGGGCGCTCTGACCCCTCTGTGACTACACCCCCCATACACAGCGAGCTGCCATGTCCTGTGTGTCCTGACACCTTTCTATCATAGCCAGCAGTGGTCAGGGGTCAGCATGGGCGCTCTGACCCCTCTGTGACTACACCCCCCATACACAGCGAGCTGCCATGTCCTGTGTGTCCTGACACCTTTCTATCATAGCCAGCAGTGGTCAGGGGTCAGCATGGGTGCTCTGACCCCTCTGTGACTACACCCCCCATACACAGCGAGCTGCCATGTCCTGTGTCCTGACACCTTTCTATCATAGCCAGCAGTGGTCAGGGGTCAGCATGGGTGCTCTGACCCCTCTGTGACTACACCCCCCCATACACAGCGAGCTGCCATGTCCTGTGTCCTGACACCTTTCTATCATAGCCAGCAGTGGTCAGGGGTCAGCATGGGCGCTCTGACCCCTCTGTGACTACACCGCCACACACAGCGAGCTGCCATGTCCTGTGTGTCCTGACACCTTTCTATCATAGCCAGCAGTGGTCAGGGGTCAGCATGGGTGCTCTGATCCCTCTGTGACTACACTCCCCATACACAGCGAGCTGCCATGTCCTGTGTGTCCTGACACCTTTCTATCATAGCCAGCAGTGGTCAGGGGTCAGCATGGGCGCACTGACCCCTCTGTGACTACACCCCCATACACAGCGAGCTGCCATGTCCTGTGTGTCCTGACACCTTTCTATCATAGCCAGCAGTGTTCAGGGCTCTCCATGGGCGCTCTGACCCCTCTGTGACTACACCCCCCATACACAGCGAGCTGCCATGTCCTGTGTGTCCTGACACCTTTCTATCATAGCCAGCAGTAGTCAGGGGTCAGCATGGGTGCTCTGACCTCTCTGTGACTACACCCCCCATACACAGCGAGCTGCCATGTCCTGTGTGTCCTGACACCTTTCTATCATAGCCAGCAGTGGTCAGGGGTCAGCATGGGCGCTCTGACCCCTCTGTGACTACACCCCCATACACAGGGAGCTGCCATGTCCTGTGTGTCCTGACACCTTTCTATCATAGCCGGCAGTGGTCAGGGGTCAGCATGGGCGCTCTGACCCCTCTGTGACTACACCCCCCATACACAGCGAGCTGCCATGTCCTGTGTGTCCTGACACCTTTCTATCATAGCCAGCAGTGGTCAGGGGTCAGCATGGGCGCTCTGACCTCTCTGTGACTACACCCCCCATGCACAGCGAGCTGCCATGTCCTGTGTGTCCTGACACCTTTCTATCATAGCCAGCAGTGGTCAGGGGTCAGCATGGGCGCTCTGACCCCTCTGTGACTACACCCCCCATACACAGCGAGGTGCCATGTCCTGTGTCCTGACACCTTTCTATCATAGCCAGCAGTGGTCAGGGGTCAGCATGGGCGCTCTGACCCCTCTGTGACTACACCCCCCATACACAGCGAGCTGCCAGGTCCTGTGTGTCCTGACACCTTTCTATCATAGCCAGCAGTGGTCAGGGGTCAGCATGGGTGCTCTGACCCCTCTGTGACTACACCCCCCATACACAGCGAGCTGCCATGTCCTGTGTGTCCTGACACCTTCCTATCATAGCCAGCAGTGGTCAGGGGGCAGCATGGGCGCTCTGACCCCTCTGTGACTACACCCCCCCATACACAGCGAGCTGCCATGTCCTGTGTGTCCTGACACCTTTCTATCATAGCCAGCAGTTGTCAGGGGTCAGCATGGGTGCTCTGACCCCTCTGTGACTACACCCCCCATACACAGCGAGCTGCCATGTCCTGTGTGTCCTGACACCTTTCTATCATAGCCAGCAGTTGTCAGGGGTCAGCATGGGTGCTCTGACCCCTCTGTGACTACATCTCCATACACAGCGAGCTGCCATGTCCTGTGTGTCCTGACACCTTTCTATCACAGCCAGCAGTGGTCAGGGGTCAGCATGGGCGCTCTGACCCCTCTGTGACTACACCCCCCATACACAGCGAGCTGCCATGTCCTGTGTGTCCTGACACCTTTCTATCATAGCCAGCAGTTGTCAGGGGTCAGCATGGGCGCTCTGACCTCTCTGTGACTACACCCCCATACACAGCGAGCTGCCATGTCCTGTGTGTCCTGACACCTTTCTATCATAGCCAGCAGTGGTCAGGGGTCAGCATGGGCGCTCTGACCCCTCTGTGACTACACTCCCCATACACAGCGAGCTGCCATGTCCTGTGTGTCCTGACACCTTTCTATCATAGCCAGCAGTGTTCAGGGGTCAGCATGGGCGCTCTGACCCCTCTGTGACTACACCCCCCATACACAGTGAGCTGCCATGTCCTGTGTGTCCTGACACCTTTCTATCATAGCCAGCAGTGGTCAGGGGTCAGCATGGGTGCTCTGACCCCTCTGTGACTACACCCCCCATACACAGTGAGCTGCCATGTCCTGTGTGTCCTGACACCTTTCTATCATAGCCAGCAGTGGTCAGGGGTCAGCATGGGCGCTCTGACCCCTCTGTGACTACACCCCCCATACACAGCGAGCTGCCATGTCCTGTGTGTCCTGACACCTTTCTATCATAGCCAGCAGTGGTCAGGGGTCAGCATGGGCGCTCTGACCCCTCTGTGACTACACCCCCCATACACAGCGAGCTGCCATGTCCTGTGTGTCCTGACACCTTTCTATCATAGCCAGCAGTGGTCAGGGGTCAGCATGGGTGCTCTGACCCCTCTGTGACTACACCCCCCCATACACAGCGAGCTGCCATGTCCTGTGTGTCCTGACACCTTTCTATCATAGCCAGCAGTGGTCAGGGGTCAGCATGGGCGCTCTGACCCCTCTGTGACTACACCCCCCATACACAGCGAGCTGCCATGTCCTGTGTCCTGACACCTTTCTATCATAGCCAGCAGTGGTCAGGGGTCAGCATGGGCGCTCTGACCCCTCTGTGACTACACCCCCCATACACCGGGAGCTGCACTGTCCTGTGTGTCCTGACACCTTTCTATCATAGCCAGCAGTGGTCAGGGGTCAGCATGGGCGCTCTGACCCCTCTGTGACTACACCCCCCATACACAGCGAGCTGCCATGTCCTGTGTGTCCTGACACCTTTCTATCATAGCCAGCAGTGCTCAGGGGTCAGCATGGGCGCTCTGACCCCTCTGTGACTACACCCCCATACACAGGGAGCTGCCATGTCCTGTGTGTCCTGACACCTTTCTATCATAGCCAGCAGTGGTCAGGGGTCAGCATGGGCGCTCTGACCCCTCTGTGACTACACCCCCCATACACAGCCAGCTGCCATGTCCTGTGTGTCCTGACACCTTTCTATCATAGCCAGCAGTGGTCAGGGGTCAGCATGGAGGACGCTCTGACCCCTCTGTGACTACACCCCCCATACACAGCCAGCTGCCATGTCCTGTGTGTCCTGACACCTTTCTATCATAGCCAGCAGTGGTCAGGGGTCAGCATGGGCGCTCTGACCTCTCTGTGACTACACCCCCCATGCACAGCGAGCTGCCATGTCCTGTGTGTCCTGACACCTTTCTATCATAGCCAGCAGTGGTCAGGGGTCAGCATGGGCGTTCTGACCCCTCTGTGACTACACCCCCCATACACAGCGAGCTGCCCTGTCCTGTGTGTCCTGACACCTTTCTATCATAGCCAGCAGTGGTCAGGGGTCAGCATGGGTGCTCTGACCCCTCTGTGACTACACCCCCCATACACAGGGAGCTGCCATGTCCTGTGTGTCCTGACACCTTTCTATCATAGCCAGCAGTGGTCAGGGGTCAGCATGGGCGCTCTGACCCCTCTGTGACTACACCCCCCATACACAGCGAGCTGCCATGTCCTGTGTGTCCTGACACCTTTCTATCATAGCCAGCAGTGGTCAGGGGTCAGCATGGGTGCTCTGACCCCTCTGTGACTACACCCCCATACACAGCGAGCTGCCATGTCCTGTGTGTCCTGACACCTTTCTATCATAGCCAGCAGTGGTCAGGGGTCAGCATGGGCGCTCTGACCCCTCTGTGACTACACCCCCCATACACAGCGAGCTGCCATGTCCTGTGTGTCCTGACACCTTTCTATCATAGCCAGCAGTGGTCAGGGGTCAGCATGGGCGCTCTGACCCCTCTGTGACTACACCCCCCATACACAGCCAGCTGCCATGTCCTGTGTGTCCTGACACCTTTCTATCATAGCCAGCAGTGGTCAGGGGTCAGCATGGAGGACGCTCTGACCCCTCTGTGACTACACCCCCCATACACAGCCAGCTGCCATGTCCTGTGTGTCCTGACATCTTTCTATCATAGCCAGCAGTGGTCAGGGGTCAGCATGGGTGCTCTGACCCCTCTGTGACTACACCCCCCATACACAGCGAGCTGCCATGTCCTGTGTGTCCTGACACCTTTCTATCATAGCCAGCAGTGGTCAGGGGTCAGCATGGGTGCTCTGACCCCTCTGTGACTACACCCCCCCCATACACAGCGAGCTGCCATGTCCTGTGTGTCCTGACACCTTTCTATCATAGCCAGCAGGGGTCAGCATGGGCGCTCTGACCCCTCTGTGACTACACCACCCATACACAGGGAGCTGCCATGTCCTGTGTGTCCTGACACCTTTCTATCATAGCCAGCAGGGGTCAGCATGGGCGCTCTGACCCCTCTGTGACTACACCCCCATACACAGCGAGCTGCCATGTCCTGTGTGTCCTGACACCTTTCTATCATAGCCAGCAGTGGTCAGGGGTCAGCATGGGAGCTCTGACCCCTCTGTGACTACACCCCCCATACACAGCGAGCTGCCATGTCCTGTGTGTCCTGACACCTTTCTATCATAGCCAGCAGTGGTCAGGGGTCAGCATGGGCGCTCTGACCTCTCTGTGACTACACCCCCCATGCACAGCGAGCTGCCATGTCCTGTGTGTCCTGACACCTTTCTATCATAGCCAGCAGTGGTCAGGGGTCAGCATGGGCGTTCTGACCCCTCTGTGACTACACCCCCCATACACAGCGAGCTGCCATGTCCTGTGTCCTGACACCTTTCTATCATAGCCAGCAGTGGTCAGGGGTCAGCATGGGAGCTCTGACCCCTCTGTGACTACACCCCCCATACACAGCGAGCTGCCATGTCCTGTGTGTCCTGACACCTTTCTATCATAGCCAGCAGTGGTCAGGGGTCAGCATGGGCGCTCTGACCTCTCTGTGACTACACCCCCCATGCACAGCGAGCTGCCATGTCCTGTGTGTCCTGACACCTTTCTATCATAGCCAGCAGTGGTCAGGGGTCAGCATGGGCGTTCTGACCCCTCTGTGACTACACCCCCCATACACAGCGAGCTGCCCTGTCCTGTGTGTCCTGACACCTTTCTATCATAGCCAGCAGTGGTCAGGGGTCAGCATGGGTGCTCTGACCCCTCTGTGACTACACCCCCCATACACAGCGAGCTGCCATGTCCTGTGTGTCCTGACACCTTTCTATCATAGCCAGCAGTGGTCAGGGGTCAGCATGGGCGCTCTGACCTCTGTGACTACATCCCCCATACACAGAGAGCTGCCATGTCCTGTGTGTCCTGACACCTTTCTATCATAGCCAGCAGTGCTCAGGGCTCTGGGTGCTCTGTGACTACACCTCATACACTGGGAGCTATGATGATGAGTGTAATTCATTTCTTCCGCCATCAGTATTAATCTTCTGATTGATGGGCGTCTTCTCCATTACTCGGGGGATCTCGGGAATGGCAGGTGCATTAATATCTGTAACCTGTAAGTGTTGTACGGGGATCGAGATTTGCTTCTTTCAGCAGATTATTCATATTTTACAGTGAGATTTTGTGTCATATTGATACCTGACAATGAATCCTCCGGCACTCGGCGGCTTCTCCGTTTACACTGTATATCCTATCATTAAACCTGAAGCTTGATGAGACCAGAGCCGGTGTCTACAGTGATTAGTATGAAAGGTCAGAGCTCATCCGACAGGGATCAGACGCATCCGCTGTGCAGTGTGGCAGCACATGCTTATTTCAGGTTGACATTTTACGGTTCTCTATCTGACATTGTAATCGTGTTGTTCATAGCCGTGTACATCGTGTGAACACGTCAGACCTTCCCCCCACCCTCCTCTCATTGATCAAAGTGCAGCAATTAGCACCGGGGAGGGGGAGTCATTGTATGATACTCCCAAAAGGTCATCATGTGAGGGGGTCGTGGTGAGAGACAGGGGAGAAGATGCAAAGATTAAAGGAAGGAAAAATGTTTTGATAAATCAGCGGGAATAGGAGCGATAAAATACAAGGAAATATAAAAATGATTATAAAGGTTTTCAATAGAATGAGAACAGAAAGAAGGAGAAGAACAGGATGGAAAAGGGAATGAGACAAAAAGAAGATGAAAGTTTAGAGATCTTTAGGTTCTGAAGAAGGAAAAGAAAGAACAAGGAGAAAACAACGAAGAACAAGGAGAAAGAACAGAAGAAAAGAAGTTCAGAAGGTGAAGAAGGTGACATGGATAGAGGAGGAGAAAAAGTGGACAGAGGAAAAGGTCAGGTAGGTGGAGAAGAAGGAGTGGATGAAGAAGAAGGTGAAGTAGATGGAGAAGAAGGAAAACAAGTGGATAATAAGAAGTAGATGAAGAAGAAGTATAACAAGTGGACTGGAGAAGGTAAAGTATATGTAGAATAAAAAGGTGTAAATGGAGGAGAAGGTGAATTAGATGAAGGAGAAGGAGAATGTGTGGACAGATGAAAAGGTGAAGTATATGGAGAAGAAAAACAAGTAGATGGAGGAGAAGATAATGTAAATGAAAGAGTGTACGGAGGAGAATGTGAAGTAGATGGAGAATGAGTGGACCAATGAAAAGGTGAAGAAGATGTAGAATAAGGAGTGGAAAGAGAAGTCGGTGAAGTAGATAGATAAGAAGTAGTGGGCAAAGAAGAAGGAAATGGATAGGGAAGAAGGAGAAAAAGTGGACAGAGGAGAAGGTCAGGGAGGTGGAGAAGAAGGAATGGATGAAGAAGAAGGTGAAGTAGATGGAGAATAAGGAGTGGAAGGAGTAGACGGTGAAGTAAATGGAGAAGGAGGAGTGGAAGGAGTAGATGGTGAAGTAGATGGAGAAGGAGGCTAGCAAGTGGACAGAGGAGAAGGTAGAGTAGATGGAGATGAATAAGGAGAGGACAGAGTAGAAGGTAAAGTAGATGGAGATGAATACAGAGAGGACAGAGGAGAAGGTAGAGTAGATGGAGATGAATACGGAGTGGAGAGAGGAGAAGCTAGAGTAGATGGAGATGAATACGGAGTGGAGAGAGGAGAAGGTAGAGTAGATGGAGATGAATACGGAGAGGACAGAGGAGAAGGTAGAGTAGATGGAGATGAATGAGGAGAGGACAGAGGAGAAGGTAGAGTAGATGGAGATGAATACGGAGTGGAGAGAGGAGAAGGTAGAGTAGATGGAGATGAATACGGAGTGGAGAGAGGAGAAGGTAGAGTAGATGGAGATGAATACGGAGAGGACAGAGTAGAAGGTAAAGTAGATGGAGATGAATACGGAGAGGACAGAGGAGAAGGTAGAGTAGATGGAGATGAATACAGAGAGGACAGAGGAGAAGGTAGAGTAGATGGAGATGAATACGGAGAGGACAGAGGAGAAGGTAGAGTAGATGGAGATGAATGAGGAGAGGACAGAGGAGAAGCTAGAGTAGATGGAGATGAATACGGAGTGGAGAGAGGAGAAGGTAGAGTAGATGGAGATGAATACGGAGTGGAGAGAGGAGAAGGTAGAGTAGATGGAGATGAATACGGAGTGGAGAGAGGAGAAGGTAGAGTAGATGGAGATGAATTCGGGGTGGACAGAGGAGAAGGTAGAGTAGATGGAGATGAATACGGAGAGGACAGAGGAGAAGGTAGAGTAGATGGAGATGAATAAGGAGAGGACAGAGGAGAAGCTAGAGTAGATGGAGATGAATACGGAGTGGACAGAGGAGAAGGTAGAGTAGATGGAGATGAATGAGGAGAGGACAGAGGAGAAGCTAGAGTAGATGGAGATGAATACGGAGTGGAGAGAGGAGAAGGTAGAGTAGATGGAGATGAATACGGAGTGGAGAGAGGAGAAGGTAGAGTAGATGGAGATGAATAAGGAAAGGACAGAGGAGAAGGTAGAGTAGATGGAGATGAATACGGAGAGGACAGAGGAGAAGGTAGAGTAGATGGAGATGAATACGGAGAGGACAGAGGAGAAGGTAGAGTAGATGGAGATGAATACGGAGTGGAGAGAGTAGAAGGTAAAGTAGATGGAGATGAATACGGAGTGGAGAGAGGAGAAGGTAGAGTAGATGGAGATAAATAAGGAGAGGACAGAGGAGAAGGTAGAGTAGATGGAGATGAATAAGGAAAGGACAGAGGAGAAGGTAGAGTAGATGGAGATGAACACGGAGAGGACAGAGGAGAAGGTAGAGTAGATGGAGATGAATAAGGAGAGGACAGAGGAGAAGGTAGAGTAGATGGAGATGAACACGGAGAGGACAGAGGAGAAGGTAGAGTAGATGGAGATGAATACGGAGAGGACAGAGGAGAAGGTAGAGTAGATGGAGATGAATACGGAGTGGAGAGAGGAGAAGGTAGAGTAGATGGAGATGAATTCGGGGTGGACAGAGGAGAAGGTAGAGTAGATGGAGATGAATACGGAGAGGACAGAGGAGAAGGTAGAGTAGATGGAGATGAATACGGAGAGGACAGAGGAGAAGCTAGAGTAGATGGATATGAATACGGAGAGGACAGAGGAGAAGGTAGAGTAGATGGAGATGAACACGGAGAGGACAGAGGAGAAGGTAGAGTAGATGGAGATGAATACGGAGTGGAGAGAGGAGAAGGTAGAGTAGATGGAGATGAATACGGAGAGGACAGAGGAGAAGGTAGAGTAGATGGAGATGAATACGGAGAGGACAGAGGAGAAGGTAGAGTAGATGGAGATGAACACGGAGAGGACAGAGGAGAAGGTAGAGTAGATGGAGATGAATGAGGAGAGGACAGAGGAGAAGGTAGAGTAGATGGAAATGAATAAGGAGAGGACAGAGGAGAAGCTAGAGTAGATGGATATGAATACGGAGAGGACAGAGGAGAAGGTAGAGTAGATGGAGATGAACACGGAGAGGACAGAGGAGAAGGTAGAGTAGATGGAGATGAATACGGAGTGGAGAGAGGAGAAGGTAGAGTAGATGGAGATGAATACGGAGAGGACAGAGGAGAAGGTAGAGTAGATGGAGATGAATACGGAGAGGACAGAGGAGAAGGTAGAGTAGATGGAGATGAATACGGAGAGGACAGAGGAGAAGGTAGAGTAGATGGAGATGAACACGGAGAGGACAGAGGAGAAGGTAGAGTAGATGGAGATGAACACGGAGAGGACAGAGGAGAAGGTAGAGTAGATGGAGATGAATACGGAGAGGACAGAGGAGAAGGTAGAGTAGATGGAGATGAACACGGAGAGGACAGAGGAGAAGGTAGAGTAGATGGAGATGAATACGGAGAGGACAGAGGAGAAGGTAGAGTAGATGGAGATGAATACGGAGAGGACAGAGGAGAAGGTAGAGTAGATGGAGATGAACACGGAGAGGACAGAGGAGAAGGTAGAGTAGATGGAGATGAATACGGAGAGGACAGAGGAGAAGGTAGAGTAGATGGAGATGAATACGGAGAGGACAGAGGAGAAGGTAGAGTAGATGGAGATGAATACGGAGAGGACAGAGGAGAAGGTAGAGTAGATGGAGATGAATACGGAGAGGACAGAGGAGAAGCTAGAGTAGATGGAGATGAATACGGAGAGGACAGAGGAGAAGGTAGAGTAGATGGAGATGAACACGGAGAGGACAGAGGAGAAGGTAGAGTAGATGGATATGAATACGGAGAGGACAGAGGAGAAGGTAGAGTAGATGGAGATGAATGAGGAGAGGACAGAGGAGAAGGTAGAGTAGATGGAGATGAATACGGAGAGGACAGAGGAGAAGGTAGAGTAGATGGAGATGAATACGGAGAGGACAGAGGAGAAGGTAGAGTAGATGGAGATGAATACGGAGAGGACAGAGGAGAAGGTAGAGTAGATGGAGATGAACACGGAGAGGACAGAGGAGAAGGTAGAATAGATGGAGATGAATACGGAGTGGAGAGAGGAGAAGGTAGAGTAGATGGAGATGAATACGGAGAGGACAGAGGAGAAGGTAGAGTAGATGGAGATGAATGAGGAGAGGACACAGGAGAAGGTAGAGTAGATGGAGATGAACACGGAGAGGACAGAGGAGAAGGTAGAGTAGATGGAGATGAATACGCAGAGGACAGAGGAGAAGGTAGAGTAGATGGAGATGAACACGGAGAGGACAGAGGAGAAGGTAGAGTAGATGGATATGAATACGGAGAGGACAGAGGAGAAGGTAGAGTAGATGGAGATGAATGAGGAGAGGACAGAGGAGAAGGTAGAGTAGATGGAGATGAATACGGAGAGGACAGAGGAGAAGGTAGAGTAGATGGAGATGAATACGGAGAGGACAGAGGAGAAGTTAGAGTAGATGGAGATGAATACGGAGAGGACAGAGGAGAAGGTAGAGTAGATGGAGATGAATACGGAGTGGAGAGAGGAGAAGGTAGAGTAGATGGAGATGAATACGGAGTGGAGAGAGGAGAATGGGAAGTGGAGGGAGAAAAAGGGGAAGTAGATGAAGAAGGATAACAAGTCGGATGATTAGGAGAAGTAGATGAAGAAGTATAACAAGTGGACTGGAGAAGGTAAAGTATATGTAGAAGAAGAAGGTGTAGATGGAGATGAAGATAAATTAGATGAAGAAGGAGAATGAGTGGACAGATGAAAAGGTGAAGTAGATGGACGGGGGACGCGGGCTCACCATTGCCCCGCTCTGTGCCCCAGCGCTCTGCAGCTGTAACTTACCTTTCCCCACTCCTGTCTCTGATCCGTCACCCGTGCACTTAATTGGTGCTGGCAATTTCCCAGAATCCTTTATAAACCAGCCTCTCCCTACACACCCTGCTGGATCTTCGTGCTTAATGCCATTAAAAAAGCTTGTTCCCTGATGTCCTGTGTTCTTAGTGTGATTTCTTGTTGTGACCCCGGGTCCATATTTGACTCTGATCCTATTCCGCCTGCCCTGACCTGTTGTTTCATTCCCGAGATCCTGTGCTGCCCGTCCTGACCTCCTGCCTGTCCCCGACAACGATTCTGCCTAACGTCTGTGTACCCCGCCCTGGCTGCCACCGCAGAAAAGTTGTGGATCGACCTGGTCGTACCATGCCACAGCAGGCTTTGCAACGGGCTCTGGTGAAAACCGGCTGCCACTTAGATTCCGGTCCATGGCGTCAACTTACATCATCATCCGCTGTGGTCCAGTGGGTCCACTATCCCTGGTGCCTAACAATGGAGAAGAAGAATAACAAGTAGATGGAGGAGAAGATATTGTTAATGTAGAATGAATGTACGGAGGAGAAGGAATAGATAGAGAGGAAAGAGTGGGTGGTGGAGAAGGGGAAGTAAATGAAGAAGAAGGAGAATGATTGGACCGATGAAAAGGTAAAGAAGATGGGGAAGAAAAAAAAAAAGTAAACAAGTGGATTATGAGAAGGAGATTGAGGAGAAGGATATGAGGTCGACAGAAGAGAAGGTAAAGTAGATGAAAAAAGGAGGAGAAGGAGTAGACGGAGGAGAAGGTGAAAAAGATGGAGAAGAAAGTGAAGAATATGGAGAAGTTAAAAGAGGATATGCAGAAAAAGGAGAAGTGATTGATAGAAATACAAGAAGGGGCTGAGTAGTTATAGTAAATCTGTGTGGTGGAGGAAGTCCGAGCACTTCTGGATCTGCAAGCACTCTGGTGGGATGAGAAAGGCTACAGTTTTCATGATGGGTGACAGAAAATTGTGACACTTTTCAATGTGACCGTATTCAATGTTTCACTTTTACTTGGATTGTTTACTGATGTTCCCTGATAATGATTGGTAACAGCCGTGGTCCCTCCGCACCTCTCCCTGCACTCACTACTCTTAGAGCCGGTCCCCCAGCGGAGGCTGCGCTCTCCGGTGCCTCATCCCAGTGACTCCATTATACGCCGCACATTGAATATCACATATTTTTAGAACGTCGCTGAAGCGTAATTACCGTTTATTCTAGAGAGCGCCGCTGCTGCTGAGGTCACGACACCAACGCTGCAAATTCTGCTGATTTATGGCGCACATTGCCGTCCAGAATCTGCAGAATCAGCGGCCGAAGAAATGAACAAACAGGAAAGTTATTTAAAGTGATCTGTGGGGAGGAGCGACGCCTGCAGTGCAGATGGTTGCGGCGCGTCTCTGCGGCTGCACCAGACACCCCCGCCCATAATTTCCCCCACAGTAACTTTACATCTGGGATGCAATTCAATTAACACAGAATTAGATTGCGGATGAAGTCGTGCACTCACATGCGGAACCGAGCGCCTGAGGGAAGTTTTCCAGATGCGTTTTCTTTTACCCACCTGTTTTCAGTTCATGAGGCTGTAAAGGAGTAGAGACCATCCCTTGGACTAAACTTGTAATACCCCTTTAATAAGCCCCTGGTTACTTTGTGAATTCTTCTCTTGCATTGTAGTGGTGGCGAATCTATGGCACTGGTGGGAGAGGTGGCAGATATATGGCACAGGTGGAAGAGGTGGCAGATATATGGCACAGGTGGAAGAGGTGGCAGATATATGGCACAGGTGGCAGGGGTGGCTGATATATGGCAGAGGTGGCAGTGGTGTCGGATCTATGGCAGAGGTGGCACTCATAGCCCTCTCTGTGAGTACTCAGGACATTGCCTCAGCACACAGTTGGCAAGAAGGACTGGAGGGATCCTACAATGAGGAACTTAGTGATTGCAGCTGTAGCCACTGCCTGGTAAGGCAAGAGTTAACACTGTGAGATGTTACTGTCCAATGATGTTCTTTCCTGTGGACCGGCTCTCCATGACTCTTCCAGCGGGAGAATCTGCTGTTATGGTTTGGCCGTTGCCTGCCGTTCAATAAAGAACCGTGAGTTATTTTGCACAACGTTGCCTCCGTCTGATCCCTGAATACAGCTGTTACCACCACGGGCTCCCGATCCATTACCCAGGGACCTATCTTACAGACACCCAGGGATTGCCCCAAGGAGAATCAGTACATCAGCCTCTCCCTTCATATTTCCTGCACACACCACCTGCTGGAGAGCTGCCAGGCTGTAGGACAGCCCCCCAGTTCCCATACCAAGCACCGTGACATCAGCGTGCCTAGGCCGCAACCGCCAGCCACTCCGGTATTCTGGGTTAGGGTGTTGCAAGTGGATGTTGCAAGTGGCGTCACGAACAGGATATCTACTTCTGTGTCTTATACTGGCACTACAGACTGTGTTGCCATCCGGGTTAAGGCCCAAGTGATTTGTCCACCACCAGAAGTCTCCACGTGACAGATCCCAACACTGCTGCCTCCATCCAGGCTGATGATATCCATGCTGCAGTTATTGTTCCAGAACAGTAAGAGTAATCCCCTGATGGGCTGTAGCCCATAGCAGGCACTGCTATTTTGTGTAAATATAATTTAGTTTTTTTCTCCCAGTTGGGCTGAGCCCATAACCCCTTACAGAGCCAGAGACTCTCCTAGTCTCCTCTTTCTATATTTATTAATAAGCCAGAGACATTGCTGGACTTCTCCCCAGTTGTGCTTTGAAAGCTCCCCTCTCTGCTGACTGCAGAGCAACAACTTCTTCTTCAAAGCACTGTGGCCAGAGGATGGACTCCTATGTAGCTGAGCTCTCTGAGAGACTGATAGCCGGTACACTTTGAGGAAAAAGTTTATTTATATGCAATTTAAGACTTCCCTTGTAGGAAATGGACATTTATCATGTTCCTATCTATTGCCAGCAATATTTTGCCTTCTCTTTCAGGTGAAAAGAACTCTCTCTCTCTCTCTATAAATATATATATTGCTATTGATGCTACATATGCATATAAGGACTGTTTCGGCCGTCTTTGTACTTATTTCAAATCCTGCAGGCTTATGCCTAAAATCTGAGCTCAGTACTTGTGTGGCCTCTGTAAACCGCGGGTCTTTAGGGGGCCGGGGGTATCTAAGCAGTAACCTGTAGACGTCGCACATTAGGGTAAGGCCGTCAGATGGCAGGTAAACCATGAGCACTGTATGTACTATATATGTTTATGATTATGACACTCAGGTGATGAGTCTTCGGACAAATTTCGGGCCTTGGTGCAGGGAGTGGATTACAGGACATGACACCTTTCCAGAGAAAACATTTAGTTTAAGGGCTTTAGCGACCAACTGTACAGTCCTCAATTATGTACTTAGGCTGCATTCACACACATGTATGGGGGACGTATATACGGCCGATGTATGTCCCCCATACACTTCTATGGGCTCATGGCGACCTACGGGAGCGGTACGGTGCAGCACAGTGCCTGTAGCCAGGACCGTGGGCAGTTTGTCTCCCTTACACTGCACATATCCAGCACTTACCCTACTTTATTACCTCCACCCCTACATGCTGTAGTGTGCACGGACCATCTGGAGGCTGTGTAATGCTGCCAGCTCCCGCCTATAGTCTCAACCAGTCCATAGCTGAGCCGTGGGCGGCTCATTCAATTACCACAGGGTATGCAACACCCCTGCCAATGCATGGGCAAGGTGGTAGTTGCGAATGTAGCCCTTTCCATGTCAGGAGCTGTTAGGGAGTCTGATCCCCTCTCTAAGAGGTCTCTAGGGATTAGAGAACTAAGTGATTGCAGCTGTAGCCACCTCCTGGTAAGGCAAGAGTTAACACCGTGAGATGTTACTGTCCAATGATGTTCTTGTAAAACAAGCTAGAAGCTGATTGGAGGAGAGCTACCACCTGACCAGGGATTATATAAACCCCTCCATTTCCTGCACATTATAATAATATTATCTGGAACGTTTAGTTTCATACAACAATGGGGCTCATTTACTAAGGGCTCCGCGGTCGCACTCTGATGGGATATTCCGGCGATTTCCGATCCGCGCCGCAGAGGTGAACTCCGGCAGACCGCGGCAGGGAAGCAACGGATGGAGGAACACGGGCGCACGAGCTACGTAAATCGAACCAGACTTCATCTTCGTCGGACCGTCCGAATCGGGGATCGCGACAGGACCGCGTAAGCAAATTTGCCCCAATGTGGAGCCCGGACCTTGTACAAGCTGTTACTTTCTGTGCCCTGAACGTTCCGTCACTTTTCCCTAATCTCGCTTTATTATTGGTCAATAATGAGATTCACTTTATAGGGGAAGAATTTGAGAAAAATTTGTTCTCGTGTACATGTAGAGGACGCACTCAGGTTCTCGTGTACATGTAGCAGACGCACACAGGTTCTCGTGTACATGTAGCAGACGCACACAGGTTCTCGTGTACATGTAGCAGACGCACACAGGTTCTCGTGTACATGTAGCAGACGCACTCAGGTTCTCGTGTACATGTAGCGGATGCACACAGGTTCTCGTGTACATGTAGCAGGTTCTCGTGTACATGTAGCAGACACACACAGGTTCTCGTGTACATGTAGCAGACGCACACAGGTTCTCGTGTACATGTAGCAGACGCACACAGGTTCTCGTGTACATGCAGCAGACGCACACAGGTTCTCGTGTACATGTAGCAGACGCACACAGGTTCTCGTGTACATGTAGAGGACGCACACAGGTTCTCGTGTACATGTAGCAGACGCACACAGGTTCTCGTGTACATGTAGAGGACGCACACAGGTTCTCGTGTACATGTAGCAGACGCACGCAGGTTCTCGTGTACATGTAGCAGACGCACACAGGTTCTCGTGTACATGTAGCAGACGCACACAGGTTCTCGTGTACATGTAGAGGACGCACACAGGTTCTCGTGTACATGTAGCAGACGCACACAGGTTCTCGTGTACATGTAGCAGACGCACACAGGTTCTCGTGTACATGTAGCAGACGCACGCAGGTTCTCGTGTACATGTAGCAGACGCACACAGGTTCTCGTGTACATGTAGCAGACGCACACAGGTTCTCGTGTACATGTAGCAGACGCACTCAGGTTCTCGTGTACATGTAGCGGATGCACTCAGGTTCTCGTGTACATGTAGAGGACGCACACAGGTTCTCGTGTACATGTAGCAGACGCACACAGGTTCTCGTGTACATGTAGCAGGTTCTCGTGTACATGTAGCAGAGCTGGAGTTGGTTCTTAAAGGGATACGTCCACATTTTATATACATTTCATCACAGAATCCTTTAGGTTCCTGGAGGGCAATGAGATCCCCATGACTGAGGGTCCTGTTTCTCTTTGCCCAGACCCCCATGACAACGGCTTCCATCTATTCGTTATGGATGCAGATCCCTATCTCCGGGGCTGGTGCCTGCTCAGTCCTCACATCTTTTCTCCACAGTGACTGAGGGTCCAGTTTATTTCAGACTTCGGTTAGATAAAGCTTCTCTGCCACAGAGCATGCACTCTACTCACAGAATTTACTGTGTTATACAATAGACTTTATATATCTAATACTCCTAGTATTATACAGGGAGGAGGGGGTGCAGCTGCATGTGTAGCAGTCACACTACATGCTGGGGGGGAGGGAGCAGGACTTCTGGACCTGAACTGCCTGTATGAAGGTGACGTGTAACAGACATCCTCTCCTTTCTAGGATAAGACAGGGAAAAGGGGGATGCAGCTGCATTTGTGGGTGAGGAGGCGGATGCAGCTGCAGTTGTGGGTGAGAATGGGGATGCAGCTGCAGTTGTGGGTGAGAATGGGGAGGGAGCTGCAGTTGTGGGTGAGAATGGGGAGGGAGCTGCAGTTGTGGGTGAGAATGGGGATGCAGCTGCAGTTGTGGGTGAGAATGGGGAGGGAGCTGCAGTTGTGGGTGAGAATGGGGAGGGAGCTGCAGTTGTGGGTGAGGATGGGGAGGGAGCTGCAGTTGTGGGTGAGAATGGGGAGGGAGCTGCAGTTGTGGGTGAGAATGGGGAGGGAGCTGCAGTTGTGGGTGAGAATGGGGATGCAGCTGCAGTTGTGGGTGAGAATGGGGAGGGAGCTGCAGTTGTGGGTGAGAATGGGGAGGGAGCTGCAGTTGTGGGTGAGGATGGGGAGGGAGCTGCAGTTGTGGGTGAGAATGGGGAGGGAGCTGCCGGTATATTTGGAAAGGTCTTACTCATGTTTGGGGCTTCATACTAAGGGTTAAAATCTGCACAATGAGAATAACTGTGTGAAGACGCCTGATCAGAGATATCTATGTCCTCCTCTTGCTCCTTCCTCGTGTTCCTCACTCGATGCTTTGCCCATAATCTCCGCCATCATTTCTGATGTTCCCTATGGAGAAGGCGCAGACGTCCCCCCCCCATCAGCACCGCTATGATTACAGGACCCTCCGTATTCTCCATGTGAAGGGGCGGCTCCTGCACAATCCTCGCCCGCCGCAGGTTTACTGTCAGGATCAATCAATGGCGAGTACCAGCCGCTCCGGAGCGAGTCCAGCTACTAATCTGCACATAATCAGCCCAATAATGGAGGAGGCAGAGGTTTCACCCCAAGTCAGGACGAGGCTTTTATGTTTTGTGCTGAGATCAGCCGCCACTAATGGACGAGATGCCATCAGCACCAGCGTTATATAAGGAATCGATCCAGTGAGGAGTAATTATATATCATCAGCGCCAGACCGGACCCCAGACCGCTACAAAGTGTTTAACTCAACCTCATTACACTGCAGGTTTCTTAAAGGGAACCTGTCAGCAAATGTGACCTTAAAGTCAGCAGCCAGTCTGTCCGCAGTCTGTGCTCCCTGCAGCAAGTGTTATGTATTGTCCCTGGAGAGATGTGTAATCTTACCTCACACTGCTGTGCTCTGTGCTCTCTGCAGCCAGTGTTATGTATTGTCCCTGGAGAGATGTGTAATCAGACCTCACACTGCTGTGCTCTGTGCTCTCTGCAGCCAGTGTTATGTCCTGTCCCTGGAGAGATGTATAATCAGACCTCACACTGCTGTGCTCTGTGCTTTCTGCAGCCAGTGTTATGTATTGTCCCTGGGGAGATGTGTAATCAGACCTCACACTGCTGTGCTCTATGCTCTCTGCAGCGAGTGTTATGTATTGTCCCTGGAGAGATGTGTAATCAGACCTCACAATGCTGTGCTCTGTGCTCCCTGCAGCAAGTGTTATGTATTGTCCCTGGAGAGATGTGTAATCTTACCTCACACTGTTGTGCTCTGTGCTCTCTGCAGCCAGTGTTATGTATTGTCCCTGGAGAGATGTGTAATCAGACCTCACACTGCTGTGCTCTGTGCTCTCTGCAGCCAGTGTTATGTACTGTCCCTGGAGAGATGTGTAATCAGACCTCACACTGCTGTGCTCTGTGCTCTCTGCAGCCAGTGTTATGTATTGTCCCTGGAGAGATGTGTAATCAGACCTCACACTGCTGTGCTCTGTGCTCTCTGCAGCCAGTGTTATGTATTGTCCCTGGAGAGATGTGTAATCATACCTCACACTGCTGTGCTCTGTGTTCTCTGCTGCAAGTGTTATGTATTGTCCCTGGAGAGATGTGTAATCAGACTTCACACTGCTGTGCTCTGTGCTCTCTGCAGCCAGTGTTATGTATTGTCCCTGGAGAGATGTGTAATCAGACCTCACACTGCTGTGCTCTGTGCTCTCTGCAGCCAGAGTTATGTACTGTCCCTGGAGAGATGTGTAATCAGACCTCACACTGCTGTGCTCTGTGCTCTCTGCAGCCAGTGTTATGTATTGTCCCTGGAGAGATGTGTAATCAGACCTCACTCTGCTGTGCTCTGTGCTCTCTGCAGCCAGTGTTATGTATTGTCCCTGGAGAGATGTGTAATCAGACCTCACACTGCTGTGCTCTGTGCTCTCTGCAGCCAGTGTTATGTACTGTCCCTGGAGAGATGTGTAATCAGACCTCACACTGCTGTGCTCTGTGCTCTCTGCAGCCAGAGTTATGTACTGTCCCTGGAGAGATGTGTAATCAGACCTCACACTGCTGTGCTCTGTGCTCTCTGCAGCCAGTGTTATGTATTGTCCCTGGAGAGATGTGTAATCAGACCTCACACTGCTGTGCTCTGTGCTCTCTGCAGCCAGTGTTATGTATTGTCCCTGGAGAGATGTGTAATCAGACCTCACACTGCTGTGCTCTGTGCTCTGTGCTCTCTGCAGCCAGTGTTATGTATTGATCCTGGAGAGATGTGTAATCAGACCTCACACTGCTGTGCTCTGTGCTCTCTGCAGCCAGTGTTATGTATTGTCCCTGGAGAGATGTGTAATCAGACCTCACACTGCTGTGCTCTGTGCTCTCTGCAGCCAGTGTTATGTATTGTCCCTGGAGAGCTGTGTAATCAGACCTCACACTGCTGTGCTCTGTGCTCTCTGCAGCCAGTGTTATGTATTGTCCCTGGAGAGCTGTGTAATCAGACCTCACACTGCTGTGCTCTGTGCTCTCTGCAGCCAGTGTTATGTCCTGTCCCTGGAGAGATGTATAATCAGACCTCACACTGCTGTGCTCTGTGCTTTCTGCAGCCAGTGTTATGTATTGTCCCTGGGGAGATGTGTAATCAGACCTCACACTGCTGTGCTCTATGCTCTCTGCAGCCAGTGTTATGTATTGTCCCTGGAGAGATGTGTAATCAGACCTCACACTGCTGTGCTCTGTGCTCTCTGCAGCCAGTGTTATGTATTGTCCCTGGAGAGATGTGTAATCATACCTCACACTGCTGTGCTCTGTGTTCTCTGCTGCAAGTGTTATGTATTGTCCCTGGAGAGATGTGTAATCAGACTTCACACTGCTGTGCTCTGTGCTCTCTGCAGCCAGTGTTATGTATTATCCCTGGAGAGATGTGTAATCAGACCTCACACTGCTGTGCTCTGTGCTCTCTGCAGCCAGTGTTATGTATTGTCCCTGGAGAGATGTGTAATCAGACCTCACACTGCTGTGCTCTGTGCTCTCTGCAGCCAGAGTTATGTATTGTGCCTGGAGAGATGTGTAATCAGACCTCACACTGCTGTGCTCTGTGCTCTCTGCAGCCAGTGTTATGTATTGTCCCCGGAGAGATGTGTAATCAGACCTCACACTGCTGTGCTCTGTGCTCCCTGCAGCCAGTGTAATGTATTATCCCTGGAGAGATGTGTAATCAGACCTCACACTGCTGTGCTCTGTGCTCCCTGCAGCAAGTGTTATGTATTGTCCCTGGAGAGATGTGTAATCAGACCTCACACTGCTGTGCTCTGTGCTCTCTGCAGCAAGTGTTATGTATTGTCCCTGGAGAGATGTGAAATCAGACCTCACACTGTTGTGCTCTGTGCTCCCTGCAGCAAGTGTTATGTATTGTCCCTGGAGAGATGTGTAATCAGACCTCACACTGCTGTGCTCTGTGCTCTCTGCAGACAGTGTTATGTATTGTCCCTGGAGAGATGTGTAATCAGACCTCACACTGCTGTGCTCTGTGCTCTGTGCAGCCAGTGTTATGCATTGTCCCTGGAGAGATGTGTAATCAGACCTCACACTGCTGTGCTCTGTGCTCTCTGCAGCCAGTGTAATGTATTATCCCTGGAGAGATGTGTAATCATTACTCACACTGCTGTGCTCTGTGCTCTCTGCAGCCAGTGTTATGTATTGTCCCTGGAGAGATGTGTAATCAGACCTCACACTGCTGTGCTCTGTGCTCTCTGCAGCCAGTGTTATGGATTGTCCCTGGAGAGATGTGTAATCAGACCTCACACTACTGTGCTCTGTGCTCTCTGCAGCCAGTGTAATGTATTATCCCTGGAGAGATGTGTAATCAGACCTCACACTGCTGTGCTCTGTGCTCTCTGCAGCCAGTGTAATGTATTATCCCTGGAGAGAAGTGTAACCAGACCTCACACTGCTGTGCTCTGTGCTCTGTGGAGAGGCATTTGTTAGTAGCAGCAGGACTGTGACATATGGATTGATATTCCAGGGTTGCAGTGCATTATGGTTGCTCTGTGCCCCTCCTCATTACCATGAATGATGTAGTTGTAGTGTCGGACTAATCTCCGGACTGTATAGAATTCTGATTATTCTGCCTCACATTCAATTATCCAGAATAATATTCAATTCTCTCCAATTAAAAACTAAATTCTAAGTAATTGAGGCAAGAAAATTATTTCTCTTGGTTATAATTAAGCAGAACGGAAATGAGGTGAAATATATCGGAGCAGCAGCTGACGACAGGAATTACAATGAGGGGACGGGGACGGAAGGGGCAACAGGACCCCCAACCACCATGTGCCAGGCTAAACACTGGGGTCTACCAGACTGTGCAGCGAGACCCTCCCTCCTGTGCAGTCTGTACTATGTGCAGTGTCCTCCCTCCTGTGCAGTCTGTACTATGTGCAGTGTCCTCCCTCCTGTGCAGTCTGTACTATGTGCAGTGTCCTCCTCCTGTGCAGTGTGTACTATGTGCAGTGTCCTCCCTCCTGTGCAGTCTGTACTATGTGCAGTGTCCTCCCTCCTGTGCAGTCTGTACTATGTGCAGTGTCCTCCCTCCTGTGCAGTCTGTACTATGTGCAGTGTCCTCCCTCCTGTGCAGTCTGTACTATGTGCAGTGTCCTCCTCCTGTGCAGTCTGTACTATGTGCAGTGTCCTCTCTCCTGTGCAGTCTGTACTATGTGCAGTGTCCTCCCTCCTGTGCAGTCTGTACTATGTGCAGTGTCCTCCCTCCTGTGCAGTCTGTACTATGTGCAGTGTCCTCCCTCCTGTGCAGTCTGTCCTATGTGCAGTGTCCTCCCTCCTGTGCAGTCTGTCCTATGTGCAGTGTCTTCTCTCCTGTGCAGTCTGTACTATGTGCAGTGTCTTCTCTCCTGTGCAGTCTGTACTATATGCAGTGTCCTCCCTCCTGTGCAGTCTGTACTATGTGCTGTCTCCTCCCTCCTGTGCAGTCTGTACTGTGTGCAGTGTCCTCCCCTCCTGTGCAGTCTGTACTATGTGCAGTGCCTCCCTCCTGTGCAGTCTGTACAATGTGCAGTATCATCCTCCTGTGCAGTCTGTACTATGTGCAGTGTCCTCCCTCCTGTGCAGTCTGTACTATGTGCAGTGTCCTCTCTCCTGTGCAGTCTGTACTATGTGCAGTGTCCTCCCTCCTGTGCAGTCTGTACTATGAGCAGTGCCCTCCCTCCTGTGCAGTCTGTACTATGTGCAGTGTCCTCCCTCCTGTGCAGTCTGTACTATGTGCAGTGGCCTCCCCTCCTGTGCAGTCTGTACTATGTGCAGTATCCTCCTCCTGTGCAGTCTGTACTATGTGCAGTATCCTCCTCCTGTGCAATCTGTACTATGTGCAGTGTCCTCCCTCCTGTGCAGTCTGTACTATGTGCAGTGTCCTCCCTCCTGTGCAGTCTGTACTATGTGCAGTGTCCTCCCTCCTGTGCAGTCTGTACTATGTGCAGTGTCCTCCCTCCTGTGCAGTCTGTACTATGTGCAATGTACTCCCTCCTGTGCAGTCTGTACTATGTGCAGTGTCCCCCCTCCTGTGCAGTCTGTACTATGTGCAGTGTCTTCTCTCCTGTGCAGTCTGTACTATGTGCAGTGTCTTCTCTCCTGTGCAGTCTGTACTATGTGCAGTGTCCTCCCTCCTGTGCAGTCTGTACTATGTGCAGTATCCTCCTCCTGTGCAGTCTGTACTATGTGCAGTATCCTCCTCCTGTGCAGTCTGTACTATGTGCAGTGTCCTCCCTCCTGTGCAGTCTGTACTATGTGCAGTATCCTCCCTCCTGTGCAGTCTGTACTATATGCAGTGTCCCCCTCCTGTGCAGTCTGTACTATGTGCAGTGTCCTCCCTCCTGTGCAGTCTGTACTATGTGCAGTGTCCTCCCTCCTGTGCAGTCTGTACTATGTGCAGTGTCCTCCCTCCTGTGCAGTCTGTACTATGTGCAGTGTCCTCCTCCTGAGCAGTCTGTACTATGTGCAGTCTCCTCCCTCCTGTGCAGTCTGTACTATGTGCAGTGTCCTCCCTCCTGTGCAGTCTGTACTATGTGCAGTGTCATCCCTCCTGTGCAGTCTGTACTATGTGCAGTGTCCTCTCTCCTGTGCAGTCTGTACTATGTGCAGTGTCCTCTCTCCTGTGCAGTCTGTACTATGTGCAGTGTCCTCCCTCCTGTGCAGTCTGTACTATGTGCAGTGTCCTCCTCCTGTACAGTCTGTACTATGTGCAGTGTCCTCCCTCCTGTGCAGTCTGTACTATGTGCAGTGTCCTCCCTCCTGTGCAGTCTGTACTATGTGCAGTGTCCTATCTCCTGTGCAGTCTGTACTATGTGCAGTGTCCTCCCTCCTGTGCAGTCTGTACTATGTGCAGTGTGCTCCCTCCTGTGCAGTCTGTACTATGTGCAGTGTCCTCCCTCCTGTGCAGTCTGTACTATGTGCAGTCTGTGTAGCTCCATGTATGGCTGTGTACTGTGGCTGTAACTCCATGTATGGCTGTGTACTGTGGCTGTAGCTCCATGTATGGCTGTGTACTGCGGCTGTAGCTCCATGTATGGCTGTGTACTGTGGCTGTAGCTCCATGTATGGCTGTGTACTGCTGCTGTAGCTCCATGTATGGCTGTGTACTGTGGCTTTTTCCCCATGTATGGCTGTGTACTGCGCCTGTAGCTCCATGTATGGCTGTGTACTGCTGCTGTAGCTCCATTTATGGCTGTGTCCTGCGGCTGTAGCTCCATGTATGGCTGTGTACTGCAGCTGTAGCTCCATGTATGGCTGTGTACTGTGGCTGTAGCTCCATGTATGGCTGTGTACTCTGGCTGTAGCTCCATGTGTGGCTGTGTACTGCGGCTGTAGCTCCATGTGTGGCTGTGTTCTGTGGCTGTAGCTCCATGTATGGCTGTGTACTATGGCTGTAGCTCCATGTATGGCTGTGTACTGCTGCTGTAGCTCCATGTATGGCCGTGTACTGTGGCTGTAGCTCCATGTATGGCTGTGTACTGTGGCTGTAGCTCCATGTATGGGTGTGTACTCTGGCTGTAGCACCATGTATGGCTGTGTACTGTGGCTGTAGCTCCATGTGTGGCTGTGTACTGTGGCTGTAACCGCATGTATGGCTGTGTACTGCGGCTGTAGCTCCATGTGTGGCTGTGTTCTGTGGCTGTAGCTCCATTTATGGCTGTGTACTGCTGCTGTAGTTCCATGTATGGCTGTGTACTGCGGCTGTAGCTCCATGTAAAGCGGTGTACTGTGCCTGTAGCTCCATGTATGGCTGTGTACTGTGGCTGTAGCTCCATGTATGGCTGTGTACTGTGGCTGTAGCTCCATGTATGGCTATGTACTGCTCCTGTAGCTCCATGTATGGCTGTGTACTGCTCCTGTAGCTCCATGTATGGCTGTGTACTGTGGCTGTAGCTCCATGTATGGCTGTGTACTGTGGCTGTATCTCCATGTATGGCTGTGTACTGTATATGTAGCTCCATGTATGGCTGTGTACTGTGGCTGGAGCTCCATGTATGGCTGTGTACTGTGGCTGTAGCTCCATGTATGGCTGTGTACTGTGGCTGTAGCTGCATGAATGACTGTGTACTGTGTCTGTAGCTCCATGTATGGCCGTGTACTGCAGCTGTAGCTACATGTATGGCTGTGTACTGTGGCTGTAGCTCCATGTATGGCTGTGTACTGTGGCTGTAGCTGCATGAATGACTGTGTACTGTGTCTGTAGCTCCATGTATGGCCGTGTACTGCAGCTGTAGCTACATGTATGACTGTGTACTGTGGCTGTAGCTCCCTGTATGGCTGTGTACTGCAGCTGTAGCTCCATGTAGGGCTGGGTACTGTGGCTGAAGCTCCATGTATGGCTGTGTAATGTGGCTGTAGCTCCCTGTATGGCTGTGTACTGTGGCTGTAGCTCCATGTATGGCTGTGTACTGTGGCTTTTTCCCCATGTATGGCTGTGTACTGTGGCTGTAGCTCCATGTATGGCTGTGTACTGCGGCTGTAGCTCCATGTATGGCTGTGTACTGTGGCTGTAGCTCCATGTATGGCTGTGTACTGCGGCTGTAGCTCCATGTATGGCTGTGTACTGTGGCTGTAGCTCCATGTATGGCTGTGTACTGCGGCTGTAGCACCATGTATGGCTGTGTACTGTGGCAGTAGCTTCATGTATGGATGTGTACTGTGGCTGTAGCTCCATGTATGGCTGTGTACTGTGGCTGTAGTTCCATGTATGGCTGTGTACTGCTCCTGTAGCTCCATGTATGGCTGTATACTGCTCCTGTAGCTCCATGTATGGCTGTGTACTGTGGCTGTAGCTCCATGTATGGCTGTGTACTGTGGCTGTAGCTCCATGTGTGGCTGTGTACTGCGCCTGTAGCTCCATGTATGGCTGTGTACTGTGGCTGTAGCTCCATGTATGGTTGTGTACTGTGGCTGTAGCTCCATGTGTGGCTGTAGCTCCATGTATGGTTGTGTACTGTGGCTGTAGCTCCATGTATGGCTGTGTACTGCTGCTGTAGCTCCGTGTATGGCTGTGTACTGTAGCTGTAGCTCCATGTGTGGCTGTGTACTGCGGCTGTAGCTCCATGTGTGGCTGTGTACTCTGGCTGTAGCTCCATGTATGGTTGTGTACTGTGGCTGTAGCTCCATGTATGGCTGTGTACTGTGGCAGTAGCTCCATGTATGGTTGTGTACTGCGGCTGTAGCTCCATGTGTGGCTGTGTACTGTGGCTGTAGCTCCATGTACGGCTGTGTACTGTGGCTGTAGCTCCATGTACGGCTGTGTACTGTGGCTGTAGCTCCATGTATGGCTGTGTACTGTGGCTGTAGCTCCATGTGTGGCTGTAGCTCCATGTATGGTTGTGTACTGTGGCTGTAGCTCCATGTATGGCTGTGTACTGCTGCTGTAGCTCCGTGTGTGGCTGTGTACTGTAGCTGTAGCTCCATGTATGGCTGTGTACTCTGGCTGTAGCTCCATGTATGGCTGTGTACTGCGGCTGTAGCACCATGTATGGCTGTGTACTGTGGCTGTAGCTCCATGTATGGCTGTGTACTGTGGCTGTAACCGCATGTATGGCTGTGTACTGCGGCTGTAGCTCCATGTGTGGCTGTGTTCTGTGGCTGTAGCTCCATTTATGGCTGTGTACTGCTGCTGTAGCCCCATGAATGGCTGTGTACTGCGGTTGTAGCTCCATGTAAAGCGGTGTACTGTGCCTGTAGCTCCATGTATGGCTGTGTACTGTGGCTGTAGCTCCATGTATGGCTATGTACTGCTCCTGTAGCTCCATGTATGGCTGTGTACTGTGGCTGTATCTCCATGTATGGCTGTGTACTGTATATGTAGCTCCATGTATGGCTGTGTACTGTGGCTGTATCTCCATGTATGGCTGTGTACTGTATATGTAGCTCCATGTATGGCTGTGTACTGTGGCTGGAGCTCCATGTATGGCTGTGTACTGTGGCTGTAGCTCCATGTATGGCTGTGTACTGTGGCTGTAGCTGCATGAATGACTGTGTACTGTGTCTGTAGCTCCATGTATGGCCGTGTACTGCAGCTGTAGCTACATGTATGGCTGTGTACTGTGGCTGTAGCTCCATGTATGGCTGTGTACTGTGGCTGTAGCTGCATGAATGACTGTGTACTGTGTCTGTAGCTCCATGTATGGCCGTGTACTGCAGCTGTAGCTACATGTATGACTGTGTACTGTGGCTGTAGCTCCCTGTATGGCTGTGTACTGCAGCTGTAGCTCCATGTAGGGCTGGGTACTGTGGCTGAAGCTCCATGTATGGCTGTGTAATGTGGCTGTAGCTCCCTGTATGGCTGTGTACTGTGGCTGTAGCTCCATATATGGCTGTGTACTGTGGCTTTTTCCCCATGTATGGCTGTGTACTGTGGCTGTAGCTCCATGTATGGCTGTGTACTGCGGCTGTAGCTCCATGTATGGCTGTGTACTGCGGCTGTAGCTCCATGTATGGCTGTGTACTGCGGCTGTAGCTCCATGTATGGCTGTGTACTGTGGCTGTAGCTCCATGTATGGCTGTGTACTGCGGCTGTAGCACCATGTATGGCTGTGTACTGTGGCAGTAGCTTCATGTATGGCTGTGTACTGTGGCTGTAGCTCCATGTATGGCTGTGTACTGTGGCTGTAGTTCCATGTATGGCTGTGTACTGCTGCTGTAGCTCCATGTATGGCTGTATACTGCTCCTGTAGCTCCATGTATGGCTGTGTACTGTGGCTGTAGCTCCATGTATGGCTGTGTACTGTGGCTGTAGCTCCATGTGTGGCTGTGTACTGCGCCTGTAGCTCCATGTATGGCTGTGTACTGTGGCTGTAGCTCCATGTATGGTTGTGTACTGTGGCTGTAGCTCCATGTGTGGCTGTAGCTCCATGTATGGTTGTGTACTGTGGCTGTAGCTCCATGTATGGCTGTGTACTGTGGCTGTAGCTCCATGTATGGCTGTGTACTGTGGCTGTAGCTCCATGTATGGCTGTGTTCTGTGGCTGTAGCTCCATGTATGGCTGTGTACTGTGGCTGTAGCTCCATGTATGGCTGTGTACTGTGGCTGTAGCTCCATGTATGGCTGTGTACTGTGGCTGTAGCTCCATGTATGGCTGTGTTCTGTGGCTGTAGCTCCATGTATGGCTGTGTACTGTGGCTGTAGCTCCATGTATGGCTGTGTACTGTGGCTGTAGCTCCATGTATGGCTGTGTACTGTGGCTGTAGCTCCATGTATGGCTGTGTTCTGTGGCTGTAGCTCCATGTATGGCTGTGTACTGTGGCTGTAGCTCCATGTATGGCTGTGTACTGCTGCTGTAGCTCCGTGTATGGCTGTGTACTGTAGCTGTAGCTCCATGTGTGGCTGTGTACTGCGGCTGTAGCTCCATGTGTGGCTGTGTACTCTGGCTGTAGCTCCATGTATGGTTGTGTACTGTGGCTGTAGCTCCATGTATGGCTGTGTACTGTGGCAGTAGCTCCATGTATGGTTGTGTACTGTGGCTGTAGCTCCATGTGTGGCTGTAGCTCCATGTATGGTTGTGTACTGTGGCTGTAGCTCCATGTGTGGCTGTGTACTGCGGCTGTAGCTCCATGTCTGGCTGTGTACTGTGGCTGTAGCTCCATGTCCGGCTGTGTACTGTGGCTGTAGCTCCATGTACGGCTGTGTACTGTGGCTGTAGCTCCATGTATGGCTGTGTACTATGGCTGCACATAGTACACACCCCCTGCACATAGTACACCCCCTGCACACAACACAGGACACTGCACATAGTACACACCCCCTGCACATAGTACACACCCTGCACATAGTACACACCCTGCACATAGTACACAGGACCCTGCACATAGTGCACTACACACATAGGGGCACTATTACTTACCCGTTCCGTTGACGCAGTTGATCCGGAATGTCCGCCGAGGATTCGGAGCTGTCGCGATTCACTAAGATCGTGCGTCCAATTTCCTTCATGTGTTGCTTCCCCGCTCAGGTCCCAGGAGTTCACCTTCTTATTCCTGTTGCATGTAAGTGCTGATCTTGCAACACAGTTTTGAAAGTTAAATTCTGCGGTTTGTCCCAATCAGTCAATTTTTCTGACGGCATAACCCCCCGATTTCTGTTGCATGAAAGCCGGCGCCGATGCGCCACAATCCGATCACGTGCGTCAAAAACCCGGGGGAAATTAAGGACAAATCAGAAAAATTCAGGAAATGCGCCTGACGGACCCTTAGTAAGTGTGCCCCATAGTGTGATGTCCCCATCTACTGCCCGTTGTCATTTTGTCAGACCACTTGGAGGCTACCGGGGTCTATTTCCCAGAGCTTGATGGAGCGTGAACATCCAGAAACATTTAACCTGGTGCCTCCAAGGATCCCCAGAGTAGGTGCCACCTCTGTGCCCCATATGGGTGTGGTCATACAGATATGGATGGTCGTGTAGACAGAAATCAGCTCTAGAACTATATTCTGGATTACAGAACCTTCTACAAATCATCTTCCCTAAAAATCCCAAGACAGAAGCCTCCGTCCCTGGTCGCTAATTTTGCACATTATGAGTGATTCTTGGCGACGCAGTCGTTGACAATTCAAGGCTGAAAAGATTTTCACCCTTCATCTTCATTTTCTTAAATTTACAGTACAAAAAATATTTCACCCTTTGGCCAAATAACTCAAAGTTATTATCTAGAAGATAAATACTGGGTAGAGAACATGGAGTCCGGACGCTCACTTGGCAGCAGAGTTTAGGGTCGTAGTCCTTACTTTTTTGCAGGTGGTTTCTTCAATTCTCCCCCCTTACCTCCAGATTTGGCATCTCCTCCCCCTTTACCACCAGCTTTGGTGTCTCCTCCCCCTTTGCCACCGGCTTTGGAGTCTCCTCCCCCCTTGCCACCGGCTTTGGAGTCTCCTCCCCCCTTGCCACCGGCTTTGGAGTCTCCTCCCCCTTTGCCACCCGCTTTGGAGTCTCCTCCCCCCTTAGCACCAGAGTCTTTCCCGCTCTTCTTGTCAGCTCCTCCCTTGTCTCCTTCCTTCTTCTTTCCGCCATCTTTGTCCTCCTTCCCTTCTCCTTTGTTCTTTCCGTCTTTTGCTTCTTCCTTTCCTTTCTCTCCTTCTTTCTTCTTGCCTCCCTTCTTGGAATCTTCAGCGTCTACTTTCCCAGACACTGTGGCTACTTCTTCCTTCTTTGGCTCTTTCTTTGGAGCTGGAGAAACATGAAACAAAATTGTATTGTTAGACGAAAGGAAAGAGAAGAATTTACAAAGAATCAAAAATTTACAAGCAAGAAATATAATATAAACAATGTTTATCGTACATTTTATTTACTGGGGAACCCCCCAACAATGAATCAGAAACAGGGAGACCCCAGGTAGCAGACCAGGGACAAGGGAGACCCCAGGTAGCAGACCAGGGACAAGGGAGACCCCAGGTACCAGACCAGGGACAATGGAGACCCCAGGTACCAGACCAGGGACAATGGAGACCCCAGGTACCAGACCAGGGACAATGGAGACCCCAGGTACCAGACCAGGGACAATGGAGACCCCAGGTACCAGACCAGGGACAATGGAGACCCCAGGTACCAGACCAGGGACAATGGAGACCCCAGTTACCAGACCAGGGACAAGGGAGACCCCAGGTACCAGACCAGGGACAAGGGAGACCCCAGGTACCAGACCAGGGACAAGGGAGACCCCAGGTACCAGACCAGGGACAAGGGAGACCCCAGGTACCAGACCAGGGACAAGGGAGACCCCAGGTACCAGACCAGGGACAAGGGAGACCCCAGGTACCAGACCAGGGACAATGGAGACCCCAGGTACCAGACCAGGGACAAGGGAGACCCCAGGTACCAGACCAGGGACAAGGGAGACCCCAGGTACCAGACCAGGGACAATGGAGACCCCAGGTACCAGACCAGGGACAAGGGAGACCCCAGGTACCAGACCAGGGACAAGGGAGACCCCAGGTACCAGACCAGGGACAAGGGAGACCCCAGGTACCAGACCAGGGACAATGGAGACTCCAGGTACCACACTAGGGACAAGGGAGACCCCAGGTACCAGACCAGGGACAAGGGAGACCCCAGGTACCAGACCAGGGACAATGGAGACCCCAGGTACCACACTAGGGACAAGGGAGACCCCGGGGCACAAGATACAGGGACAAGGGAGACCCCAGGTAACAGACCAGGGACAATGGAGACCCCAGGTACCAGAGCAGGGACAATGGAGACCCCAGGTACCAGACCAGGGACAAGGGAGACCCCAGGTACCAGACCAGGGACAAAGTAGACCCCGGGGCACAAGATACAGGATGGGGGAGGTTTCAAAATGCGACCTAAAGCATCCTGGGACATCAACTCAGATATTGTGACCACGTTCTTCCACTTGTTGTGCTCAGATGTCGGCTGCTATTTTCTTGAATGGCCCCAGAAACAGAACCTGCAGGGGCCACACATCCCAGATATTGTACCATACACAGTATCACAGGGTCTAGTAGTGTATTCATAATACTACCACACAGTATATAGTACCTGTATTCTCCATACAATGTCTGATAATACTTCCATATAGTACCTGTATTCTCCATACAATGTCTGATAATACTTCCATATAGTACCTGTATTCTCCATACAATGTCTGATAATACTTCCATATAGTACCTGTATTCTCCATACTATGTCTGATAATACTTCCATATAGTACCTGTATTCTCCATACAATGTCTGATAATACTTCCATATAGTACCTGTACACCTCCACCACCCCGAATGTCATAAGATCTGATGAATATAACACACCCGCAGGACGTCCGCTGACCGCAGGGGAGTATTTTTAGGTTGAGATTTGCTTATTTTTCTTTATAAACTAATTTAATGAATCTTGGCCCTAAACCAGACATTTCGCGGCACATCTGTCAGCGAGACATATCCAGAGGCCGAATAGACACGGAATACACCCAAAAATAAACATTCAGGAGTCTACACAGGGGGGTCCATGTGCAACAGCCCGGCCAATACACAGGCAGCCTGGTAGTTGCGAATAGCGCCCTCTCCAGCTCAGGAGCTGTTAGGGGGAGTCGTGAGCCCTCTATGAAGGTTCTAGAACCTGGTCCTTATGTAATAGCAGCTGTAGGTCCTACCTGGAAAGGCAATAGTTAAATGGGTGCAAGATGTTATCCAATTATGTGGCTGGATTGTAAACGGGAGTGTGATTGGAGAGGAGCTATCACCTGACCATGGGGAGTATAAAACTCCTGTGCTGGGGGAGCTCATGGTCTTGGTCCAGTCTGCAGAGTCTGAGTGAACAGAGGGTCAGTGTGTAGCGCACCTTCAGTGCTGTCACAGAACCCAATCCCAGGAACTGAGTCAGGAGATTCTAACCCAGATCTGCAGCTTCCACAGTCTGGACACAGCTCCATCTCCATTATCCCAGCATCTACTACCAGGCTGGTGTCTTATTCCTGAGGACCCTCTCCATGACCTCTCCAGTACCGGAATCTGCTGTTAACCGTTTAGGCCCGTTGCCTGCTACCTGTTGTTCAAGAACCGTGAGTTGAGTTGCACAATGTTGCCTCTGATCCCTGGATACACAGGGATTACCCGCAGGGTAATGGACTCTGTGAGAAAATTAACCAGATCCTCATTAACATTCTGAGAACTCTGACCCCTGCAAAAACAGCTGACTGGCCAAGCTTCTACCGGAGCTAGTATACCTGTACTATAATACCACCCATTGCTCCACCGGATACATTCCCTATTACCTAATGTTCGGGAGACATGGCCATCTCCCCGCAGATATGGTATTGGACCTGGAAGCCCCTGATTCCCAATCTCTGCTTCCCCAGACTGATTGGGTCCAGGAACACCAGAGGCGCCTGGTGGATGCCAGGGAAATTGTGGATCTACGGGTAGAGGAGGCCCGAGACAAAATAAAGAGAGACTTTGACCACCATGCCTGTGCAGAGCCTCTTGCCCCTGGGGAACAAGTGTGGCTACAGAACAAACATCCCACCAGTAAGCTAGATGGGTGTTGGGAGCGTGAGCCATACCTAGTTAGGGACAGTCTCTCACCTGAAGTCTACGAGATTTCAAGCTGAGACCGTCCAATACTCCGGGTATACAGGAATCGCCTGAAGAGATGTCTTTGATCCCTAACCCCCGTGTCAAGTCCTCCTACCCCAACAACCAGTCCAAGAGACCCTCTGTGTTCGTCAACGCCAGTTTTATTGACCTTGTTATCATGGGTGTTCCCGCGACCCATATCACGGGTCGTGGGCTCACCTGTGCCCGTCAGTTCCTGCTGGTGCAGCGCCCACGCTGCTTTCCTGTCCACGCTCCAGATTCCCCTCCTCGGCACGTGCGCACGCACCCCCTTCTCCTAGGGCGGGTTTCTGGAAATCTAAAAGGGCCAGCGCACTGCTAATTGCTGCTGGCCATTTCCCAGAAGGCTGTTTGAACCTGCCTCTATCTTCATACCTTGCCAGATCTTCGTGCCTTATGCTTTGGAGAAAGCTTTGTCTGATGCCCTGCACTATTATTGTGATTTCCTGTTGTGACACCGGTTCCATTCCTGATTACGCTCCTCACTGCTGCTTGGCTTGACCTATTGCTATGTTCCCAACTCTGATCCCATGCTGCCCATCCTTACCTCCTGCCTTTCCCCCGACTACAAGATTGCCTGCCTGTACCTCGACCTCGGCTGCCACCATGGACAAGTCACGCCTGTGTAACGACCTGGTGGCACCATGCCGCAGCAAGTCCATCCTGCTTTGCGGCGGGCTCTGGTGAAGACTGGGTGCCACTAGATTCCGGTCCCAGGTGTTGGCTTGTGTCATCATCCGCGGTGGTTCAGAGGATCCACCACTCCCGATCCCGGCTATGGATCCCGCTGAGGTTCCACTACCTTTTCAGTCCGATCTTACCACCATCATGGTCCAGCAGTCCCAGCAGATTGTTGCGCTAGGTGAAGGTGAAAAGCTAGGACAAGTCACCGCCATGTTACAGCTACAATTCAGCCACAGCGTCAAGCTCCTCCTGCGGCTTCTCCTGCTGCTCGGGTTAGCCTGCCTGCAGTTGAACCTAGACTACAACTATCTATGCCCAAGAAGTATGATGGGGATCCCAAACTGTGCAGGGGTTCGATCACCCAGTGCTCCCTGTACATTGAACTCATGCCATCTCAATTTGTCATGGAGCGATCCAAGGTGACATTTATCATCAGTCTCCTCTGAGAAAGCCCTGGCCTGGGCTACGCCTCTTTAGGACAGAAACGATCCGGTCATGACTACTCACACGGCATTTCTGCGGAATTCCGGTCCATGTTCGAAGAACCAGCACGGGCCTCCTCTGCATATTCAGCTGCGCAGGAAAACTCGTCTGCCTTGGAACTCTCCTGGAATGATGCGGCCCTGTCCACAACATTCAAAAAGGGACTCTCTTCTCACGTTAAGGACGCTTTGACCGCTTGTGACCTGCCCTCTTCCCTGAGTGGTCTCATCACCCTAGCCACCTGGATTGACATGCAGTTTATGGAGTTTGCCTAAGAGTTACGCCACGAGCAACCCCAAGTCCATCCACGACGTCTACCTCACCTGGCTCCAGCCTCTGGCCATACCATCTGCAGACGAGCCTATGCAGGTGGACACAGCCAGACTTTTCTCCCAGGAGCGTTTCAGAAGACGTCAGGGGGACCCCTGTCTGTTTTGTTCCAGTCCTGAGCACTTCATTAGTTCTTGTCCTGTCCATCCCCAACGTCGGGGGAAATGCCAGCACCTAGGGTTCTAGGGAGAAGCGTCCCTAGGTGTAAGCAAAGCTTCTCCACACCTGACTATTCATGTGCTTCTCAGCATTGGCACCTGCAACCAGATCCAGATCTCTGCTTTCTTGGACTCCGGTTCTTCAGGGAACTTCGTGGATGCCACTTTGGTCTTCCGGCATCACATCCCTGTGGTCCTTCTCGAGAAGCCTCGTGTCATCACATCGGTCAGCGGACAAATCCTCTCCGAGCACCAAGCCAAATTCCCTGCAGGTCGGTGTTTTGCATAAGGAGAGACTGTCATTCTACGTGCTGCCATGCTCTACCTCGTCTCTCCGGTCTTCCGGTGCTGCAGCTCCATGCACCTGTTCTCAACTGGATGACGGGGGAAGTTTTTCATTGGAGTCCAGAGTGTCAGTCTCGCAGCTTGGTGGCGTCTCTACCAGTGATTCCCAAGTCTTTGGATGGCCTACCAATGTGTTACCAGGACTTTGCCGACGTTTTCTCCAAGAAGCAGGCAGAGACATTGCCGCCACATCGTCCATACGACTGCCCTATAGAGCTGATGCTGGGTACCTCTCCTCCCCGGGGTTGGGTGCGCCCTCTCTCCATACCCAAGACCGCTGCCATGTCAGAGTATGTTAAAGAAAACCTGCAGAGAGGGTTTATATGTAAGTCCTCCTCTCCAGCTGGTGCAGGGTTCCTTTTTGTGACCAAGAAGGATGGCTCCTTGCGTCCTTGCATTGATTATCGCGGACTTAACAAGATCACAGTTAAGAACCGCTACCCTCTGCAGTTGATCACAGAGCTGTTTGACCGCCTGCGTGGTTCCAAGATTTTCTCCAAGCTGGACCTTCGTGGGGCCTACAACCTCACCCGGATCAGCAAGGGTGACAAAACGGAAGACAGCATTTAACACCCGAGATGGACATTTCTAATATCTTGTGATGCCATTGGACATTGTAATGCTCCAGCTGTCCTCCAGGAATTCATCAATGACATCTTAAATGATCTGCTGTATACTTGTGTCGTGGTTTATCTAGACGACATTTTGGTGTTCTCCCCAGACCTTGAGACCCACCAGTCTCACATACGGCAAGTTCTTGTTCGCCTACGGGCTAATCGTCTCTACACCAAGCTGGAGAAGTGTCAGTTCCACCAACAAAGCCTTCCTTTCCTCAGTTACATAATTTCCGACAAAGGTCTCCAAATGGATCGTGCTAAACTGTCTGCAATTCTGCCGCGTCCAGAAGGTCTACGAGCCATCCAGAGGTTCCTCAGCTTCGCAAACTATTACCGGCAGTTTATTCCACATAACTCTACTGTGGTGTTTCCCATCATGGCGCTCAACCAAGAAGGGGGCCAATCCACGCCTGAAGAGGCCTTCTCAAAGTTAAAGTCTGCCTTTGCCTTGGCTCCTGTTCTCACTAGACCTGACGCAGAGAAGCCCTTTCTTCATGAGGTGGATGCATCCTCCATAGGTGCTGGGGCGGTGCTCACCCAGAAAGGGCCTGAGGGCTGAACACTCACGTGTTTCTTTTCTTAAACTTTTTCTCCCACAGAGAGAAATTACTCTATTGGGGATAGAGAACATTTAGCCATCAGACTTGCCCTGGAAGAATGACAATATTTTTTTGGAGGGAGCTCGCCATCCGCTCTGCGTATATACAGATCATTAAAATCTCTTGTATCTCCAGACAGCACAACATCTTAATCTCAGGCAAGCCCGCTGTTCACTTTTCTTCCCACGCTTCAATTTGTTAATCCATTCTTGACCTGCAGAAAATAATGAGCCTACAATGTAGTTGGAGAAGAGCCAGTTCCTTAGTATATTATCTCTCTGGAACAATTGGTTGTAGCCACTCCGGTGGATCTTCGGCAGCTTCCACCTGGCAAGACGTATGTCCGACCTGCACTGCGGAAGAGGTTTTTGTCTTAGGGACATTCTTCGCGCCAGGTTGGGCACCCTGGGGTGCAATGCTCCATGGCCCTCATCTCTCACTACTACAGGTGGCCTGACTTGGTCAAAGATGTTCGGGATATTGTGGGATCCTGCACTTCCTGTGCCAGTAATAAGCCTTCCCACCTGAAACCGGCTATTCTCTTGCTTCCGTTACCAATATCCAGTGTCCGAGGTCACACGTGGCTATGGACTTTGTCACAGACCTTCCACCTTCCTCTGACAATACCGTCATCTTGGCGGTGACGGACCGGTTTTCTAAGATGTCCCATTTTGTCCCTCTTCCAGGTCTTCCGTCTGCTCCATGCCTTGCCAGCTTGTTCTTTCAACATATCTTCCGGCAGCATGGTCTCCCTCTGCACATTGTGTCTGATCGAGGGGTTCAATATGTGTCTAAGTTCTGGAGATCCCTCTGCAACCAGCTCCAGGTAAAATTGGACTTTTCCTCTGCCTATCACCCATAGTCTAATGGTCAGGTGGAGAGAGTGAACCAGACTCTGGGCTGCTATCCTGGTCATTTTGTTTCCTCCCGTCAAGAGGAATAGTCCACTCTGTTGCCATAGTGTTCCTATAACTCCCTGGATCCTGCATCTGCCGGCTCTGCACCATGTTTTATCAATTATGGACTGCATCCATGCCCTCCTCTTCCAATGCCTGTGTCCTTGGACCTTCCTGCTGTTGAGGAATTGGTACGAGATCTGAAGTCCATCTGGGAGCAGACTCGCCTTTCCTTGTTACAGGCTTCTGCCCGAACCAAGCTCCAGGCTGACAAGAGACGTAGGCCCCCTCCTGTCTTCTCTCCTGGTGACAAGGTCTGGTTGTCCTCCAGCTACATCTGGCTGAAGATTCCTGGGTACAAGCTTAGTCCACGATTCCTGGGTCCTTTCGAGGTTCTGACTTGCATCAATCCTGAGTCCTACAAGCTGCGCCTTCCTCCCACCATGCGCATCCCGAACTCCTTCCATGTCTCCCTGCTCAAGCCTGTCATCCTGAACCACTTCTCCCCCTCCTGTTCCTGTGGCTGACTCCACCGACACCCATGAGGTAAAGGGGATCTGGAGGAGAGATCTTGGGAGCCTGAGAATATCCTGGACCATGATCTCCTGCAGAGATTTATCCAGCCCAAGAAGAAGGGGAGGCTGAAGGGGGGGTACTGTCACGGGTCCTCCCGTGACCCATATCGCGGGTTGCGGTCTCACCCGTGCCCCTCGGTACTCGCTAGTGCACTGCTTACCTGTCCCTGCTCTGGATTCCCAGCCTCGCCCTGTGAGCACGCGTCCCCTTCTCTTAGGCTTCAGGAAATTTAAAGGATCAGCGCACCGTTAATTGGCGCTGGCCATTTCCCAGAAGGCTACTTAAACCTGCCTCTCCCATCACACCATGTCAAATCTTCGTGCTTTGTGTCTTTGTGATTTCCTGTTGTGACCCGTTCCTGCTTCTGCTGCCTGCCTTGACCTCGAGGTACAGGAATGGCAGGCAAAGTCATACCTGTGGAATCACCTGATGGTACCACGCCGCAGCAAGACCATCCAGCTTTGCGGCGGCTCTGGTGAAGACTGTGTGCCACTTAAATTCTGGTCCCAGGTGTTTGCTTGTGTCATCGTCCGCGGTGGTTCAGAGGGTCCACTTCCTCCGCTCCTGACACTCGTGACTGTCTCGAACCCAGTGAGCGCTACTCCAGAGAAGACGCCATTCCTGCAGCATTCCCTGGTACTGCTGCCCTTGGACCTGGGTCCTGAACCTGTTGCTTCATCGCACCTGAGGCACCTGCGACTCCATCATCAGTGCCTGACTCAGAGGATGATGACAACGAGGCCGTGATCATTTCCCAACAGGTACTCTGGAGGTCTCAATGGGGGACAAGAGGGAAGACTTCTGCAGGAGTACCAGCTGTCCCAGCGCGGGGGACATAACCCCAAACAGGTACATTTCTCAGACCCTGAGGTCCTCACCCCTATGGCTGACTCAGACAGTGAGTAGTAGTTCCCTGATGGGCTGAAGCTTACTTCATTGTATATATTTTTCTTTATTTTTCTACTCCCAGTTTGGCTGTGCCCATTTCCCCTCCCAAAGCCAGAGACTCTCCTAGGACTCTGCAGTTATTTATTAAAGTCAGAAACTTTCCTGAACTTTCCCCCAGTTGAGCTATGATAGCACCCACCTCTGCTGACGCAGGAGGACTGTGTCCCTCATCTGAGGAGGAGGCCCTAAGTTTTTATTGCCCTGCATTTTCCTACATCAAGGACTGTGCCCAGAGAATGGGCTCTACCAACAAGAGTTCTGAGAGACTTATGGTCGGTTACCCCAAGGAAAAAGTTTATTCTATTTGCACTTAATGCCTTTCTTTCTAGGAAATGGACATTCTGTTTGCATTTTTTGCTTTTTCTCCCACAGGAAGATGGACATTACTATCTTTCTGCCAGGGGTCGCCACGCTGCTTCAAGTAGTGTTATGTAATGTTTTAAAGCCAATGTGACTATTGTTTTTGCACAACCATAGTAGTAATACTTTACATAGGTTTGCATATAACCTTTTCTTTATGCTTTGCAGGTATGTAGCCAAGACTGTGTCGAACGCCTAAAACCTGAGCTCAGTAATTGTGTGGCCTCTGTAAACCGCGGGTCCTTAGGGGACCGGGGGTGTTTAAATAGTGACACCTACACACATACACATAAATAGTGACACATACACTGGGGTAAGACCGTCAGACGGCAGGTAAACCGTATGTTCTATACGTATCATTCATGTTTATGATGAAGCCACCTAAGTGAAGAGTTTCTGAACAAATGTTCAGGCCTTGGTGCAGGGAGTGGATTCCAGGACCTTTCCAGAAACAGTTGATTTAAGGGCGTTAGTTACCAACTGTACCGTCCTCATTTATGTTCCCAGTCCGACACCAACCCCAGTGCCTATAGCCAGGACCGTGGGCGGTTTGTCTCCCATGCACTGCACATATCCAGCACTTACCCTAGAGTGCCCTTTACCATCCGCACCCCTACATGCTGTAGTGTGCACGGACCATCTGGGGGCCATATACTGCTGGCCAGCTTTGGTTTTCCTGCCCATCCAGTCCATAGCCGAGCCGTGGGCGGCTCTTTCAATTACCTCGGGGGCACTCAACTCCCCGGCCAATACATAGGCAGGCTGGTAGATGCGAATAGCGCCCTCTCCAGGTCAGGAGCTGTTAGGGGGAGTCACGAGCCCTCTATGAAGGTTCTAGAACCTGGTCCTTATGTAATAGTAGCTGTAGGTCCTACCTGGAAAGGCAATAGCTAAATGGTCATAAGATGTTATCCAATCAGTTGGCTGTATTGTAAACTGGAGTGTGATTGGAGAGGAGCCACCACCTGACCAGGGGGGGGGGGGGGTATAAAACCCCTGTGCAGGGGGAGCACATGGTCTGAGTGAAGAGAGAGACAGTGTTCAGTACACCTTGAGTAATGACACAGAAACCAATCCCAGGACCAGAGTCAGGAAACTCTAATCCAGAGCTGCAGCTTCCACAGTGTGAACACAGCTCCATCCCAGCACCTACTACCAGGCTGGTGCACTATTCCTGACCCTCTCCACGACCACTCCAGTACCAGAATCTGCTGTTGACCGTTTTGACCCGTTGCCTGTTACCGGTTGTTCAATAAAGAACTGTGAGTTATTTTGCACAATGTTGTCTCAGTCTGATCCCTGGATATGGCTGTTACCACCACGGGCTCCCCCATCCATTACCCAGGGACTTATCTTACAGACACTCAGGGGTTGCCCCAGGGAGATCCAGTACCATAGCCTCTCCCTCCATATGTCTTGCACACATCACCTGCTGGAGAGCTGCCAGGCTGTAGAACAGTCCTCCGCTCCCCACACCAAGCACCGGGACACCAGCGCGCCCTAGGCCGCAACTGCCTGCCACTCCGGTATTCTGGGCCCTGGCTGTCTCCAGGCCCCAAGAAAAGGCCCCGGTAGGGGATGTTGCACATGCAATGGTCCACGCCTGAAAATTCATGGCTATAGCTTCTCCAAACACTTTGCAGGCCTGTCCTCACACTGCTGTGCTCTGTGCTCCCTGCAGCCAGTGTTATGTATCGTCTCTGGAGAGATGTGTAATCAGACCTCACACTGCTGTGCTCTGTGCTCTCTGCAGCCAGTGTTATGTATCGTCTCTGGAGAGATGTGTAATCAGACCTCACACTGCTGTGCTCTGTGCTCTCTGCAGCCAGTGTTATGTACTGTCCCTGGAGAGATGTGTAATCAGACCTCACACTGCTGTGCTCTGTGCTCTCTGCAGCCAGTGTTATGTATTGTCCCTGGAGAGATGTGTAATCAGACCTCACACTGCTGTGCTCTGTGCTCTCTGCAGCCAGTGTTATGTATTGTCCCTGGAGAGATGTGTAATCAGACCTCACACTGCTGTGCTCTGTGCTCTCTGCAGCCAGTGTTATGTATTGTCCCTGGAGATATGTGTAATCAGACCTCACACTGCTGTGCTCTGTGCTCTCTGCAGCCAGTGTTATGTATTGTCCCTGGAGATATGTGTAATCAGACCTCACACTGCTGTGCTCTGTGCTCTCTGCAGCCAGTGTTATGTATTGTCCCTGGAGAGATGTGTAATCAGACCTCACACTGCTGTGCTCTGTGCTCTCTGCAGCCAGTGTTATGTATTGTCCCTGGAGAGATGTGTAATCAGACCTCACACTGCTGTGCTCTGTGCTCTCTGCAGCCAGTGTTATGTATTGTCCCTGGAGAGATGTGTAATCAGACCTCACACTGCTGTGCTCTGTGCTCTCTGCAGCCAGTGTTATGTATTGTCCCTGGAGATATGTGTAATCAGACCTCACACTGCTGTGCTCTGTGCTCTCTGCAGCCAGTGTTATGTATTGTCCCTGGAGAGATGTGTAATCACACCTCACACTGCTGTGCTCTGTGCTCTCTGCAGCCAGTGTTATGTATTGTCCCTGGAGAGATGTGTAATCACACCTCACACTGCTGTGCTCTGTGCTCTCTGCAGCCAGTGTTATGTATTGTCCCTGGAGAGATGTGTAATCATACCTCACACTGCTGTGCTCTGTGCTCTCTGCAGCCAGTGTTATGTATTGTCCCTGGAGAGATGTGTAATCAGACCTCACACTGCTGTGCTCTGTGCTCTCTGCAGCCAGTGTTATGTATTGTATGTATATATATGTGTGTATATGTACTGTTATGTGTGTGTATGTACGTGTGTGTGTATATACATATACACACACACACACACACACACACACACACATAACAGTACATATACACACACACACACACACACACACACATAACAGTAATATATATATACACTGTGACACAGTGAGAGGTGTCGTGTGGGAGAACCGCTATCTGTCCTACAGGCAGATAAAAGTACATGGTAAAAGCCCTGGATTTGTCTGCAGTAACCCAAGGGTTAATGTGTTAGACATATAGTAAGCAGGAATAGTCTGTGTGGTCTGTGTTGGCCTCGCTAGCATAGACACCTCTGTAATGTCCGTGCTGGGCTGCTTATTATGGAGTAGGGGCAGGCTGGTAGTGGGACTCCTATTCCATCTGGGCTTCGCTCCTGGGTTTCTGTATAGCCCACAGAGGCAGGGTCACAGGGGCAGGGTCACAGGGGCAGGGTCACAGGGGCAGGGTCACAGGGGCAGGGTCACAGGCCTCGTTGGAGCCTGATTTAGTCTGCAGGCCAGAAGCTGTAGGAGAGGATCTACCTGGAGAGCTGAAGGCTGGACCATGTTCACACAGCAAAGGTAACTGAGTGCCTCCTGTATTACTGCTGGCCAAGAGCTTGTGCCCAGCAGCCTGGTACCCGGATAGTTCGGTGCTGTTATTGTATTAGGCAGTGCTCGGCCGGGCAGGGTTTAGTTTGTATTTTGTATGTGTCCAGGCCGAGGCTGAATTTGTGTTTTGACAAAGAAGTGTGAATAAAACACTTGATTTGGACTTTACCAGAGCAATATCCCACACAATCTATTACTCTCTGTTATCAGCCATTTCATGCCAGGGAGAGGTCATAAATACCTATTCCTACAGCTACAGAACATACTGAGAAGCAGGAGAAAGCCCCTCATAGGACGAGGTGTCAGGACTGATCTTTAGCCATTCAACAAATTTTAATATCTCCACAATATTTCCAGAAAGAAAGATTCAAGGATAGAAAAATTTCTGAAGAGTTCATGACAGGAGTCTGGAAAGAGGAGAAGATGTCATTGATTTCCTTGAAGGATCATCTCATCTTCTTCCTTGACGACAGGCAGGACCCTGTGCGACCGAGACTGCACCTGGCCCGAGAGAGTGCTCAGGTTTTCAGAGGAACCTGGAGGAAGGAGAAGCAGAGAAGAAGCAGAGACACAAGAAGGTCAGAGAAAGACAGAGAAGATGGAATCAGAGACAGATCATAATGGACAGCAGAAAAATAACCACAAACAATCACATGAGAGACCCTCGCCTCTCCAGCCACATCGACGGGCCACTCCCGCCTCTCCAGCCACATCGACGGGCCACTCCCGCCTCTCCAGCCACATCGACGGGCCACTCCCGCCTCTCCAGCCACATCGACGGGCCACTCCCGCCTCTCCAGCCACATCGACGGGCCACTCCCGCCTCTCCAGCCACATCGACGGGCCACTCCCGCCGCTCCAGCCACATCGACGGGCCACTCCCGCCGCTCCAGCCACATCGACGGGCCACTCCCGCCTCATCGACGGGCCACTCCCGCCTCTCCAGCCACATCGATGGGCCACTCCCGCCTCTCCAGCTACATCGATGGGCCACTCCCGCCTCTCCAGCTACTTCGATGGGCCACTCCCGCCTCTCCAACTACATCGATGGGCCACTCCCAGCTCCAACTACATCGATGGGCCACTCCCAGCTCCAACCACATCGACGGGCCACTCCCAGCTCCAACCACATCGACGGGCCACTCCCGCCTCATCGACGGGCCACTCCCGCCTCTCCAGCCACATCGATGGGCCACTCCCGCCTCTCCAGCTACATCGATGGGCCACTCCCGCCTCTCCAGCTACATCGATGGGCCACTCCCGCCTCTCCAGCTACATCGATGGGCCACTCCCGCCTCTCCAGCTACATCGATGGGCCACTCCCGCCTCTCTAGCTACATCGATGGGCCACTCCCGCCTCTCCAGCTACTTCGATGGGCCACTCCCGCCTCTCCAACTACATCGATGGGCCACTCCCAGCTCCAACTACATCGATGGGCCACTCCCAGCTCCAACTACATCGATGGGCCACTCCCAGCTCCAACCACATCGATGGGCCACTCCCGCCTCTCCAGCCACATCGATGGGCCACTCCCAGCTCCAACTTCATCGATGGGCCACTCCCGCCTCCAACTACATCGATGGGCAACTAGATTGATTGACTAAACTTCAACAATATTAATGGACTACTCCATACTGTTTCTCAGGCTCCTGTACAACATTCATCAGACTTCGGTCTCTACATGCTCAGTGAGCAACTCACATGACAACCTGCTCCATCCCATCCCTCCACGTTTAGTCCAGGTGACAATGGAGGTTCCAATGATGAGGAGGGGAAGACACTAGATGCAAGACACGAGGGGGTCACACAGTAACAATGATGATGGATATAGACAAACATGTGAGACCCTCCTCCCGGGAACAGGCTCATATGTATTCATGTGGAGAAGGATGGAGATGAGCTACAAGAGAGAAACCCAATAAATGAGTAGATAAAAACAATACAAGCACAATATGGCGGCCATCACTGGGTGGGGGATCCTCCTGCACATGGAGGAAAAGGTCAGCACCATCATTATCCGGAAGGTTATAGAACAGACAACACATATGTAATAGTGAGGAGACTATTCTACAGAGTCACAGCTCTTACAGTAAGGAACCGGCTCCCGAGGAGACTATTCTACAGAGTCACAGCTCTTACAGTAAGGAACCGGCTCCCGAGGAGACTATTCTACAGAGTCACAGCTCTTACAGGAAGGAACCGGCTCCCGAGGAGACTATTCTACAGAGTCACAGCTCTTACAGGAAGGAACCGGCTCCCGAGGAGACTATTCTACAGAGTCACAGCTCTTACAGTAAGGAACCGGCTCCCGAGGAGACTATTCTACAGAGTCACAGCTCTTACAGTAAGGAACCGGCTCCCGAGGAGACTATTCTACAGAGTCACAGCTCTTACAGTAAGGAACCGGCTCCCGAGGAGACTATTCTACAGAGTCACAGCTCTTACAGTAAGGAACCGGCTCCCGAGGAGACTATTCTACAGAGTCACAGCTCTTACAGTAAGGAACCGGCTCCCGAGGAGACTATTCTACAGAGTCACAGCTCTTACAGTAAGGGACCGGCTCCCGAGGAGACTATTCTACAGAGTCACAGCTCTTACAGTAAGGGACCGGCTCCCGAGGAGACTATTCTACAGAGTCACAGCTCTTACAGTAAGGAACCGGCTCCCGAGGAGACTATTCTACAGAGTCACAGCTCTTACAGTAAGGAACCGGCTCCTGAGGAGACCATTCTACAGAGTCACAGCTCTTACAGTGCAGAACCGGCTCCTGAGGAGACTATTCTACAGAGTCACAGCTCTTACAGTAAGGAACCGGCTCCTGAGGAGACTATTCTACAGAATCACAGCTCTTACAGTAAGGAACCGGCTCCTGAGGAGACTATTCTACAGAATCACAGCTCTTACAGTAAGGAACCGGCTCCTGAGGAGACTATTCTACAGAATCACAGCTCTTACAGTAAGGAACCGGCTCCTGAGGAGACTATTCTACAGAGTCACAGCTTTTACAGTAAGGAACCGGCTCCTGAGGTGACTATTCTACAGAGTCACAGCTCTTACAGTAAGGAACCGGCTCCTGAGGAGACTATTCTACAGAGTCACAGCTCTTACAGTACAGAACCGGCTCCTGAGGAGACTATTCTACAGAGTCACAGCTCTTACAGTACAGAACCGGCTCCTGAGGAGACTATTCTACAGAGTCACAGCTCTTACAGTAAGGAACCGGCTCCTGAGCATGAAGCAAGACGTCTGTAATATTCTGTCTCTACTGTACAACAGCAGATCTGTACATTTAGAGATTAATTCATTAATTCATGTGCAAATAGTGAGGTGCCCCCCCCCCCCCCTTATAAAACCTGCCCCGAAACGCCCCCCCCCCCCCCCTTCAACACTGTAACCCATTTCCTGAGCACGTGCTGGGTTCTTCTCTAGGACTTACCTCCTGGGATCTCGGTCAGCTCATTGAGTGGGGGGACTGACTCCAGTTTGTCTGCATAGTCCTTCCCCGCTTGGCGCTGTGCATAGCGAGCCTCAATTTCTTTCTTAGTCCTCGGGATGCGACACTTAAAGATGCAGCAGAGAGTAATAACTGTACGGGGAGAAGAGGAGAAGACTTGTTACAGTGTATCAGGAGAGAACATTTATCAAGCTGTCTAAAAGTCAGAATATTCTAAGTTGCTCATGGCAACCAATCAAAGCTCTCCTTTGAGATATTCATGAGCGCTGGTAAAATGAAAGCTGAGCTGTAATTGGTTGCCATGGGCAGCTTGATAAATCTGCCCCATTGTATCCGGAGAGCGACCTCTACATTGTATCCGGAGAGCGACCTCTACATTGTATCCGGAGAGCGACCTCTACATTGTATCCGGAGAGCGACCTCTACATTGGGGCTCATTTACTTACTCCTCCCCGTGACCACTCCAGTACCAGAATCCAAATCTGCTGTGAGACCATTTAGTGCCATTGCCTGCTGTTGTTCAATAAAGAACCGTGAGTTGCACAACGTTGCCTCCATCTGATCCCTGGATACAGCTGTTACCACCACGGGCTCCTCATCCATCATCCAGGTTGCCCCAGGGAGAACCAGTACATCAGCCTCTCCCTCCATATTTCTTGCACACACCACCTGCTGGAGCGCTGCCAGGCTGTAAGATAGCCCTGCGGTCCACATACCAAGCACCGTGACAGCAGGCTACCCTAAGCCACAACTGCCAGCCACTCCGGTATTCTGGCCCCCGGCTGCTTCCAGGCCCCAAGAAAAGGCTAGGCCCTGGTAGGGGATGTTGCAAGTGGCGTCACGAACAGGATATCTACTTCTGTGCCTTATACTGCGACTACAGACTGTTGATTTATAAAGACTGTGCTGCTTAACCCTGCTGCCATCCGGGTTAAGGCCCAAGTGATTTATGATCTACAACATAGACTGTGTATTGCATTGCCATGTGCTACCTAGGGCTGCTCCAACACCCATGCGGATAATCCCTGCTAATGAGCTTTGTCAGCTCTGCAACATCCGGCACTGCAGCGCCTAAAGAGTTAATCTCTGGAAGTCTGTGTGGCGCAGCAAGGAGCTCCAGAAAATCCTCACTGGCGGGAAATCAAGGTGACTCACCAAGCTCAGCCCATGCTCAACCCTGCCTGCTGGCTCTGTGGCGCAGAAGGAAATAGAGCCTGCCAAGAGCTGCTCTTGGTGGGAGGAACTAGGACTCCACCCTCTGGCACAAGGTGGACTTCCTGCCACACCTCAACCCAACGCCAGAACTTCCGTGGACTTAGAGCAAAGAGGTCATCGGCACCATGTCTGGTTCTAGACCTCTACCCTCTGCCGAGGAATCAGAGTTCCTGGAAGCCTTAGAGACAGTCATCGTGGTCTCTGCCCAGCCAGTCCGAAGATCCTTCGTGGGACACCAGCTGCATTGAAGCATGACCCAGGCCTCCGTCATGAGGACCTACCTCCAGTCAGTGACGAAGCTTCATGGACTACCCGGCGGTATCTCCTCCCTCTTCCGGCTACCATGCTGGTGCACAGGGCCCGCGTGCCGGTGCCACGTGGGAAGGCCCCAACTCCTGTTCTGGAGCCATTTCCAGGACCTACTGCGGCAGAAGACGCCGTCACCGCTCCCGCTGCTCCTCCGGTTCTGGCACCTGCCTACCCACCTGTGGAGCCCGAGCCTGCACCATAAAAGAAGGCCCACGACACCGGAGGTGAGACGCTGGATCTGAACAATGCAGACATGAGAAGGAGGCCCATCGGTTTGTGGCAAGCCATTCGAAGGAGGGCGCCTGGGTCCAATGTAACCAGACCACAGGCCAAGTCTGCTGCTTTGACCGGTAGCAAGGTTTCACTGGACGGGAGGTCTTCATTCCCCGCCAGTCCATCAAGAAGCTTGAGCTGCAGGAGTGAATCCAAAACCTGAGGGCCGGGGAGTGGATCGAGTTCTCCCTGCAGGATAGACCCAAAGGACCCTGGGCGGCTGGTGTAATCCGGATCCACAATCCAGAGAAGGAGACCTATGAGGCCCATAAGGACTTCAGTGAGGAGGACTACTGGCAGGAACCTCCCGTTTCTTCCTGGTCTGCAACTCCCCTAGCGGTGACCCACGTGAGTGCCCAGTCTACCGTGATTGGCAGTGTGGGTCCCATGGTCATCCATGGGCCGGGGCAGGTCCAGGGGAGTATCCCAGCCGTCTTTCCAGCCGCAAGTGGCGGGAGATGGTCCATCGGAGGAGTCTCATCCAACAGCTGCCTACCGGTGGGGTGATGACCCGGCCCAGGAAGATTTGGAGCTGGAAGGAGCTGTGGAGCTGTCGCAGACTCACATTTATTTATTGCTAGACCCATGGATGGTCTCAAGCCTTGCTGAGCAACTCGCTGAAGAGGCCGATATCCTGGAAGACAGCAATCCTCCCCCTGAATATCAGGTGACCCGTGGGGACGCTGAGGTACCTGCAGTTCCTGGAACTTTCACCGGGTGTCCCCCGCCGGCTGCTGTTTGCCCACAGGATCCTGATCTGGTCCCGGATCCTAATCTTGGTCCAGAGCAGCAGGAATGATTCCCTGATGGGCTGTGGCCCCTAACAGGTACTTTGCATTGTATATAAGTTTCTGCTGCTACTTTACTCCCAGTTGGGCTGCGCCCACATACCCTGACCAAGAGCCAGAGACTTTCCGGGGACTCTCCCTATTTATTAATAAGTCAGAAACTTTCCTGACCCTTACTAAGGCTCCTCGGACCACATTTTCGTTTTGCACTGCATTTAACAGGGGTTTTTGGTGCACGCGATTGGATTTTGGCGCAATCGCACCCACTTTCATGCGTCGCAAATCCCGATGGACTACGCACGGGATTTAAAATTCAAATTGTGTCGCAAGATCAGTACTCACATACAACAGGAAGAAGAAGGTGGAAGCAGCAGGATATCGGGCACACGAGCTACGTGAATCGATTCGGACTTCATCTTCATCGGACCGTCTGGATCGGGGGGATCGCGACAGGACCGGGTAATGTAGCGTTTAAGCTGTGCACCCATTGGGCTGTCCCAGACAATGTGAATTATCTGTTTGTACAACTTTGGTGTTGCTTTTGTATCAGAGTGATGTGTGCAGTGCATGGCCGCGTTATGTGCACACAGTATGGCGGTATTACACAGTATGACCGCGTTATGTGCACACAGTATGGCGGTATTACACAGTATGGCGGTATTACACAGTATGGCGGTATTACACAGTTACCCCCAGTCAGGATAGACCGTCCTCAGTGCATAGGGTCACATAAAGCTCCACCTGCCTGTGCCCATCACTACTGCCCCCTGGTGGCCATTCCAGGAAATTACTGCATTGGGTTTTCGGATAGAACAGGGAGAAGCTTCGGACACTTCAGGAGAACGAGACTTACTGACTGCAAGGACAAAGATGGCGAAGACCCCGATGACCTGCCAGAGCCGCAGCCCCCAGAACACCACCGTCTCTGATGTCACCGGGTCTGGCTTCTTTTTCGGAGGATCCGTTGGTGCCTGAAACAAGAACCAAAACAATGAATAAACGTGGGAGATAAAAGCAACGGGAAGCAGGGGGCAAGACCATAGGGGGGGGGGCAAGACCATAGGGGGGGGGGGCAAGACCATAGGGGGGGGGGGCAAGACCATAGGGGGGGGGGGCAAGACCATAGGGGGGGCAAGACCATGGGGGGAGGGGGGGGCAAGACCATAGGGGGGGCAAGACCATAGGGGGGGCAAGACCGTGGGGGGAGGGGGGGGGGCAAGACCATAGGGGGGGGGGGCAAGACCATAGGGGGGGCAAGACCATAGGGGGGCCGCGGGGGGTCAGTGTTATGGGGGATGTGGGGGTCAGTGTTATGGGGGGGGGGGGGATGTGGAGGTCAGTGTTATGGGGAATGTGGGGGTCAGTGTTATGGGGGGGTATGTGGGGGTCAGTGTTATGGGGGGGTATGTGGGGGTCAGTGTTATGGGGGTATGTGGGGGTCAGTGTTATGGGGGATGTGGAGGTCAGTGTTATGGGGGATGTGGAGGTCAGTGTTATGGGGGGATGTGGGGGTCAGTGTTATGGGGGGATGTGGGGGTCAGTGTTATGGGGGGATGTGGGGGTCAGTGTTATGGGGGGATGTGGGGGTCAGTGTTATGGGGGGATGTGGGGGTCAGTGTTATGGGGGGATGTGGGGGTCAGTGTTATGGGGGGATGTGGGGGTCAGTGTTATGGGGGGATGTGGGGGTCAGTGTTATGGGGGTCAGTGTTATGGGGGGATGTGGAGGTCAGTGTTATGGGGGGGGATGTGGGGGTCAGTGTTATGGGGGGTGATGTGGAGGTCAGTGTTATGGGGGGTATGTGGAGGTCAGTGTTATGGGGGGTATGTGGGGGTCAGTGTTATGGGGGGTATGTGGGGGTCAGTGTTATGGGGGGTATGTGGGGGTCAGTGTTATGGGGGGTATGTGGGGGTCAGTGTTATGGGGGCTGTGGGGGTCAGTGTTATGGGGGCTGTGGGGGTCAGTGTTATGGGGGATGTGGAGGTCAGTGTTATGGGGGATGTGGAGGTCAGTGTTATGGGGGATGTGGAGGTCAGTGTTATGGGGGATGTGGAGGTCAGTGTTATGGGGGCTGTGGGGGTCAGTGTTATGGGGTATGTGGGGGTCAGTGTTATGGGGGTATGTGGGGGTCAGTGTTATGGGGGATGTGGAGGTCAGTGTTATGGGGGATGTGGAGGTCAGTGTTATGGGGGGATGTGGAGGTCAGTGTTATGGGGGGTATGTGGGGGTCAGTGTTATGGGGGATGTGGAGGTCAGTGTTATGGGGGATGTGGAGGTCAGTGTTATGGGGGGATGTGGAGGTCAGTGTTATGGGGGATGTGGGGGTCAGTGTTATGGGGGGCTGTGGGGGTCAGTGTTATGGGGGGCTGTGGGGGTCAGTGTTATGGGGGCTGTGGGGGTCAGTGTTATGGGGGCTGTGGGGGTCAGTGTTATGGGGGATGTGGAGGTCAGTGTTATGGGGGATGTGGAGGTCAGTGTTATGGGGGCTGTGGGGGTCAGTGTTATGGGGGATGTGGGGGTCAGTGTTATGGGGGGGATGTGGGGGTCAGTGTTATGGGGGCTGTGGGGGTCAGTGTTATGGGGGGATGTGGGGGTCAGTGTTATGGGGGGATGTGGGGGTCAGTGTTATGGGGGGATGTGGGGGTCAGTGTTATGGGGGGATGTGGGGGTCAGTGTTATGGAGGGCTGTGGGGGTCAGTGTTATGGGGGCTGTGGGGGTCAGTGTTATGGGGGATGTGGGGGTCAGTGTTATGGGGGGATGTGGGGGTCAGTGTTATGGGGGCTGTGGGGGTACATGTTATTTGAGGGCAGCTTCTGTACTTTCTGTTCCCCTCATCATTAACCTCTTCATCTCCAGCTCAGTGTGACATCTGACATATCTGTGTAATCTCCTGTAGGATCAGATATTACAGGGCGCCCCCAGCTGGTTGAAGGTAGAAATAGAAAACTATACTATTTGCTTTCTTCTATCTGTCACCACAATAACATAATAATGAGACGTTCTCCGGCTCCGGTCACATCCTGATGACATTAAATCTCTACTACATTCAATATCAATCAACGTCAATTATAGAGAAACAGAATCATTATCAGATTATAACCAGAGATTAACCCTGTGATAGAGACGCGGGGAGTAATGTATAGCACCAGCTCCAGAGAGAGGATTATGTGGACTCCTGGCGCCACCTGCTGGTGTATAATTCATAGCATGTAATATACAGGAGAAAGTGATGGGCACAATAATTATTCTGTAGAACATTGTATAACACCCCCCCATACACTGACTGTATAACACCCCCCCATACACTGACTGTATAACACCCCCCCATACACTGACTGTATAACACCCCCCCATACACTGACTGTATAACACCCCCCCATACACTGACTGTATAACACCCCCCCATACACTGACTGTATAACACCCCCCCATACACTGACTGTATAACACCCCCCATACACTGACTGTATAACACCCCCCATACACTGACTGTATAACACTCCCCATACACTGACTGTATAACACCCCCCATACACTGACTGTATAACACCCCCCATACACTGACTGTATAACACCCCCCCATACACTGACTGTATAACACCCCCCCATACACTGACTGTATAACACCCCCCCATACACTGACTGTATAACACCCCCCCATACACTGACTGTATAACACCCCCCCATACACTGACTGTATAACACCCCCCCATACACTGACTGTATAACACCCCCATACACTGACTGTATAACACCCCCATACACTGACTGTATAACACCCCCATACACTGACTGTATAACACCCCCCATACACTGACTGTATAACACCCCCATACACTGACTGTATAACACCCCCCATACACTGACTGTATAACACCTCCATACACTGACTGTATAACACCTCCATACACTGACTGTATAACACCTCCCATACACCGACTGTATAACACCCCCCCATACACTGACTGTATAACACCCCCCATACACTGACTGTATAACACCCCCATACACTGACTGTATAACACCCCCCCATACACTGACTGTATAACACCCCCCATACACTGACTGTATAACACCTCCATACACTGACTGTATAACACCTCCATACACTGACTGTATAACACCCCCATACACTGACTGTATAACACCCCCATACACTGACTGTATAACACCCCCATACACTGACTGTATAACACCCCCCATACACTGACTGTATAACACCCCCATACACTGACTGTATAACACCCCCCATACACTGACTGTATAACACCCCCATACACTGACTGTATAACACCCCCATACACTGACTGTATAACACCCCCCATACACTGACTGTATAACACCTCCCATACACTGACTGTATAACACCCCCATACACTGACTGTATAACACCCCCATACACTGACTGTATAACACCCCCATACACTGACTGTATAACACCCCCATACACTGACTGTATAACACCCCCCATACACTGACTGTATAACACCCCCATACACTGACTGTATAACACCCCCCATACACTGACTGTATAACACCTCCATACACTGACTGTATAACACCCCCATACACTGACTGTATAACACCCCCATACACTGACTGTATAACACCTCCATACACTGACTGTATAACACCCCCCATACACTGACTGTATAACACCTCCCTATACACTGACTGTATAACACCCCCATACACTGACTGTATAACACCATACCTCCCAACCGTCCCGGTTTCAGCGTGACATTCACGGTTTTACACCAATGTCCCGCTGCCCCGGGCGGTTGAGAGATATTCACGCTTTTCCTGCCATTGTCCCGGACCGAGAGACGAAGTCCCGTCTCCTGGTCCCGGGACACACTGCTGTAGATGCAGAGACACGGGCTCTGGAGCAGCGCGGCTGCAAGGAAGTGAGCTGACAGCTCCCAGCACTCCCCCCTCCTCCTCCCCCGGGCCGGACCCTCCCCCCTGTGAGAGCCTCGTGTCCGGAGTCAGTGCAGGTATCAGCACCGGGCACAGCAGGACCCGGCCATAGGAGACTCCCCTGCAGCTCCTGCTTGTTCCCCCTCCCCCCCTGTGAGAGCTGTCAGTGCAGGTATCGTCCAGGGAAACAGCAGGACCCGGCCATAGGAGACTCACCTGCAGCTCCTGCTTGTTCCCCCTCCTCCTCTTTCCAGGAGAGGTGACCCGGCCATAGGAGACTCCCCTGCAGCTCCTGCTTGTTCCCCCCCCCTCCTCTTTCCAGGAGAGGTGACCCGGCCATAGGAGACTCCACTGCAGCTCCTGATACCTGTGGAGGGGGAGGGAGGCAGCACAGACAGAGACCACATCGCTGCCACCTCTACTCTGACCATCTCCACAGCAGGGACCAGGGAGGACAACCACTCCCATCAGTGAGTAAGGTCAGTGACTGTATGATAGAAGACATTTATCAGGGCTTGTGTGTCAGTTTTGTGATGTACAAGCCCTGAAATAATCGCAACGCCTTGTAAATCTCCAGACATTGCGATTATTTTGCTCCTCACACCTTTTCCATGCCAAGAGGGCATGAAAGAGAGGTGGACAGTGGCGCTTGCACCCTCGCTATAACCTGTGAACTTTCATGACTGAAAGTTCACAGGTTACTAAGCATTTCCACACCTGTCTGATTGTAACCGATCTATTACAATGTGCGATTTACACATAGTAATAGATGATTGGGAAAATCCCCATATACTGCCATACTGTAGTATACTGTAGTATGGCAGTATATGGTAGGATTAATCAGACAACCTAGGGTTAAAGTACCCTTGATAATCTGAAAAATTGTAAAAAAAATAAAATAAACAAAGCCCATAAATATTCAAATCACCTCTTTCCCTATAAATATAAATAAATAGTAAAAATCATGAACACATTAGGTACTGCCGCGTCCGAAAATGTCCAATCTATCAAAATATAATAACAGTTATTCCCAGAGTTTAACTCTGTAACGGAAAATAGCGTCCAAGTCAAAAAATGCCACTTTTTTGCCATTTTGCAAAATATTAAAGATGTAATAAAAAGTGATCAAAAGGTCTTACAGTCCTAAAAATGGTAGCATTGAAAATGGCATCTCATCTCGCAAACAATGACCCCAACCACAACCACGTGCACTGAAGTATGAAAAAGTTCTTAGCGCCAGAAGATTCATTTTTGTAAATGTATGAAAACATTATAAAACCTACAAATTTGGTATCCCATCACACAGCTCTGTACATGGAGAAATATAAAAAGCTCAGGATTGAAAAATGCAAAAATTAAACGGGCCATTAATGATGCAGGATTAAACTAATGTCTGTAACTCCACACCAGACTGAGGCTGCATTCACATGAACGTATGGGGGACATATATACGGCCGATATACGTCCCCCATACACTTCTATGGGCTCACGGCCCTGTACGGGAGCGTTACGGTACAGCACACGTGCGGCACCATACTGTTCAGTAGCCCATAGAAAGATAGGATATGTCCCATCTTTCTATGTGATACGGGGCCGTGCGCTGTATATCCCTATGGAGAGCGGCGGGGGGGAGCTGTGCTCATCCCCTGCTCCTCTCCCCAGCGCCGGTGTATGCCCGCCATACTACGTTACAGCAGGCATACATCGTGTGAATGTAGCTTATTGCTCACCATTCAGATGGTGCCAAGAAGCAGATGGGCACGTGTGGGCATTCTTGAGGACACTATTGCATATTGCATGTATACACATCGAGGTGCGGTCACACGCACCACTAGGGTAGTGTTTACACACGTAACACTAGCGCATGAGCGAATGCCTCGGCCCCATCTCATTTGCATTTCCATGTGATTGCTTAGCGATCACATGCTTTCATTGGAAACGCAAATGCGATTGAGCCAAGACGCGCCCAATACACTAGCGTTGCGTTTGTAAATGTAGCGCTAGTGGTACATGTAACCGCACTCTGAGTCTTTCAAAAATTATGTGATCACCTTTGTAAAATTCAGCTTTGAAAGAAAACAATCACTGAACAGCGAGAAGGGGGTGTGGCTAGGGGGTGTGGCCAAGGGCGTGGTTAATGTCCCTCTTTCTATTTGTGAAAAGTTGGGAGGTATGTAACACCTCCCATACACTGACTGTATAACACCCCCATACACTGACTGTATAACACACCCCCATACACTGACTGTATAACACCCCCCCATACACTGACTGTATAACACACCCCCATACACTGACTGTATAACACCTCCATACACTGACTGTATAACACCCCCATACACTGACTGTATAACACCTCCATACACTGACTGTATAACACCCCCATACACTGACTGTATAACACCCCCCATACACTGACTGTATAACACCTCCATACACTGACTGTATAACACCTCCATACACTGACTGTATAACACCCCCCATACACTGACTGTATAACACCCCCCCATACACTGACTGTATAACACCCCCCCATACACTGACTGTATAACACCCCCATACACTGACTGTATAACACCTCCCATACACTGACTGTATAACACCCCCCATACACTGACTGTATAACACCTCCATACACTGACTGTATAACACCTCCATACACTGACTGTATAACACCCCCATACACTGACTGTATAACACCCCCCATACACTGACTGTATAACACCCCCCATACACTGACTGTATAACACCCCCATACACTGACTGTATAACACCCCCCATACACTGACTGTATAACACCTCCATACACTGACTGTATAACACCTCCATACACTGACTGTATAACACCCCCATACACTGACTGTATAACACCTCCATACACTGACTGTATAACACCTCCCATACACTGACTGTATCACACCCCCATACACTGACTGTATAACACACCCCCATACACTGACTGTATAACACCTCCATACACTGACTGTATAACACCCCCCATACACTGACTGTATAACACCTCCATACACCGACTGTATAACACCCCCCATACACCGACTGTATAACACCTCCCATACACTGACTGTATAACACCTCCATACACTGACTGTATAACACCCCCCATACACTGACTGTATAACACCCCCCATACACTGACTGTATAACACCCCCCATACACTGACTGTATAACACCCCCCATACACTGACTGTATAACACCCCCCATACACTGACTGTATAACACCTCCCATACACTGACTGTATAACACCCCCCATACACTGACTGTATAACACCTCCCCATACACTGACTGTATAACACCTCCATACACTGACTGTATAACACCCCCATACACTGACTGTATAACACCCTCCATACACTGACTGTATAACACCTCCATACACTGACTGTATAACACCCTCCATACACTGACTGTATAACACCCCCCATACACTGACTGTATAACACCTCCCCATACACTGACTGTATAACACCCCCATACACTGACTGTATAACACCCCCCCCATACACTGACTGTATAACACCCCCCATACACTGACTGTATAACACCCCCCCCATACACTGACTGTATAACACCCCCCCCATACACTGACTGTATAACACCTCCCATACACTGACTGTATAACACCTCCATACACTGACTGTATAACACCCCCATACACTGACTGTATAACACCCCCCCCATACACTGACTGTATAACACCCCCCCCATACACTGACTGTATAACACCCCCCCCATACACTGACTGTATAACACCCCCCATAATACTGCTATAGCGCGAGCAGATGATGGCGCCATTATGCCTGATCCCGGCTTCTCTTCCCTTCTCCAGGGACTGGTGACAATGACATCAGTATAACATTTCTGTAAAAACAAACGGTAATAAATGTTTTTTTGCTATTTTTGATTGTTCTCTTTAGGAGGGAAGAGAATCTGCAATATTCCCAGAATTGTGGAAACATGAGGAGGCTAATTTATTCCCGAGTGCAGTGCATCATGGGAGAGTGTGGAGGAGGTGAGGGGGGATGACATTAGTTTTGATTATTAACAGTGACCTCCACATCCCCCCATAACACTGACCCCCACATCCCCCCATAACACTGACCTCCACATCCCCCCATAACACTGACCCCCACATCCCCCCATAACACTGACCCCCACATCCCCCCATAACACTGACCCCCACATCCCCCCATAACACTGACCCCCACATCCCCCCATAACACTGACCCCCACATCCCCCCATAACACTGACCCCCACATCCCCCCATAACACTGACCTCCACATCCCCCCATAACACTGACCTCCACATCCCCCCATAACACTGACCTCCACATCCCCCCATAACACTGACCTCCACATCCCCCCCATAACACTGACCCCCACATCCCCCATAACACTGACCCCCACATCCCCCATAACACTGACCTCCACATCCCCCATAACACTGACCCCCACAACACTGACCCCCACATCCCCCCATAACACTGACCTCCACATCCCCCCCCATAACACTGACCTCCACATCCCCCATAACACTGACCCCCACATCCCCCCATAACACTGACCCCCACATCCCCCCATAACACTGACCCCCACATCCCCCCATAACACTGACCCCCACATCCCCCCATAACACTGACCCCCACATCCCCCCATAACACTGACCTCCACATCCCCCATAACACTGACCTCCACATCCCCCATAACACTGACCCCCACATCCCCCCCATAACACTGCCCCCCCCCCATAACACTGACCCCCACATCCCCCATAACACTGACCTCCACATCCCCCATAACACTGACCCCCACATCCCCCCCATAACACTGACCCCCACATCCCCCATAACACTGACCCCCACATCCCCCATAACACTGACCCCCACATCCCCCCATAACACTGACCTCCACATCCCCCCCCATAACACTGACCTCCACATCCCCCATAACACTGACCTCCACACCCTCCATAACACTGACCCCCACATCCCCCATAACACTGACCCCCACATCCCCCCATAACACTGACCCCCACATCCCCCATAACACTGACCCCCACATCCCCCCCATAACACTGACCCCCACATCCCCCCCATAACACTGCCCCCCCATCCCCCCCATAACACTGCCCCCCCCCCATAACACTGCCCCCCACATCCCCCATAACACTGACCTCCACATCCCCCCATAACACTGACCTCCACATCCCCCATAACACTGACCCCCACATCCCCCCATAACACTGACCTCCACATCCCCCATAACACTGACCCCCACATCCCCCATAACACTGACCCCCACATCCCCCCATAACACTGACCCCCACATCCCCCCATAACACTGACCCCCACATCCCCCCCATAACACTGACCCCCACATCCCCCCCATAACACTGACCCCCACATCCCCCCATAACACTGACCTCCACATCCCCCCATAACACTGACCCCCACATCCCCCCATAACACTGACCTCCACATCCCCCCATAACACTGACCCCCACATCCCCCCATAACACTGACCTCCACATCCCCCATAACACTGACCTCCACATCCCCCCATAACACTGACCCCCACATTCCCCATAACACTGACCCCCACATCCCCCATAACACTGACCCCCACATCCCCCCATAACACTGACCTCCACATCCCCACATAACACTGACCCCCACATCCCCCATAACACTGACCTCCACATCCCCCATAACACTGACCCCCACATCCCCCATAACACTGACCCCCACATCCCACATAACACTGACCCCCACATCCCCACATAACACTGACCCCCACATCCCCCATAACACTGACCTCCACATCCCCCATAACACTGACCCCCACATCCCCCATAACACTGACCCCCACATCCCCCCATAACACTGACCCCCACATCCCCCCATAACACTGACCCCCACATCCCCCATAACACTGACCCCCACATCCCCCCATAACACTGACCCCCACATCCCCCCATAACACTGACCCCCACATCCCCCCATAACACTGACCCCCACATCCCCCCATAACACTGACCTCCACATCCCCCATAACACTGACCTCCACATCCCCCATAACACTGACCTCCACATCCCCCCCATAACACTGACCCCCACATCCCCCCCATAACACTGACCCCCACATCCCCCCATAACACTGACCTCCACATCCCCCATAACACTGACCTCCACATCCCCCCCCCATAACACTGACCTCCACATCCCCCATAACACTGACCTCCACATCCCCCCCATAACACTGACCCCCACATCCCCCCATAACACTGACCTCCACATCCCCCCATAACACTGACCCCCACATCCCCCATAACACTGACCTCCACATCCCCCATAACACTGACCTCCACATCCCCCCCATAACACTGACCCCCACATCCCCCCCATAACACTGACCCCCACATCCCCCCCATAACACTGACCTCCACATCCCCCCCCATAACACTGACCTCCACATCCCCCCCATAACACTGACCCCCACATCCCCCCATAACACTGACCTCCACATCCCCCCATAACACTGACCTCCACATCCCCCCATAACACTGACCTCCACATCCCCCCATAACACTGACCTCCACATCCCCCCATAACACTGACCCCCACATCCCCCCCATAACACTGACCCCCACATCCCCCCCATAACACTGACCCCCACATCCCCCCCATAACACTGACCCCCACATCCCCCCTTGTTATGTTGTTAGTACAATAAATGTGACACTTGAGGATGGAAAGTCTCTTGGAAGAGTCTGTGGACCCTCAGGACCAGCGCTGGAGATGGTATGAGGCCCGTGGTGGCAGCCAAGGTAGTGCAGCAGGGAATGCAGGTAACAGTCCAAACCTGAGATAACAGCAGGAAACACGGAGGAATACTGGTAACACTGGCACACAGGGGAACACAGGAAACACGGAGGAATACTGGTAACACTGGCACACAGAGGAACACAGGAAACACGGAGGAATGCTGGTAACACTGGCACACAGAGGAACACAGGAAACACGGAGGAATGCTGGTAACACTGGCACACAGAGGAACACAGGAAACACGGAGGAATACTGGTAACACTGGCACACAGAGGAACACAGGAAACACGGAGGAATACTGGTAACGCTGGCACACAGAGGAACACAGGAAACACGGAGGAATGCTGGTAACACTGGCACACAGAGGAACACAGGAAACACGGAGGAATGCTGGTAACACTGGCACACAGAGGAACACAGGAAACACGGAGGAATGCTGGTAACACTGGCACACAGAGGAACACAGGAAACACGGAGGAATGCTGGTAACACTGGCACACAGAGGAACACAGGAAACACGGAGGAATGCTGGTAACACTGGCACACAGAGGAACACAGGAAACACGGAGGAATACTGGTAACACTGGCACACAGGAAACACGGAGGAATGCTGGCACACAGAGGAACACAGGAAACACGGAGGAATGCTGGTAACACTGGCACACAGAGGAACACAGGAAACACGGAGGAATGCTGGTAACACTGGCACACAGAGGAACACAGGAAACACGGAGGAATGCTGGTAACGCTGGCACACAGAGGAACACAGGAAACACGGAGGAATGCTGGTAACACTGGCACACAGAGGAACACAGGAAACACGGAGGAATGCTGGTAACGCTGGCACACAGAGGAACACAGGAAACACGGAGGAATGCTGGTAACACTGGCACACAGGAAACACGGAGGAATGCTGGCACACAGAGGAACACAGGAAACACGGAGGAATGCTGGTAACACTGGCACACAGAGGAACACAGGAAACACGGAGGAATGCTGGTAACGCTGGCACACAGAGGAACACAGGAAACACGGAGGAATGCTGGTAACACTGGCACACAGGAAACACGGAGGAATGCTGGTAACGCTGGCACACAGAGGAACACAGGAAACACGGAGGAATGCTGGTAACGCTGGCACACAGAGGAACACAGGAAACACGGAGGAATGCTGGTAACACTGGCACACAGAGGAACACAGGAAACACGGAGGAATACTGGTAACACTGGCACACAGAGGAACACAGGAAACACGGAGGAATGCTGGTAACACTGGCACACAGAGGAACACAGGAAACACGGAGGAATGCTGGTAACACTGGCACACAGAGGAACACAGGAAACACGGAGGAATGCCGGTAACACTGGCACACAGAGGAACACAGGAAACACGGAGGAATGCCGGTAACGCTGGCACACAGAGGAACACAGGAAACACGGAGGAATGCTGGTAACGCTGGCACACAGAGGAACACAGGAAACACGGAGGAATGCTGGTAACACTGGCACACAGAGGAACACAGGAAACACGGAGGAATGCTGGTAACACTGGCACACAGAGGAACACAGGAAACACGGAGGAATGCTGGTAACACTGGCACACAGGAAACACGGAGGAATGCTGGTAACACTGGCACACAGAGGAACACAGGAAACACAGAGGAATGCTGGTAACGCTGGCACACAGAGGAACACAGGAAACACAGAGGAATGCTGGTAACGCTGGCAACACGGAGGAATGCTGGTAACGCTGGCACACAGAGGAACACAGGAAACACGGAGGAATGCTGGTAACGCTGGCACACAGAGGAACACAGGAAACACGGAGGAATACTGGTAACGCTGGCACACAGAGGAACACAGGAAACACGGAGGAATACTGGTAACACTGGCACACAGAGGAACACAGGAAACACGGAGGAATACTGGTAACACTGGCACACAGAGGAACACAGGAAACACAGAGGAATGCTGGTAACGCTGGCACACAGAGGAACACAGGAAACACAGAGGAATGCTGGTAACGCTGGCACACAGAGGAACACAGGAAACACTGAGGAATGCTGGTAACACTGGCACACAGAGGAACACAGGAAACACGGAGGAATGCTGGTAACACTGGCACACAGAGGAACACAGGAAACACGGAGGAATGCTGGTAACACTGGCACACAGAGGAACACAGGAAACACGGAGGAATGCTGGTAACACTGGCACACAGAGGAACACAGGAAACACAGAGGAATGCTGGTAACACTGGCACACAGAGGAACACAGGAAACACGGAGGAATGCTGGTAACACTGGCACACAGAGGAACACAGGAAACACGGAGGAATGCTGGTAACACTGGCACACAGAGGAACACAGGAAACACGGAGGAATGCTGGTAACACTGGCACACAGAGGAACACAGGAAACACGGAGGAATACTGGTAACACTGGCACACAGAGGAACACAGGAAACACAGAGGAATGCTGGTAACACTGGCACACAGAGGAACACAGGAAACACGGAGGAATGCTGGTAACACTGGCACACAGAGGAACACAGGAAACACGGAGGAATGCTGGTAACACTGGCACACAGAGGAACACAGGAAACACGGAGGAATGCTGGTAACGCTGGCACACAGAGGAACACAGGAAACACTGGAGGGCTTTCTCTAAGCAGGAATTGATGCTGTAGATCCGGTGGGGAGTGAAGGGAGGTGCCGGATAAAAGGGCGAGGCAGATTAGCAAGAGCCAATCAGGAGGCCGCTGGCCCTTTAAGTCTTAAAGAGTCGGCGCGCACGCCCTAGCAGTGGGAGAGCACGGCCCAGCAGGAGAACAGCCAGGAGCGTGGAGAGGTGAGTCCGGGCCGGGGAGTGGGACAGCGGCAGTGGGGAGCGGCACATCCCGAATTCGGCAGGACAGTTTCGTTTTTTCACCTCTGTCCTGCTGTCCCGTACAGTTGGAAGAATGTCCCGGATTTTCCCTCGGTGTCCAACCCCCAAGTCTCGCTTCCGTCCTTGTGCTGTCTCCCTGTCTCCAGCATCGGCACCTCCCCTATTAACTCCCCGGCTCAGAGAACATGCAGACCCCGTGTCCTCAGGCTGCCCCCAGGGCAGATAGTAATAGAGCTCTGGTACAGGCTGCTACAACATGCTGGGAGCTTCACTCATCAGTAGCAGGTGCATCACACCAGCCCTGCTATCAGCACAGAACTTCAGCCCGGGAAGACGGAGGACATGCAGCAGAGCCGGGAGTGCGCAGAAGATGTAGTGTGAGGTCAGGGGCTCTGTGACTGCTGTCTGTATAGGCAGCTAAAGTGTTAAATACTTCACTTCCCATGAACCCCGAGCCAAATGGGATCCCCCTCAGTGCCAGAATATTCTGCTATTTTGCTTCTATTTTACCAGACGTGACTTAACCCCTTAACGACCAGCCCCTTTTTAATTTTTGCATTTCCATTTTTCACTTCCCACTTTCAAAATTCCAAAAATATTCCAATATTCCTAAATATTCCTAAATATTCCATGCCGTGTACTGGTAAGCCGAAAGAAATGCGGTAAAATTGACAATAGGACATCGGCATCATTTTCTTTTGGGCCCAGTTTATGCAGATTTCACAGTGCGCTCGGAATGACCCCTCCCCTTTATTCTATGCTCCGTACAATCACAGAGACATGAAATGTATAGAATTTATTAGGTTTTAAAAAATGTAAATATTTTGGACAAAAAAAATTCTTCATTTTGCCACATTCTGGGAGACATACCTCTGTTATACTTGGTGCGCGGAGCGCTATGAGATGACATTTACATTAATACCATTTTGGGGACTGTACAACGTTTTGGTCGCCTTTTATTAAAATTTTTATGGGTCATAAAGTGACAAAAAAGTGGGGTTGTGGACATTTGGGCCCTATTTTCCATTACGGGGTTCACAGAATGGAATAAACGTTTTTCAAATATTTCTAGGTTGGGACTCATGGGAAGAGGCGATACTAAACACGTTTATGATTTTATTATATCAGTTCCAGGGGGGTGATTTGAATTTACAATTCTTGAGACACCCCTAGGGTAATTTAACCCTTTTGCACAGGATCTATCACAATGTGCCACTGGCATATGGTATCGGACCTTCATAAATGACAAGTCCTGGAGTCTATACAGACCAGGCTGTCATGACCCTAATCAATGAAATCACGCGCCGCCGCCAGCACCATTAATAGGTGTTTGCTGCATTATGCATCGAACACCCAGTGTGTATGAAGAGGTCTCAGCCAGTGAGCACTATTCATACATCCTACATCCTCCATCTCCTCCGCAGTGTAATGGAGACCTGGCAGAGAATGGCTGCCTACACCCTCCATCTCCTCCGCAGTGTAATGGAGACCTGGCAGAGAATGGCTGCCTACATCCTCCATCTCCTCCGCAGTGTAATGGAGACCTGGCAGAGAATGGCTGCCTACATCCTCCATCTCCTCCGCAGTGTAATGGAGACCTGGCAGAGAATGGCTGCCTACATCCTCCATCTCCTCCGCAGTGTAATGGAGACCTGGCAGAGAATGGCTGCCTGCAACCTCCATCTCCTCCGCAGTGTAATGGAGACCTGGCAGAGAATGGCTGCCTACATCCTCCATCTCCTCCGCAGTGTAATGGAGACCGGGCAGAGAATGGCTGCCTACATCCTCCATCTCCTCCGCAGTGTAATGGAGACCGGGCAGAGAATGGCTGCCTACATCCTCCATCTCCTCCGCAGTGTAATGGAGACCTGGCAGAGAATGGCTGCCTACATCCTCCATCTCCTCCGCAGTGTAATGGAGACCTGGCAGAGAATGGCTGCCTACATCCTCCATCTCCTCCGCAGTGTAATGGAGACCTGGCAGAGAATGGCTGCCTGCAACCTCCATCTCCTCCGCAGTGTAATGGAGACCTGGCAGAGAATGGCTGCCTACATCCTCCATCTCCTCCGCAGTGTAATGGAGACCGGGCAGAGAATGGCTGCCTACATCCTCCATCTCCTCCGCAGTGTAATGGAGACCGGGCAGAGAATGGCTGCCTACATCCTCCATCTCCTCCGCAGTGTAATGGAGACCTGGCAGAGAATGGCTGCCTACATCCTCCATCTCCTCCGCAGTGTAATGGAGACTGGGCAGAGAATGGCTGCCTACACCCTCCATCTCCTCCGCAGTGTAATGGAGACATGACAGAGAATGGCTGCCTACATCCTCCATCTCCTCCGCAGTGTAATGGAGACTGGGCAGAGAATGGCTGCCTACATCCTCCATCACCTCCGCAGTGTAATGGAGACCTGGCAGAGCATGGCTGCCTACACCCTCCATCTCCTCCGCAGTGTAATGGAGACATGACAGAGAATGGCTGCCTACATCCTCCATCTCCTCCGCAGTGTAATGGAGACCCGGCAGAGAATGGCTGCCAACATCCTCCATCTCCTCCGCAGTGTAATGGAGACCTGGCAGAGAATGGCTGCCTACATCCTCCATCTCCTCCGCAGTGTAATGGAGACCCGGCAGAGAATGGCTGCCTACACCCTCCATCTCCTCCGCAGTGTAATGGAGACCCGGCAGAGAATGGCTGCCAACATCCTCCATCTCCTCCGCAGTGTAATGGAGACCCGGCAGAGAATGGCTGCCAACATCCTCCATCTCCTCCGCAGTGTAATGGAGACCCGGCAGAGAATGGCTGCCTACATCCTCCATCTCCTACGCAGTGTAATGGAGACCCGACAGAGAATGGCTGCCTACAACCCCCATCTCCTCCGCAGTGTAATGGAGACCTGATGGAGAATGGCTGCCTACACCCTCCATCTCCTCTGCAGTGTAATGGAGACCTGGCAGAGAATGGCTGCCTACAACCTCCATCTCCTCCGCAGTGTAATGGAGACATGGAAGAGAATGGCTGCCTACATCCTCCATCTCCTCCGCAGTGTAATGGAGACCTGACAGAGAATGGCTGCCTACAACCTCCATCACCTCCGCAGTGTAATGGAGACCCTACAGAGAATGGCTGCCTACAACCTCCATCTCCTCCGCAGTGTAATGGAGACCCGGCAGAGAATGGCTGCCTACATCCTCCATCTCCTCCGCAGTGTAATGGAGACCTGACAGAGAATGGCTGCCTACAACCTCCATCTCCTCCGCAGTGTGATGGAGACCCGGCAGAGAATGGCTGCCTACATCCTCCATCTCCTCCGCAGTGTAATGGAGACCCGGCAGAGAATGGCTGCCTACAACCTCCATCTCCTCCGCAGTGTAATGGAGACCCGACAGAGAATGGCTGCCTACACCCTCCATCTCCTCCGCAGTGTAATGGAGACCTGGCAGAGAATGGCTCCCTACATCCTCCATCTCCTCCGCAGTGTAATGGAGACCTGGCAGAGAATGGCTGCCTACATCCTCCATCTCCTCCGCAGTGTAATGGAGACCCGGCAGAGAATGGCTGTCTACAACCTCCATCTCCTCCTCCGCAGTGTAATGGAGACCCGGCAGAGAATGGCTGCCTACACCCTCAATCTCCTCCTCCGCAGTATAATGGAGACCTGGCAGAGAATGGCTGCCTACATCCTCCATGTCCTCCGCAGTGTAATGGATACCCGGCAGAGAATGGCTGCCTACATCCTCCATCTCCTCCGCAGTGTAATGGAGACCCGGCAGAGAATGGCTGTCTACATCCTCCATCTCCTCCGCAGTGTAATGGAGACCTGGCAGAGAATGGCTGTCTACATCCTCCATCTCCTCCGCAGTGTAATGGAGACATGACAGAGAATGGCTGCCTACATCCTCCATCTCCTCCGCAGTGTAATGGAGACCTGGCAGAGAATGGCTGTCTACATCCTCCATGTCCTCCGCAGTGTAATGGAGACATGACAGAGAATGGCTGCCTACAACCTCCATCTCCTCCGCAGTGTAATGGAGACATGACAGAGAATGGCTGCCTACATCCTCCATCTCCTCCGCAGTGTAATGGAGACCCGACAGAGAATGGCTGCCTACAACCTCCATCACCTCCGCAGTGTAATGGAGACCCTACAGAGAATGGCTGCCTACAACCTCCATCTCCTCCGCAGTGTAATGAAGACATGGCAGAGAATGGCTGCCTACAACCTCCATCTCCTCCGCAGTGTAATGAAGACATGGCAGAGAATGGCTGCCTACATACTCCATCTCCTCCGCAGTGTAATGGAGACATGACAGAGAATGGCTGCCTACATCCTCCATCTCCTCCGCAGTGTAATGGAGACCTGGCAGAGAATGGCTCCCTACATCCTCCATCTCCTCCGCAGTGTAATGGAGACCTGGCAGAGAATGGCTGCCTACATCCTCCATCTCCTCCGCAGTGTAATGGAGACCCGGCAGAGAATGGCTGCCTACAACCTCCATCTCCTCCGCAGTGTAATGGAGACCCGGCAGAGAATGGCTGCCTACATCCTCCATCTCCTCCGCAGTGTAATGGAGACCCGACAGTGAATGGCTGCCTACATCCTCCATCTCCTCCGCAGTGTAATGGAGACCCGGCAGAGAATGGCTGCCTACACCCTCCATCTCCTCCGCAGTGTAATGAAGACATAACAGAGAATGGCTGCCTACAACCTCCATCTCCTCCGCAGTGTAATGAAGACATGGCAGAGAATGGCTGCCTACATACTCCATCTCCTCCGCAGTGTAATGGAGACATGACAGAGAATGGCTCCCTACATCCTCCATCTCCTCCGCAGTGTAATGGAGACCTGGCAGAGAATGGCTGCCTACATCCTCCATCTCCTCCGCAGTGTAATGGAGACCCGGCAGAGAATGGCTGCCTACAACCTCCATCTCCTCCGCAGTGTAATGGAGACCCGGCAGAGAATGGCTGCCTACATCCTCCATCTCCTCCGCAGTGTAATGGAGACCCGACAGTGAATGGCTGCCTACATCCTCCATCTCCTCCGCAGTGTAATGGAGACCCGGCAGAGAATGGCTGCCTACACCCTCCATCTCCTCCGCAGTGTAATGAAGACATAACAGAGAATGGCTGCCTACAACCTCCATCTCCTCCGCAGTGTAATGAAGACATGGCAGAGAATGGCTGCCTACATACTCCATCTCCTCCGCAGTGTAATGGAGACATGACAGAGAATGGCTGCCTACATCCTCCATCTCCTCCGCAGTGTAATGGAGACCTGACAGAGAATGGCTGCCTACAACCTCCATCACCTCCGCAGTGTAATGGAGACCCTACAGAGAATGGCTGCCTACAACCTCCATCTCCTCCGCAGTGTAATGGAGACCCGGCAGAGAATGGCTGCCTACATCCTCCATCTCCTCCGCAGTGTAATGGAGACCTGACAGAGAATGGCTGCCTACAACCTCCATCACCTCCGCAGTGTAATGGAGACATGACAGAGAATGGCTGCCTACAACCTCCATCTCCTCCGCAGTGTAATGGAGACCTGACAGAGAATGGCTGCCTACAACCTCCATCACCTCCGCAGTGTAATGGAGACCCTACAGAGAATGGCTGCCTACACCCTCCATCTCCTCCGCAGTATAATGGAGACATGGCAGAGAATGGCTGTCTACACCCTCCATCTCCTCCGCAGTGTAATGGAGACCGGGCAGAGAATGGCTGCCTACATCCTCCATCTCCTCCGCAGTGTAATGGAGACCTGACAGAGAATGGCTGCCTACATCCTCCATCTCCTCCGCAGTGTAATGGAGACATGGCAGAGAATGGCTGCCTACATCCTCCATCTCCTCCGCAGTGTAATGGAGACCTGGCAGAGAATGGCTGCCTACAACCTCCATCTCCTCCGCAGTGTAATGGAGACATGACAGAGAATGGCTGCCTACATCCTCCATCTCCTCCGCAGTGTAATGGAGACCCTGCACAGAATGGCTGCCTACACCCTCCATCTCCTCCGCAGTGTAATGGAGACCTGGCAGAGAATGGCTCCCTACATCCTCCATCTCCTCCGCAGTGTAATGGAGACCCTACAGAGAATGGCTGCCTACATCCTCCATCTCCTCCGCAGTGTAATGGAGACCTGGCAGAGAATGGCTCCCTACATCCTCCATCTCCTCCGCAGTGTAATGGAGACCTGGCAGAGAATGGCTGCCTACATCCTCCATCTCCTCCGCAGTGTAATGGAGACCCTACAGAGAATGGCTGCCTACATACTCCATCTCCTCCGCAGTGTAATGGAGACCTGACAGAGAATGGCTGCCTACATCCTCCATCTCCTCCGCAGTGTAATGGAGACCTGGCAGAGAATGGCTGCCTACACCCTCCATCTCCTCCGCAGTGTAATGGAGACCTGGCAGAGAATGGCTGCCTACAACCTCCATCCCCTCCGCAGTGTAATGGAGACATGGCAGAGAATGGCTGCCTACATCCTCCATCTCCTCCGCAGTGTAATGGAGACATGACAGAGAATGGCTGCCTACATCCTCCATCTCCTCCGCAGTGTAATGGAGACCTGGCAGAGAATGGCTGCCTACACCCTCCATCTCCTCCGCAGTGTAATGGAGACCTGGCAGAGAATGGCTGCCTACATCCTCCATCAACTCCGCAGTGTAATGGAGACCTGGCAGAGAATGGCTGCCTACATCCTCCATCTCCTCCGCAGTGTAATGGAGACCCGGCAGAGAATGGCTGCCTACATCCTCCATCTCCTCCGCAGTGTAATGGAGACCCGGGCAGAGAATGGCTGCCTACAACCTCCATCTCCTCCGCAGTGTGATGGAGACCCGGCAGAGAATGGCTGCCTACAACCTCCATCTCCTCCGCAGTGTAATGGAGACATGACAGAGAATGGCTGCCTACAACCTCCATCTCCTCCGCAGTGTAATGGAGACATGACAGAGAATGGCTGCCTACATCCTCCATCTCCTCCGCAGTGTAATGGAGACATGACAGAGAATGGCTGCCTACATCCTCCATCTCCTCCGCAGTGTAATGGAGACCGGGCAGAGAATGGCTGCCTACATCCTCCATCTCCTCCGCAGTGTAATGGAGACCGGGCAGAGAATGGCTGCCTACACCCTCCATCTCCTCCGCAGTGTAATGGAGACCGGGCAGAGAATGGCTGCCTACATCCTCCATCTCCTCCGCAGTGTATTGGAGACCCGGGCAGAGAATGGCTGCCTACAACCTCCATCTCCTCCGCAGTGTAATGGAGACATGACAGAGAATGGCTGCCTACAACCTCCATCTCCTCCGCAGTGTAATGGAGACATGACAGAGAATGGCTGCCTACACCCTCCATCTCCTCCGCAGTGTAATGGAGACCCGGGCAGAGAATGGCTGCCTACATCCTCCATCTCCTCCGCAGTGTAATGGAGACCCTGCACAGAATGGCTGCCTACATCCTCCATCTCCTCCGCAGTGTAATGGAGACCCGGGCACAGAATGGCTGCCTACATCCTCCATCTCCTCCGCAGTGTAATGGAGACCCGGGCAGAGAATGGCTGCCTACACCCTCCATCTCCTCCGCAGTGTAATGGAGACCTGGCAGAGAATGGCTGCCTACACCCTCCATCTCCTCCGCAGTGTAATGGAGACCCGACAGAGAATGGCTGTCTACACCCTCCATCTCCTCCGCAGTGTAATGGAGACCTGGCAGAGAATGGCTGCCTACACCCTCCATCTCCTCCGCAGTGTAATGGAGACCCGACAGAGAATGGCTGTCTACATCCTCCATCTCCTCCGCAGTGTAATGGAGACCCGGCAGATGACTGGACAATGTTCAAATACCAGTAGTAGGATTATGAGGTGATTGACCTAGATAGGTCTTGTGTATGGAGGGCTACTTACATACCGATTACAGCCCCTTATACCCATTGATATTTGCAATTGCTATCGAACCCTTAGTGGCAGCAGAACGTGTCGCCCCCACTATTGTATGATCTTCATTATTCCTCGGATGGATTCCCTTCACCAGATTCCACAAGATCAAAGCTTTATTCAGGGATTAGATTTGGGGTAAAGGGGAAGCCCCGGAAACGTTTCTAAACCTTGCAACGCAGATGGTGGTCTAACCCCTGGCTGTGCCATCTGACAGCCCAGAAACAGGATAGAATAGGGAGAGGAACCTACCCCTGGATGTGCCATCTGACAGTCCACATATAGGGAGAGGACCATGGCAATGGATAGAATTAGGTGAAGGCTGCAAACCTATTGATGGCCTTAGAGGCCGTAGCGTTCAGACTGAGGCATCTGCCCATAGCGATGATACAGGCATACAGGGACTCTCGGGGCTCACTGTGGACACATCATGTGAATAGTGTCCATGAGCAAAACTGACCACACAAGTTTTCTGGTCTTCCTTTTACTTCATAATTTCTCATAAAACATTCACATTTTTCGATAAATTGACCATATATTTGCTATGATAAAGTTCAAAGAGCTTGCATTTTCAGATCGCAAGGTAACGTGAGTATGTTAACATATTTGTAAATGTATTTGTAAACTTGCATAAGCATAATCACAGTCCATCCTTTGAACGTCCTTTTAAACAACCCACATATCCTGGTGCATGGACGGAGACCCTAACTCCAACAGACTCCTCCCGAAAGTGCTCACAGCACTAAAGAGTGATCAGCTTAACAGCAATTAATTATTTGCAAGTTACAGCAAGTCGATATTTGCCTAGAAATGAACTTTTTCCCCCAAAACACATTTCACCTTCATTGCAGGCGCCTTAAAATGAGTGCTGATGAGGACAGGGCTGGAGATCAATCTGTCAGGATTAAGTAACAATCACACCCCTGGACACTTTACAAGGAGGCTGGTGCTTGGCATCATTGTTTCTCTTCTGTTACCCATGGTTATCTCTAAAGAAACACGTGCAGTCATCATTGCTCTGCACAAAACTGGCCGAACAGGGAAGAGCATCGCAGCGAGAAAGATGTCACCTCAGTCACCGATCTATCGCATCATCAAGGAATCCAAGGAGAGAGGTTCCATTGTTACCAAAAAGGCTCCAGGAGCCCAAGAAGGACCAGCAAGCGCCAGGAGCGTCTCTTACAAGTGTCTCAGCTTGGGGATGGGGCTCCCAGCATCGCAGAGCTCAGGAATGGCAGCGGCAGGTGTGAGGCATCTGCACGCACTGTGACACTGCGGAGACTCCTGGAGCAAGGCCTGGTGTCCAGGAGGGCAGCACAGAAGCCGCTTCTCTCCAGGAACCATCAGGACAGACGGATATTCTGCAGGAGGTGCAGGGAGTGGATGCTGAGGACTGGGGGACATACGGATATTCTGCAGGAGGTGCAGGGAGCGGACGCTGAGGACTGGGGGACAGACGGATATTCTGCAGGAGGTGCAGGGAGTGGACGCTGAGGACTGGGGGACAGACGGATATTCTGCAGGAGGTGCAGGGAGTGGACGCTGAGTACTGGGGGACAGACGGATATTCTGCAGGAGGTGCAGGGAGTGGACGCTGAGGACTGGGGGACAGACGGATATTCTGCAGGAGGTGCAGGGAGTGGACGCTGAGGACTGGGGGACAGACGGATATTCTGCAGGAGGTGCAGGGAGTGGACGCTGAGGACTGGGGGACAGACGGATATTCTGCAGGAGGTGCAGGGAGTGGACGCTGAGGACTGGGGGACAGACGGATATTCTGCAGGAGGTGCAGGGAGTGGACGCTGAGGACTGGGGGACAGACGGATATTCTGCAGGAGGTGCAGGGAGTGGACGCTGAGGACTGGGGGACAGACGGATATTCTGCAGGAGGTGCAGGGAGTGGACGCTGAGGACTGGGGGGGAGGGAAGTCATTGTCTCTGATGAATCCCCTTTCCGATTGTTGGGAGAAGACAAGGTGAGCGATGCCCCCAGTCCTGTCTCCTGCACCTGTAAAGCTCCTGCAGCCATTCATGTGGGGGGGGGGGGGGGGGGGGGCGGCTTTTCAGCCAAGGGGATCGGCCTAAAAACACCTCCATGAATAAAGAATGGAGCAGAATGTCCTCCAGGACTGCGGACCCCCCTATATAATGGGGTATGTCAGGAGTGGAGGAGACTGTGGACCCCCTATATCATGGGGTATGTCAGGAGTAGAGGGGACTGTAGACCCCCTGTTGAGGGGTGAATGGTGAACTGTTTGTCTTCTCTGTGTGTTTGTAACTTTTCTTCTTTTTCTCCTCCTGCTGGCCAGCAAACCTTTGTCTCTGTCACTATTGTTTCACCAGACAAACCAGTTCAGCAGCCACCACTCAGCATTACCTGATCTTACCTGTGTGTGTGCAAAACCTGAGCAGAGGGTGAGCTGGGGTTATATAGCTGCATCTGATTACTGCCAGGTGATGCTGAGCTGAAGCCATGTGGTTTATGTTTGCATTTCTAACTTTGGTTACTTTGTGTATATTGTAAACTCCCCTTTTATTTTTATATTGTGTATTATATTGTATTGTGGCATTATGTATATTAAGTAAGAAATATATCTTTGTGTGATGTTTGTTGTTAAAGGTGCAACCCAGGGGTGTATCCCTTTAAAACTCAAGGGAAATAGTTGGGTATTTAATGACACCTGTGTGTACATGGATTGTCTCTAGGTCAGAGTGTCTGATCTGACCACAGGGGAGCTGCTTGTTCCAAGGTAGCTGCAATCTATCCCCTGAATTATCAGCATTTTTGTTCTGTACATTTTATTTTTGTGCAAATAAATGCAAGCCTTTTCTTTGGACCTGAAGCCTGAGTAAAGATTTATTTTTTTTTAACGGCCAGAAGACCCCACATCTCAACATATGGTGGCAGCAGTGGGATGGCTGTTTGTACTGGACTAAGTACAGTTTACTACTCAGCTGATGGCAGGACGTACCAGGAGGTTTATAACGACGCAGTCTGCTAGACCACCGCAGCGCGCTAAAGCATCTGCACGTCCCAAACTGGTAGAAGGATCTCGCCAAAAGGCAAAAGCAGTTCCTGTATTGGAGATGGAGAGCACCCAGCCAGAGGTATGCAAACCTGTGATTCCAGAGGAGGGCGCTGCAGCTGGTACTGATCCACCAGTGAGTGCAACTGCTCCAAAAAGCATGGAGGAACTCCTTGTATGGTTGGTCCAGCGCCAAGAGTTAAGTGATCAACGTAGAAAAGAGGAGGAAAAATTCTACCGTGAAAAAGAGCAATGGAGGCGAGACAAGGAGGAGGAGCAACGCAGAATTGACATCAAGCAACAAGAGGTGGAAAGAGCAAGGAGAGATGAACAGTTTATCCAGGCACTACAAGCCATGCAGCAAAATCTTTCTCCTGCCACAAAATTAAAGCTGACCAAGCTAACAGAGACTGATGATATAGAGTCATATCTAAAAGTATTTGAAAGAGTGGCTCAAGCAAACAAGTGGCCTGAAGATCAATGGGTCCTTCATTTAGTGCCATTCCTCACCAGCAAAGCACAGCAGGCATATAGCCAGATGAGGACTGATGACGCTGAAAATTATAAAAAAGTCAAAACTGCAATTTTAAGACGATACAACATACATACAGAAACCTTTCGCCAAAAATTCCGGACCTACAGTTACCAAGATAAAGATGGACCTAGAGAGGCCTACACCCAGCTGAGTGAACTATGTTCCAAGTGGATTCCCCCAGAGGGCAAGACTGTCCAGCAGGTGTTGGAGACCATCATCCTTGAACAGTTTCTGGAGGTTCTTCCTACACCAATGCGAATATGGGTAAAGGAACATCAGCCTGATAGTGGTGAGCAAGCTGTGACACTCGCTGAAAATTATCTGCTTGCAAGGAAAGGACTGGTCCAGAAGCCAAGTGTGGTAAGACCTTCTTTCAATACTATCACTGATAAGCCAAAACATGAGACTGTAAAATCTAAAGGTCAGCATAAAGACCTTACTTGCTTTGCCTGTGGTAAAGCTGGACATTATGCTAAAGACTGTACCAATATAGCTAGCAAAAAAGTTAAAGGGTCTGCAGCAAATTGTGTAGGACTTGTGAGAGACTATTTACAACCTGTTACTGTTAACTCCCAGACTGTGACTGCCCTGATTGATACTGGGAGCCAGCAGTCTCTGATAAGATCAGACTTGGTGGACTCTGCTAATACTACAGGTCATTTGTTCCTAACCTGTGTGCATGGTGATAAAAAGATGTACCCTAAAACTGTGATACCTATACAAATAGCTGATGTAGAAGTGTCTTTAGAAATGGGAATTGTCCCAAAATTGCCATATCCTGTGGTTTTGGGCCAAGACCTACCTGGTTTTTGTAGCATGATTAAAAGTGACAGTGTAACTTCTGCTGTGACCACAAGGTCTCAAGTTAAAAAGGTGTCTGATGCAGAATCTCTGGGTGACATATTTCCATTGCACGATGATGTTTTCCATGGTAGTGGCAAAGGTCACCTTTCTAGGAGAGAAATGCGCCTTTCTCGTGCGAAATGGCGGTCTGCGCATTCTCTCTTAGAAAAAGGATCCCTAAAGTGGGAAAATATGTCCGTTAAACAAAAACAAGATGGCACCCTTGCTTCAGCATTTTCTCAGGTTAAAAATGAAGGGGAACCCAAACAGTTTCCTATGTACACTTTAAAAAATGACCTCTTGTATAGGGTTTGTGAGCATCCAAAGACAAAAGAAAAAGTATGGCAACTTGTGGTTCCCTCTGAATACAGGGAGTCAATTCTGAAAGTATCTCATAGTATACCGCTATCTGGACACCTGGGTAGGAATAAAACACTGTCAAGGATACTAACTCGATTCTTTTGGCCTAAAGTACATGCAGATGTTGCCAGTTTTTGTGACTCTTGTCCTGAATGTCAGTTTGTTTCCCCAGGTAACAAAAAATGTAAGCTGATCCCTGTACCTGTGGTTGATACTCCCTTTGAAAGAATAGCTCTGGATATAGTTGGTCCTCTTGAAAAAAGTAAAAAAGGTAACCAATATATTTTAGTTATAAGTGATTACATGACCCGCTATCCAGAGGCTATTCCCTTAAGAACTATCACCACAAAAAGAATTGCAGAGGAACTGATGAAGTTTTTCAGTCAGATGGGTATTCCTCACACAATTCTAACAGACCAAGGTTCAAATTTTCAGTCCAACTTAATGAAGCAAATCCATCAGCTTTTAGGAATCCAGGCAGTAAGAACTGCTCCCTATCATCCACAAACAGATGGCTTGGTGGAGCGCTTCAACCAGACGCTTAAAAGAATGCTTTGCAAGTTTGTGGAACAATATCCAAAACAATGGGATCAGTTGCTCCCATATGTTTTGTTTGCCTATAGAGAGGTTCCACAGGCATCCACTGGTTTTTCTCCCTTTGAGTTACTCTATGGTAGAAGACCAAGGGGACCACTGGATGTGATCAAAGAACACTGGGAAAACCCTAGCCCAGACCAAAAAACCTTAGTGGAGTATGTCATCTCAATGAGGGACAAACTTGCCGAGTTAGCAGAGTTTGTGAAGGTCAATGTTACAGATGCACAATCCCACATGAAACAATGGTATGATAAAAATGCTAAAGATAAATGTTTTATACCCGGGGATAAGGTTCTACTGTTACTGCCAACATCTGATAACAAATTGCTAGCAAAGTGGCAGGGACCCTTTGATGTCTTGCGTCAAACTGGTCCAGTAGATTATGAGATTTTTATGCCTGGCAGGGTTCAGGAAAAGAAAATCTTCCATGCCAATCTACTTAAAAAATGGGTTGATAGACCAAATGTGGCCTGTACAATTCTTTCAGAATGTCATCCAAATCTTCTTGATCAGGCTTATTCTATTCTGTCCCCCGTTAGTTCTCATGTCTCTGATATTCAGAGGGGAAGTGAACTTTCTGATGACCAGAATAAAGACTTAGACCATTTGTTGCAGAAGCATGAACACACCTTTGTCTCTACACCAGGTCACACCAAGTTAGTCCAACATGTGATTGACACTGGTGATGCCAAACCAATACGTCAGAAACCCTACAGGGTGCCTGAAAAACTGAAGCCTGTGATGGACATGGAAGTTCAAAACATGCTAAAATTAGGGGTCATTGAACCATCCTGCAGTCCTTGGTGCTCCCCCATTGTTGTTGTACCCAAGAAAAATGGGGACATTAGATTCTGTATTGATTTTAGAAAACTCAATCAGATCTCAAAATTTGACAGCTACCCTATGCCCCATATTGATGACCTAATAAGTAGCTTGGGAAAAGCCCAGTATATATCTACATTTGATCTGACTAAGGGCTATTGGCAGATACCACTTGAAGGTAATTCCCGTGAAAAAACAGCTTTTGCCACCCCACAGGGCTTGTTTCAGTTTACCTGTATGCCATTTGGCCTCCATAATGCCCCTGCTACATTCCAAAGGCTAATGGATACAGTAATCAGACCACACTCCTCATACTGTGCCGCTTACCTTGATGATGTCATTGTCTTTAGTTCTGATTGGAAGTCTCATCTTTTGCATCTGGAAAATGTCATCTCAGCCTTGGCTAAAGCTGGACTTACAATCAATCCAACAAAATGTACCATAGCTCAGAAAGAAACCTCTTATCTTGGATACATTGTAGGTGGTGGGAAAATTAAACCAGAAATTTCAAAAATCACAGCTGTAAAGGATGCCCCAACTCCAAAAACAAAGAAGGAAGTGAGGTCATTTTTAGGGCTGGCTGGCTATTACCGCCGATTTATTCCAAATTTTTCTGATTTAGCCGCCCCTTTAAGTGATCTTACAAAGAAAACAAAAAAGAACCTTGTGGAATGGACACCTGAGTGTGAAAAAGCATTTAATACTTTAAAAGAGAAATTGTGTAGTGCACCTGTATTAAATAACCCGAATTTTACTCTGCCATTTCAAGTCCAGGTTGATGCCTCAGAAAGGGGTATCGGGGCTGTTCTCTGCCAAATGCAGGATGGAGAAGAACATCCAATTCTGTATATTAGCAGAAAACTGTTCCCCAGAGAACTAAACTATTCTACAATAGAAAAGGAATGTTTAGCCATAAAATGGGCCATAGAAAGTCTACGTTATTATCTATTGGGTAAAGAATTTGTGTTAATTTCTGACCATCATCCTTTATTTTGGTTGAATACAATGAAGGGTAACAATGCTCGTCTAACACGTTGGTACTTGGGCTTACAGCCTTACCGGTTCTTGGTACAGTACAAACCAGGGAGTCGGCATAAGAATGCCGATCACTTATCCCGATTTGGTACCCAAGTCCAAGAGAACTACTTTGTGGAAGGGCAAGCTTCCACTTAAGCAGGGAGGAATGTTGAGGGGTGAATGGTGAACTGTTTGTCTTCTCTGTGTGTTTGTAACTTTTCTTCTTTTTCTCCTCCTGCTGGCCAGCAAACCTTTGTCTCTGTCACTATTGTTTCACCAGACAAACCAGTTCAGCAGCCACCACTCAGCATTACCTGATCTTACCTGTGTGTGTGCAAAACCTGAGCAGAGGGTGAGCTGGGGTTATATAGCTGCATCTGATTACTGCCAGGTGATGCTGAGCTGAAGCCATGTGGTTTATGTTTGCATTTCTAACTTTGGTTACTTTGTGTATATTGTAAACTCCCCTTTTATTTTTATATTGTGTATTATATTGTATTGTGGCATTATGTATATTAAGTAAGAAATATATCTTTGTGTGATGTTTGTTGTTAAAGGTGCAACCCAGGGGTGTATCCCTTTAAAACTCAAGGGAAATAGTTGGGTATTTAATGACACCTGTGTGTACATGGATTGTCTCTAGGTCAGAGTGTCTGATCTGACCACAGGGGAGCTGCTTGTTCCAAGGTAGCTGCAATCTATCCCCTGAATTATCAGCATTTTTGTTCTGTACATTTTATTTTTGTGCAAATAAATGCAAGCCTTTTCTTTGGACCTGAAGCCTGAGTAAAGATTTATTTTTTTTTAACGGCCAGAAGACCCCACATCTCAACACCCCCCTATATAATGGGGTATGTCAGGAGTAGAGGGGACTGTGGACCCCCCTATATAATGGGGTATGTCAGGGATAGAAGGGACTGTGGACCCCCCTATATAATGGGGTATGTCAGGAGTAGAGGGGACTGCGGACCCCCCTATATAATGGGGTATGTCAGGAGTAGAGGGGAATGTGGACCCCCCTATATAATGGGGTATGTCAGGAGTAGAGGGGACTGTGGACCCCCCTATATAATGGGGTATGTCAGGAGTAAAGGGGACTGTGGACCCCCCTATATAATGGGATATGTCAGGAGTAGAGGGGACTGCGGACCCCCCTATATAATGGGGTATGTCAGGAGTGGAGGGGACTGTGGACCCCGCTATATAATGGGGAATGTCAGGAGTAGAGGGGACTGTGGACCCCCCTATATAATGGGATATGTCAGGAGTAGAGGGGACTGCGGACCCCCCTATATAATGGGGTATGTCAGGAGTAGAGGGGACTGTGGACCCCCCTATATAATGGGGTATGTCAGGAGTAGAGGGGACTGCGGACCCCCCTATATAATGGGGTATGTCAGGAGTAGAGGGGACTGTGGACCCCCCTATATAATGGGATATGTCAGGAGTAGAGGGGACTGTGGACCCCCCTATATAATGGGATATGTCAGGAGTAGAGGGGACTGTGGACCCCCCTATATAATGGGATATGTCAGGAGTGGAGGGGACTGCGGACCCCCCTATATAATGGGGTATGTCAGGAGTAGAGGGGACTGTGGACCCCCCTATATAATGGGGTATGTCAGGAGTAGAGGGGACTGTGGACCCCCCTATATAATGGGGTATGTCAGGAGTAGAGGGGAATGTGGACCCCCCTATATAATGGGGTATGCCAGGGATAGAAGGGACTGCGGACCCTGCTATATAATGGGATATGTCAGGAGTGGAGGGGACTGTGGACCCCCCTATATAATGGGGTATGTCAGGAGTAGAGGGGACTGTGGAGCCCCCTATATAATGGGGTATGTCAGGAGTAGAGGGGACTGCGGACCCCGCTATATAATGGGGTATGTCAGGAGTGGAGGAGACTGTGGACCCCCTATATCATGGGGTATGTCAGGAGTAGAGGGGACTGTAGACCCCCCTATATAATGGGGTATGTCAGGAGTAGAGGGGACTGTGGACCCCCCTATATAATGAGGTATGTCAGGGATAGAAGGGACTGTGGACCCCCTATATAATGGGGTATGTCAGGAGTAGAGGGGACTGCGGACCCCCCTATATAATGGGGTATGTCAGGAGTAGAGGGGAATGTGGACCCCCCTATATAATGGGGTATGTCAGGAGTAGAGGGGACTGTGGACCCCCCTATATAATGGGGTATGTCAGGAGTAAAGGGGACTGTGGACCCCCCTATATAATGGGATATGTCAGGAGAAGAGGGGACTGCGGACCCCCCTATATAATGGGGTATGTCAGGGGTAGAGGGGAATGTGGACCCCCCTATATAATGGGGTATGTCAGGAGTGGAGGGGACTGCGGACCCTCCTATATAATGGGGTAGGTCAGGAGTGGAGGTGACTGTGGAGCCCCCTATATAATGGGGTATGTCAGGAGTAGAGGGGACTGCGGACCCCCCTATATAATGGGGTATGTCAGGAGTAAAGGGGACTGCGGACCCCCCTATATAATGGGGTATGTCAGGAGTAGAGGGGACTGTGGACCCCCCTATATAATGTGGTATGTCAGGAGTAGAGGGGACTGTGGACCCCCTTATATAATGTGGTATGTCAGGAGTAGAGGGGACTGCGGACCCCCCTATATAATGTGGTATGTCAGGAGTAGAGGGGACTGTGGACCCCCTTATATAATGGGGTATAGCAGGAGTAGAGGGGACTGCGGACCCCGCTATATAATGGGGTATGTCAGGAGTAAAGGGGACTGTGGACCCCCCTATATAATGGGGTATGTCAGGAGTAGAGGGGACTGTGGACCCCCCTATATAATGGGGTATGTCAGGAGTAGAGGGGACTGCGGAGCCCCCTATATAATGGGGTATGTCAGGAGTGGAGGAGACTGTGGACCCCCCTATATAATGGGGTATGTCAGGAGTAGAGGGGACTGTGGACCCCCCTATATAATGGGGTATGTCAGGGATAGAAGGGACTGTGGACCCCCCTATATAATGGGGTATGTCAGGAGTAGAGGGGACTGTGGACCCCCCTATATAATGTGGTATAACAGGAGTAGAGGGGACTGTGGACCCCCCTATATCATGGGGTATGTCAGGAGTAGAGGGGACTGCGGACCCCGCTATATAATGGGGTATGTCAGGAGTAGAGGGGACTGCGGACCCCGCTATATAATGGGGTATGTCAGGAGTGGAGGGGACTGCGGACCCCCCTATATAATGGGGTATGTCAGGGATAGAGGGGACTGCGGACCCCCCTATATAATGGGGTATGTCAGGGATAGAGGGGACTGCGGACCCCCCTATATAATGGGGTATGTCAGGGATAGAGGGGACTGCGGACCCTGGTATATAATGGGGTATGTCAGGAGTAGAGGGGACTGTGGACCCCCCTATATAATGGGGTATGTCAGGAGTAGAGGGGACTGTGGACCCCCCTATATAATGGGGTATGTCAGGAGTAGAGGGGACTGCGGACCCCCCTATATAATGGGGTATGTCAGGAGTGGAGGGGACTGCGGACCCCGCTATATAATGGGGTATGTCAGGAGTAGAGGGGACTGTGGACCCCCCTATATAATGGGGTATGTCAGGAGTAGAGGGGACTGTGGACCCCCTATATAATGGGGTATGTCAGGAGTAGATGGGACTGCGGACCCCGCTATATAATGGGGTATGTCAGGAGTAGAGGGGACTGTGGACCCTCCTATATAATGGGGAATGTCAGGAGTAGAGGGGACTGTGGACCCCCCTATATAATGGGGTATAACAGGAGTAGAGGGGACTGTGGACCCCCTATATAATGGGGTATGTCAGGAGTAGAGGGGACTGTGGACCCCCCTATATAATGGGGTATGTCAGGAGTAAAGGGGACTGTGGACCCTCCTATATAATGGGGAATGTCAGGAGTAGAGGGGACTGTGGACCCTCCTATATAATGGGGAATGTCAGGAGTAGAGGGGACTGCGGACCCCCCTATATAATGGGGTATGTCAGGAGTAGAGGGGACTGTGGACCCCCTATATAATGGGGTATGTCAGGAGTAGAGGGGACTGTGGACCCCCCTATATAATGGGGTATGTCAGGAGTAAAGGGGACTGCGGACCCCCCTATATAATGGGGTATGTCAGGAGTAGAGCGGACTGTGGACCCCCCTATATAATGGGGTATGTCAGGAGTAGAGGGGACTGCGGACCCCCCTATATAATGGGGTATGTCAGGAGTAAAGGGGACTGTGGACCCCCCTATATAATGGGGTATGTCAGGAGTAGAGGGGACTGTGGACCCCCCTATATAATGGTATATGTCAGGAGTAAAGGAGACTGTGGACCCCACTATATAATGGGGTATGTCAGGGATAGAGGGGACTGCAGACCCCCCTATATAATGGGGTATGTCAGGGATAGAGGGGACTGTGGACCCCCCTATATAATGGGATATGTCAGGAGTGGAGGGGACTGTGGACCCCCCTATATAATGGGGTATGTCAGGAGTAGAGGGGACTGCGGACCCCCCTATATAATGGGGTATGTCACGGATAGAAGGGACTGTGGACCCCCCTATATAATGGGGTATGTCAGGAGTAGAGGGGACTGCGGACCCCCCTATATAATGGGGTATGTTAGGGATAGAAGGGACTGTGGACCCCCCTATATAATGGGGTATGTCAGGGATAGAAGGGACTGCGGACCCCCCTATATAATGGGGTATGTCAGGAGTAGAGGGGACTGTGGACCCCCCTATATAATGTGGTATAACAGGAGTAGAGGGGACTGTGGACCCCCCTATATAATGGGGTATGTCAGGAGTAAAGGGGACTGCGGACCCCCTATATAATGGGGTATGTCAGGAGTAGAGGGGACTGTGGACCCCCCTTATATAATGGGGTATGTCAGGAGTAGAGGGGACTGCGGAGCCCCCTATATAATGGGGTATGTCAGGAGTAGAGGGGACTGTGGACCCCCCTATATAATGGGGTATGTCAGGAGTAGAGGGGACTGTGGACCCCCTATATAATGGGGTATGTCAGGAGTAGAGGGGACTGTGGACCCCCTATATAATGGGGTATGTCAGGAGTAGAGGGGACTGCGGACCCCCCTATATAATGGGGTATGTCAGGAGTAAAGGGGACTGCGGACCCCCCTATATAATGGGGTATGCCAGGGATAGAAGGGACTGCGGACCCTGCTATATAATGGGGTATGTCAGGGATAGAAGGGACTGTGGACCCCCCTATATAATGGGGTATGTCAGGAGTGGAGGGGACTGCGGACCCCCCTATATAATGGGGTATGTCCGGAGTAGAGGAGACTGTGGACCCCACTATATAATGGGGTATGTCAGGAGAAGAGGGGACTGCGGAGCCCCCTATATAATGGGGTATGTCAGGTGTAGAGGGGACTGCGGACCCCGCTATATAATGGGGTATGTCAGGAGTAGAGGGGACTGTGGACCCTGCTATATAATGGGGTATGTCAGGGATAGAGGGGACTGCGGACCCCCCTATATAATGGGGTATGTCAGGGATAGAGGGGACTGCGGACCCCCCTATATAATGGGGTATGTCAGGGATAGAGGGGACTGCGGACCCCCCTATATAATGGGGAATGTCAGGGATAGAGGGGACTGCAGATCACTGGGTTACATCTGTATCATGACTGGACAACGTTCTGTGAGACTTTTACATTGTAACATTCGTGTACGTAGCAGGGGCTTCTAATAGCTGAAGGTTTGATACAATTGTATCCAGTATAGACAATGCTCTGTGAGATGAAACCAGTGTCAGACACATACTATTCTACAATGCATCAGTCTGGGGTGCAAACTGTGAGCATTGTTTAGACTGGATACATAGTAACAAACCCTCAGCTGATAGCAGAACTAGGATTATTACAACTGAATGTAAATGATGGACATTAATGACTGGAGAGATCAATAAGCCGGTGAGGGTGGTGGGGGGTGTGATGAGGATTGTGACAACTTGTGATACTCCTAGTAGTTGTGGGTTGATGGTCCAGCACCCTGAACACCTGCCTGCACAGCGCCCCCCAGAGGAAGCACCAGTCCATAAAGCAGAAGTGGAGCCTTGAAGTTTCTCATATTTCCATAAAAATGTCACATCATCTCAAAAATAACAGTCCCCAAACCCAGAGAATACAGACCCTATACTGTATCTATTACTATATATCCCAGACACAGACCTCACTATGCTCAGGATAAGGGGGTCCCAGCATCAAGAATCCCCCAAGACAGACAAGGGGAATCCCCTGAAACCCCTACAACTTGTATCCATAATATCAGTGATAGGAATCTCCATAGCAATAGACATATAGCGGATCCTATAGAATATTCCATATACAATCACACACAGAGAAGATCCAATCCTAGAGCAGGGGGGATAGAAATCCTCCTATACACACAGTGCACACAGACTGCTCACAGCACAGGCTGTCACTATGTGTCAGGAGAAAATTCCCTTGTTGAAAGTTTCTTACAAAAACAACAAAACAAAACTGGCAACAATGTAACAAGGAAGAGCCCGGGTGTGTGAGGGTGTAACAGTCTGTGTGCTGCAGCTCGTCTCACCTCCACCATCTGAGCCTGTGCACATCTGACAGCCAGGATGTAGAGCAGATGTGGCAGCAGGATCCTCAGCTCCTGGGTCCTCGCCATCTTCCTTCCCTGTGTCCAGCCCCAGCAGCAGCAGCAGCAGGGGAGCAGCCTGGGGGGCGGTGGGCGCCTGCAGCCAGTGACTGGTGAGCACCCAGCAGCCTCTGCCACCTCCCGGGGGGATCATTAATTAATGAGCCTGGTGTCATTTACACTGGGAGGGGGCAGGGAAGCTCCAGAGGCCACATGTGAATGATAACATGTTCTGGAAAGACCCAGAGGGACCGAGGTGCAGCCCAAAAAATCCATACACTGAAGACTGAACCCAGGAGCTCACAATCTAAGCCATCTAATAATATAGGTACCACTCCCATCATCCCTGACCCCAGGAGCTCACAATCTGAGCCATCTAATAATATAGGTACCACTCCCATCATTCCTGAACCCAGGAGCTCACAATCTAAGCCATCTAATAATATAGGTATCACTCCCATCATTCCTGACCCCAGGAGCTCACAGTCTAAGCCATCTAATAATACAGGTATCACTCCCATCATTCCTGACCCCAGGAGCTCACAGTCTAAGCCATCTAATAATATATGTATCACTCCCATCATCCCTGACCCCAGGAGCTCACAATCTAAGCCATCTAATAATATAGGTATCACTCCCATCATTCCTGACCCCAGGAGCTCACAGTCTAAGCCATCTAATAATATAGGTACCACTCCCATCATTCCTGACCCCAGGAGCTCACAGTCTAAGCCATCTAATAATATATGTATCACTCCCATCATTCCTGACCCCAGGAGCTCACAGTCTAAGCCATCTAATAATATATGTATCACTCCCATCATCCCTGACCCCAGGAGCTCACAATCTAAGCCATCTAATAATATAGGTATCACTCCCATCATTCCTGACCCCAGGAGCTCACAGTCTAAGCCATCTAATAATATATGTATCACTCCCATCATCATTGACCCCAGGAGCTCACAATCTAATGTCCCCATCACACACAATGCATCACTCCCATCATCCCTGACCCCAGGAGCTCACAGTCTAAGCCATCTAATAATATATGTATCACTCCCATCATCATTGACCCCAGGAGCTCACAATCTAATCTTCCTATGACACACAATGGGGGTCATTTACTAAGGGCCTGAATCGCTATTTTTCGTTGGGTTTCCCGATTATTACCGATTTGCGCACGAGACGGAAATCAGGGGGCCGTTGGAAAACCCGACGGATTTGGAAAAGCCGCGGTAATTTTTTTAAAAAAAAGTGTCGCTTGACACACGCTTACCTGCACCCAGGATAGGATGGTGAACTCTGACGGACTTCAGCGCAGCAGCGACACCTGGTGGACATTGGGCGCACGACCTTAGTGAATCGCCGGAAGACCCGAATCCAGCGCAGAGAACGCGCCGCTGGATCGCGAATGGACCGGGTAAGTAAATCTGCCCCAACGTATGGCTCCCGGGACCATGGACAGTGAGGGTCCTGGGTGTGATAATGTCTAATGGACGCACAATTTGCAGCCTCAGCCTGGCCCCCGTAGACATCTCTGGCACCCGGTCACGGGGTGCTGAGCACCCGCTGTCTCGCTGCACCGGAGCTGGGCGGCTGCTGTGTGAAATATAGGAAATGTCGTATATTTTGCCGTTTTATGGCGCAGCCGCTCAGCTTTCTGGGGAGAGGGGAGGGGTGACCTCCTTATCCGGGTTATGGCCATACATTGATGTGCATGAGGACTTAGTGTGAACATGTATGTATGTATATACCCTGCTCCCCCGAATATAAGACCTAGCGGCAGTGATTGCTGCGTCTCACCGCGAGCCGTATATTAGTATTAGTAAATCTTTTAGATGCTCCAATAGGTTGTGACACAGGGCAAGAATTTGCAGAGTAAAATCATCGCTACGAGCAGCTACATGGACATGAAGGGGTCATTTAAGGAAAGCGCCAAATATGAGATATTGGGGCCAAATATGCAAATAATTCACAGTTTGGAGAGTTATAACGATGTTTGAGAAGTTGATTTTTTTGTTCACCAATAGATGCAAATTCGTGTTCATGAAAAAATAAGACCTAGTGCCTCCTAAGGAGCAAAAATTAGTATAAGACGCTGTCTTATTTTCGGGGAAACAGGGTATGTATATCTGTATGTATCATGTTTGCAGGTCCCTGGCCCCGTTCTGCCTGACAGGACCTAAAGTCTTCACTATACGTGTGCGATGCTGTTGGTCCCCATTGACTTATTGCTGCTGTATTCAGCTTTCAGCATCACATCTCCCACACTGTGCTCCTAAAATATATATAATCCTCATAACTGTCCACACTGAAACCTCTGTGAATTTTATCCTGTGACTTAATATTATAGAACACTCTGAATACAAATATTTTCTGTGTCCTCTAAATAAAAAAGTATACAAGGGCACAAAACCAGCCAGTCCTTGTGGGGGGAGGGGTTGGGGTCAGGGGAAATTAGACACGACACCATTATACAATTTGGGGTTCATAAGTGATGATATATTGTGTTTGCTCTGGACTGGATGTTGTGGGGGTCTTTGGGGGGGGGGGGGGTGTTACACTGTGGCGGGACATGGAAACATCTTGCACCGCGCTCCTAATCTCCTTCTATTCTGTGTGTGATTGTTGGAGGTAAGTGATGTCTGGTTTCCCCTTTGGGGTCACATAGAAAGCGATCGCTCATCTCCTACATGAATCCTTCCATTAATAACTTGTCCTTATCTCCCTGATGCAGATTAGTCGTTATGGTAATCGCCGGCGTCCGACTCGCCATCATCCACATGAAAGCGTCGCCTCCGGGAAATGAGACTCCGCTGAAGCCTCCGCCTCGTCTCTGATGGGATCTGGAGGCTTCTGTGAAGTGGATGGAATCATAAAAATCTGCCCTAATCGAGGAATGTTCTGGAATTAGAGGAAATATTGGACCATGTGACTCCTGGTGCCCCCCCCCCCTCCCCCCAGCAGCCTACTGCCCCAGCACCCTGCTGCCCCCCCAAGCACCACGCTGCCCCCCCAGCAGCCTACTGCCCCAGCACCCAGCTGCCCCCCAACATATTACCACTTATTATCCGGCTGCTGACCTGGGAGCTCCCAGGCTGAAGATCATCTCATCTCATTGATACCTTGTTGTACATGTTGCAGTGCATTGTGGGAAGTGTTTATGCCGATCACTGATCCTCTCCAGGTCAGTCCCAGTATGAAAAGATTGTGAACAAGCAGGGGCTGCCAGTGCTAATTATATTTAACTATTTCTGCTCTGTTACTTAACCAAATTCCTTGGAACTGTAATATCATGTTCTGCCACAAGGAGGCGCCACATTCCTATAGGACAGTGATAGCACCGAGTGCCAATATGACAATTTAGTAACTTATTAGTCCCTGCTCTGTCACGGGTTTAAATCATCAGCACCTGAGGACACCAATAGTAGAGTAGAGAGCGCTGCGAGGTGCCAGCGCTGTGACCCAGGAGCTGCGCCCCCCAGCCTGGTGCCAAGTGATACTGGAGAATGGTGGCTGCAGCTTCCACTAATATAGGGCCACGTACCGGGAGTCTGGGGCCACAAGATCCACTAACTGTAGAAACATTGTATCAGCAAAGTGACCCCTGACCCCCCCCCCCCAGCACCCTGCTGCCCCCCCCCTGTCTATAGATCCACCATCACTGCTCCATTCAGATACATCACAGACTTTCCAACCAGAAGTCCTGCAATCCTATGGAAGGTGGAAGCTCGTCCAATACTTCATAGTAATCCTCATCCAGCTTTCCCAGGAGCAGATATGAATAAGAAAGGGTTAAACAGAATCTTCTATTTCCTGGAGACTTTGAGTGGAGAGGAGATTCCTGACCCCCGGAGCTCCGGTTATTAAGAGTCTCATCTGGAAGGAGCCGCAGGGTCAAGTTTAATTATAAATGTCTTAAGTGTCAGACTGCCAAGTCTTCTGCCTGCCTGCTGCCCCCCCCACCTGCTGCCCCACCCCCGTCCACCTGCTGCCCCCACCTGCTCCCTACTACCTGCCCCCCGCCTGCTGCCCCCCCCCACCTGCTGCCCCACCCCCGTCCACCTGCTGCCCCCACCTGCTCCCTACTACCTGCCCCCCGCCTGCTGCCCCCCGCCTGCTGCCCCCCCCGCCCACCTGCTACCACCCTACCTGCTCCCTACTGCCTGCCCCCCGCCTGCTGCCACCCTGCCTGCCCCTCGCCTGCTGCCCCCCACCTGCTGCCCCACCCCCGTCCACCTGCTGCCCCCACCTGCTCCCTACTACCTGCCCCCCGCCTGCTGCCCCCCACCTGCTGCCCCCCCCGCCCACCTGCTACCACCCTACCTGCTCCCTACTGCCTGCCCCCCGCCTGCTGCCACCCTGCCTGCCCCTCGCCTGCTGCCCCCCCACCTGCTCCCTACTGCTTGCCCCCCCCACCTGCTGCCACCCTGCCTGCTCCCTACTGCCTGCCCCTCGCCTGCTGCCCCCCCACCTGCTGCCACCCTGCCTGCCCCCCACCTGCCTGCCCCCCCCCCGTCCACCTGCTGCCCCCACCTGCTCCCTACTGCCTGCCCCCTGCCTGCTGCCACACTGACTGCTCCCTACTGACTGCCCCCCACCTGCTACCACCCTACCTGCTCCCTACTGCGTGCCCCCCGCCTGCTGCCACCCTGCCTGCTCCCTACTGCCTGCCCCTCACCTGCTCCCTAATGCTTGCCCCCCCACCTGCTGCCACCCTGCCTGCTCCCTACTGCCTGTCCCTCGCCTGCTGCCCCCCCACCTGCTGCCACCCTGCCTGCCCCCCACCTTCCTGCTCCCTACTGCCTGCCCCCACCTGCTACCACCCTGCCTGCTCCCTACTGCCTGCCCCCCGCCTGCTCCCTACTGCCTGCCCCCCACCTGCTCCCTACTGCCTGCCCCCTACTGCTTGCCCCCCCCCCACCTGCTGCCACCCTGCCTGCTCCCTACTGCCTGCCCCCCACCTGCTACCACCCTGCCTGCTCTCTACTGCCTGCCCCACACCTGCTGCCACCCTGACCTGCCTGCCGCCACCCTACCCTGCCTGCCGCCACCCTACCTTGCCCTGCCTGCTGCCACCCTGCGCTGCCTGCATATCACCCTGTCCTGCCTGCCACCACCCTGCCCTGCCTGCTGCCACCCTACCCTGCCTGCTACCACCCTGCTCTGCCTGCCCTCAGCCTGCTACCCCCCTGCCCTGCCTGCTACCACCCTGCACTGCCTGCATATCACCCTGTCCTGCCTGCTGCCACCCTGCCCTGCCTGTTACCCCCCTGCCCTGCCTGCTACCACGCCTGGCACCCTGCCCTGCCTGCTACCACCCTGCCTTGCCTGCCCTCAGCCTGCTACCACCCTGCCCTGCCTGCCACTCCAGCAGGAATGTGAGCAGAGCAGTGCACCCTGGGAGATGACACAACTTCCTTGTTTATGGTCTTAGTAGTTAAGTTGTTGGAACTTGAAACATTTAACTACAAGAAGTGCAGAACACCTGGAGGAGGAGGAGGAGGAGGAAGGAGAAAGGTAGATCGTGGTGTCACACGGACGCATCTCCCTCACTTCTTATCCATAATCAGGGGAACTAATCACGAAATATATCCAGGCAAGAGGAAAGGTAAGGAAGGTCATGTGTGTGTCATGTGTGTGCATGTAAGGGGCCGCACTCAGCATGTCACATCCCAACTGCTGATCCCCCAATGGATGCCAGGCCTCTGCAGAGCGTTACCTCTATAGGTCATCTATACAATCCCCATCTGCAGAGCGTTACCTCTATATGTCATCTATAGGACCCCTTCCTGCAGAGCGTTACCTCTATAGGTCATCTATACAATCCCCATCTGCAGAGCATTACCTCTATATGTCATCTATAGGACCCCTTCCTGCAGAGCGTTACCTCTATAGGTCATCTATACAATCCCCATCTGCAGAGCATTACCTCTATATGTCATCTATAGGACCCCTTCCTGCAGAGCGTTACCTCTATATGTCATCTATAGGACCCCTTCCTGCAGAGCATTACCTCTATAGGTCATCTATACAGTCCCCATCTGCAGAGCGTTACCTCTATATGTCCTCTATAAAATTCCCATCTGCAGAGCGTTACCTCTATAGGTCATCTATACAATCCCCATCTGCAGAGCGTTACCTCTATATGTCATCTATAGGACCCCTTCCTGCAGAGCGTTACCTCTATATGTCATCTATAGGACCCCTTCCTGCAGAGTGTTACCTCTATATGTCATCTATAGGACCCCTTCCTGCAGAGCGTTACCTCTATATGTCATCTATACAGTCCCCATCTGCAGAGCGTTACCTCTATATGTCATCTATACAGTCCCCATCTGCAGAGCGTTACCTCTATATGTCATCTATAGGACCCCTTCCTGCAGAGCGTTACCTCTATATGTAATCTATACAGTCCCCATCTGCAGAGCGTTACCTCTATATGTCCTCTATACAATTCTCATCTGCAGAGCGTTACCTCTATATGTCATCTATAGGACCCCTTCCTGCAGAGCGTTACCTCTATATGTCCTCTATACAATTCTCATCTGCAGAGCGTTACCTCTATATGTCATCTATAGGACCCCTTCCTGCAGAGCGTTACCTCTATATGTAATCTATACAGTCCCCATCTGCAGAGCGTTACCTCTATATGTCATCTATAGGACCCCTACCTGCAGAGCGTTACCTCTATATGTCATCTATAGGACCCCTTCCTGCAGAGCGTTACCTCTATAGGTCATCTATAGGACCCCTTCCTGCAGAGCGTTACCTCTATAGGTCATCTATACAATCCCCATCTGCAGAGCGTTACCTCTATATATTCTCTATACAATTCTCATCTGCAGAGCGTTACCTCTATATGTCCTCTATACAATTCCCATCCGCAGAGCGTTACCTCTATATGTCATCTATAGGACCCCTTCCTGCAGAGCGTTACCTCTATATGTAATCTATACAGTCCCCATCTGCAGAGCGTTACCTCTATATGTCCTCTATACAATTCCCATCCGCAGAGCGTTACCTCTATATGTCATCTATAGGACCCCTTCCTGCAGAGCGTTACCTCTATATGTCATCTATACAGTCCCCATCTGCAGAGCGTTACCTCTATATGTCATCTATAGGACCCCTTCCTGCAGAGCGTTACCTCTATATGTCATCTATACAGTCCCCATCTGCAGAGCGTTACCTCTATATGTCACTTATACGATCCCCATCTGCAGAGCGTTACCTCTATATGTCATGTATAGGATCCCCATCTGCAGAGCGTTACCTCTATATGTCATGTATAGGATCCCCATCTGCAGAGCGTTAACTCTTTACATCATCTCTGAGATCCCCACCTGCACCTCATTACCCCTATACATCATCTTTAGGACTCCCCACAGATCGTTACCTCTATATGTCATGTATAGGACCCCCATCTGCAGAGCGTTACCTCTATACATCATCTTTAGGACTCCCCGCAGATCGTTACCTCTATAGATCACATACAGGACCCCCATCTGCAGAGCGTTACCTCTATATGTCATGTATAGGACCCCCATCTGCAGAGCGTTACCTCTATATGTCATGTATAGGACCCCCATCTGCAGAGCGTTACCTCTATACATCATCTTTAGGACTCCCCGCAGATCGTTACCTCTATAGATCACATACAGGACCCCACACACTTTTGCATTCAGATGTTTGTTGTTTTTATTTTGTATCTATTTGTTTTCTTTTGTTTATCTTTATTATTATTGGTGAAATGTAATTGTGTTACAGGAGATGAGGGAGATGTCGCCTGTTGTTTCCTTTCTCCCTCCCAGGTTAGTGAGTGATGACGGTGCCGGTGGTCCGGTGCCCCCCTAATCCAGAGACCTGGACCTGCTCTGCTCCGTCATGCACTTGTGTGACTTTTGTTCTGTTGATTCCAGTAAAAGGAATTGATTGTGGCCTGAGAGGTTACAGCAAAGTGCTCAGTTATAAATTTACTGACTCGCTCCCAACCCCATGAGGCCGCTCCTTTCCTGAAGCATAAATGAGTCAAGGAGAGTTGGGTGACAATACAACATGTCAGGTTACACGGGGCTTGTGCTGATCCTCACCCAGCTTTCCCACCCAGCTTTCCCACCATCACATAGAACTAGGACGTAAACTTTACTCATGACCAGTTATTAATTGTAAGTATTAAGTTACTGCTGCCGCTCAAACAGCGAGTTGTCAGCAATTATGTGTCCTGCAGTCACCTAATGGTTAATATCAGCAAGAAGCCGAAGCCAAGCGGCAAACGTAGGAGGCAGACACCAAACCATTGTAATAGAGAGTAGGAAACCATTGTCTACATAGCGGATGGGAGAGTGGGGTATACAGCTGTATACAACACTGTATATCCACCAAACACAAAGCATTAATATAGGGGTGGGGGGGGCACGTCATTGATACCCCAAAACTGAAGGTGTGAATGAGACAAGCCGTGCATTTGGGGGAACACACAAGGTTTGGATGAACCAGATCTGCTCAATGAATTGTCCAGCAAAAAAAGGGTTTGTAAATGAAACATTGTAGCGAATGTGAAGTTTGTTTAGTTTTTCAAAAACAACAGTAAGAAGCCTTTCTGGACACTCTACATTCAGGCCGTGGTCACTCGTTCCGCTAGCGTCACGTTTATAACCCGTTTCTGGCGCACAGGGGGCGGGCCTTGACCTGATCGCGTATGCGTTTTCTAGGAAACGCATGAGATTGATAACCCAATCACATGCATTTCTCTGGAAACGCCTATGCGATCTGGCCGAGGCCCGCCCCCTGTGCGCCTCAGCACAAAAAGATCTGCAAGAAAAACTCTTCACATTTATTTCACATTTCAGTATAAAGCGCTAATAAATCACCAAACTTCTTTTCATTCATCGTCCACAATGAACAAGTGTGGACCGCAACGTTCTGGAGGCGTCTGAAGAGGAAGGTGCCACCTCCGAAATGTCACAGTCCACACCTGAAACCCCATGAACAGACGATATATTCAGAATATGTAACTGTAAGATTATGGTGATGTGTTATCCCTTTTTTACTAAAATGATAAATAAATGTAAATCCTTCTGTACAAGGGATATAACTCCTATAATACTGCCCCCTATGTACAAGAATATAACTACTATAATACTGCCCCCTATGTACAGGAATATAACTACTATAATACTGCCGCCTATGTACAAGAATATAACTACTATAATACTGCCCCCTATGTACAGGAATATAACTACTATAATACTGCCCCCTATGTACAGGAATATAACTACTATAATACTGCCCCCTATGTACAAGAATATAACTACTATAATACTGCCCCCTATGTACAGGAATATAACTACTATAATACTGCCCCCTATGTACAGGAATATAACTACTATAATACTGCCCCCTATGTACAAGAATATAACTACTATAATACTGCCCCCTATGTACAGGGATATAACTACTATAATACTGCCCCCTATGTACAAGAATATAACTACTATAATACTGCCCCCTATGTACAGGAATATAACTCCTATAATACTGCCCCCTATGTACAGGGATATAACTACTATAATACTGCCCCCTATGTACAAGAATATAACTACTATAATACTGCCCCCTATGTACAGGAATATAACTACTATAATACTGCCCCCTATGTACAAGAATATAACTACTATAATACTGCCCCCTATGTACAGGGATATAACTACTATAATACTGCCCCCTATGTACAAGAATATAACTACTATAATACTGCCCCCTATGTACAGGAATATAACTCCTATAATACTGCCCCCTATGTACAGGGATATAACTACTATAATACTGCCCCCTATGTACAGGAATATAACTACTATAATACTACCCCCTATGTACAGGAATATAACTCCTATAATACTGCCCCCTATGTACAGGGATATAACTACTATAATACTGCCCCCTATGTACAAGAATATAACTACTATAATACTGCCCCCTATGTACAGGAATATAACTACTATAATACTGCCCCCTATGTACAGGAATATAACTACTATAATACTGCCCCCTATGTACAGGAATATACCTACTATAATACTGCCCCCTATGTACAAGAATATAACTACTATAATACTGCCCCCTATGTACAGGAATATAACTACTATAATACTGCCCCCTATGTACAAGAATATAACTACTATAATACTGCCCCCTATGTACAAGAATATAACTACTATAATACTGCCCCCTATGTACAGGAATATAACTACTATAATACTGCCTCCTATGTACAAGAATATAACTACTATAATACTGCCCCCTATGTACAAGAATATAACTACTATAATACTGCCCCCTATGTACAGGAATATAACTACTATAATACTGCCTCCTATGTACAAGAATATAACTACTATAATACTGCCCCCTATGTACAGGAATATAACTACTATAATACTGCCCCTATGTACAGGAATATAACTACTATAATACTGCCCCCTATGTACAGGAATATAACTACTATAATACTGCCCCCTATGTACAGGAATATAACTACTATAATACTGCCCCCTATGTACAAGAATATAACTACTATAATACTGCCCCCTATGTACAGGAATATAACTACTATAATACTGCCCCCTATGTACAGGAATATAACTACTATAATACTGCCCCCTATGTACAGGAATATAACTACTATAATACTGCCCCTATGTACAGAAATATAACTACTATAATACTGCCCCCTATGTACAAGAATATAACTACTATAATACTGCCCCCTATGTACAAGAATATAACTACTATAATACTGCCCCTATGTACAGAAATATAACTACTATAATACTGCCCCCTATGTACAAGAATATAACTACTATAATACTGCCCCCTATGTACAGGAATATAACTACTATAATACTGCCCCCTATGTACAAGAATATAACTACTATAATACTGCCCCCTATGTACAAGAATATAACTACTATAATACTGCCTCCTATGTACAAGAATATAACTACTATAATACTGCCCCCTATGTACAAGAATATAACTACTATAATACTGCCCCTATGTACAGAAATATAACTACTATAATACTGCCCCCTATGTACAAGAATATAACTACTATAATACTGCCCCCTATGTACAGGAATATAACTACTATAATACTGCCCCCTATGTACAGGAATATAACTACTATAATACTGCCCCCTATGTACAGGAATATAACTACTATAATACTGCCCTTTATTAATGTCACGTCTGTACAGTGACTGCACTTGCAGCAGAATAGTGAGTGCAGCTCTGAGGTATAACCTGATGCTATGTCATGGATTTGGTAACTCTGTGTCCGGCTGTAGACGTTGCATAATCCGGTGGAATCTGCTGACAATTTGTTTCCTTTTCCCAGATTATAAGAAGTTTTCATGTAACAATTTCTGAGAAAAGCAAAATACTGACGGTCACTGAATCTTCTCCTGCAGAGGAAACTACAAGACCTGCCCCGGGGCAAAAGAGGTAAAACCCCTGAAATCTGTGGGGTGGGAGAATATATGGTGATACAGCCTGGCGGTATTATCTGGATGCAGTATAGTGGGAGTATTTGAGCACTATGTGGCGGTATTATCTGGATGCAGTGTAGTGGGGGTATTTGAGCACTACGTGGCGGTATTATCTGGATGCAGTGTAGTGGGAGTATTTGAGCACTATGTGGCGGTATTATCTGGATGCAGTGTAGTGGGAGTATTTGAGCACTATGTGGCGGTATTATCTGGATGCAGTTTAGTGGGAGTATTTGAGCACTATGTGGCGGTATTATCTGGATGCAGTTTAGTGGGAGTATTTGAGCACTATGTGTCAGTATTATCTGGATGCAGTATAGTGGGAGTATTTGAGCACTATGTGGCGGTATTATCTGGATGCAGTATAGTGGGAGTATTTGAGCACTATGTGGCGGTATTATCTGGATGCAGTATAGTGGGAGTATTTGAGCACTATGTGGCGGTATTATCTGGATGCAGTGTAGTGGGGGTATTTGAGCACTACGTGGCGGTATTATCTGGATGCAGTGTAGTGGGAGTATTTGAGCACTATGTGGCGGTATTATCTGGATGCAGTGTAGTGGGAGTATTTGAGCACTATGTGGCGGTATTATCTGGATGCAGTTTAGTGGGAGTATTTGAGCACTATGTGGCGGTATTATCTGGATGCAGTTTAGTGGGAGTATTTGAGCACTATGTGTCAGTATTATCTGGATGCAGTATAGTGGGAGTATTTGAGCACTATGTGGCGGTATTATCTGGATGCAGTATAGTGGGAGTATTTGAGCACTATGTGGCAGTATTATCTGGATGCAGTATAGTGGGAGTATTTGAGCACTACGTTGTGGTATTATCTGGATGCAGTGTAGTGGGAGTATTTGAGCACTATGTGGCAGTATTATCTGGATGCAGTATAGTGGGAGTATTTGAGCACTATGTGGCGGTATTATCTGGATGCAGTATAGTGGGAGTATTTGAGCACTATGTAGCGGTATTATCTGGATGCAGTGTAGTGGGGGTATTTGAGCACTACGTGGCGGTATTATCTTGATGCAGTGTAGTGGGAGTATTTGAGCACTATGTGGCGGTATTATCTGGATGCAGTGTAGTGGGAGTATTTGAGCACTATGTGGCGGTATTATCTGGATGCAGTTTAGTGGGAGTATTTGAGCACTATGTGGCGGTATTATCTGGATGCAGTTTAGTGGGAGTATTTGAGCACTATGGGGCACATTTACTTACCCGGCCCATTCGCGATCCAGCGGCGCGTTCTCTGCACAGGATTCGGGTCCGGCTGGGATTTAAGATGGTAGTTCCTCCGCCGTCCACCAGGTGGCGCTGCAGCGCCGAAAATAATCTTAGCGCCCCGGAATGCACCATCCCATAGAAGGTGAAGGTGAGCGCTCCCCAAGCGACACATTTTCGGTTTTTAAATGCGGCGGTTTTTCCGAATACGTCGGGTTTTCGTTCGGCCACGCCCCCCCGATTTCTGTCGCGCGCATGCCGGCCCCGATGCGCCACAATCCGATCGCGTGCGCCAAAAACCCGGGGCAATTCATGTACAAGCGGCGCAAATCGGAAATATTCGGGTAACACGTCGGGAAAACGCGAATCGGGCCCTTAGTAAATGACCCCCTATGTGTCAGTATTATCTGGATGCAGTATAGTGGGAGTATTTGAGCACTATGTGGCGGTATTATCTGGATGCAGTATAGTGGGAGTATTTGAGCACTATGTGGCAGTATTATCTGGATGCAGTATAGTGGGAGTATTTGAGCACTACGTTGTGGTATTATCTGGATGCAGTGTAGTGGGAGTATTTGAGCACTATGTGGCAGTATTATCTGGATGCAGTATAGTGGGAGTATTTGAGCACTAGGTGGCAGTATTATCTGGATGCAGTATAGTGGGAGTATTTGAGCACTATGTGGCAGTATTATCTGGATGCAGTATAGTGGGAGTATTTGAGCACTACGTTGTGGTATTATCTGGATGCAGTGTAGTGGGAGTATTTGAGCACTATGTGGCAGTATTATCTGGATGCAGTATAGTGGGATTATTTGAGCACTATGTGGTGGTATTATCTGGATGCAGTATAGTGGGATTATTTGAGCACTATGTGGCGGTATTATCTGGATGCAGTATAGGGGGAGTATTTGAGCACTATGTGGCGGTATTATCTGGATGCAGTATAGGGGGAGTATTTGAGCACTATGTGGCGGTATTATCTGGATGCAGTATAGTGGGAGTATTTGAGCACTATGTGGCAGTATTATCTGGATGCAGTATAGTGGGATTATTTGAGCACTATGTGGTGGTATTATCTGGATGCAGTATAGTGGGATTATTTGAGCACTATGTGGCGGTATTATCTGGATGCAGTATAGGGGGAGTATTTGAGCACTATGTGGTGGTATTATCTGGATGCAGTATAGTGGGAGTATTTGAGCACTATGTGGCAGTATTATCTGGATGCAGTATAGTGAGTATTTGAGCACTACGTGGCGGTATTATCTGGATGCAGTATAGTGGGAGTATTCAAGCACTACGTGACAGTATTATCTGGATGCAGTATAGTGGGATTATTTGAGCACTATGTGGCGGTATTATCTGGATGCAGTATAGGGGGAGTATTTGAGCACTATGTGGTGGTATTATCTGGATGCAGTATAGTGGGAGTATTTGAGCACTATGTGGCAGTATTATCTGGATGCAGTATAGTGAGTATTTGAGCACTACGTGGCGGTATTATCTGGATGCAGTATAGTGGGAGTATTCAAGCACTACGTGACAGTATTATCTGGATGCAGTATAGAGGGAGTATTTGAGCACTATGTGGCGGTATTATCTGGATGCAGTATAGTGGGAATATTTGAGCACTATGTGGCGGTATTATCTGGATGCAGTTTAGTGGGAGTATTTGAGCACTATGTGTCAGTATTATCTGGATGCAGTATAGTGGGAGTATTTGAGCACTATGTGGCGGTATTATCTGGATGCAGTATAGTGGGAGTATTTGAGCACTATGTGGCAGTATTATCTGGATGCAGTATAGTGGGAGTATTTGAGCACTACGTTGTGGTATTATCTGGATGCAGTGTAGTGGGAGTATTTGAGCACTATGTGGCAGTATTATCTGGATGCAGTATAGTGGGAGTATTTGAGCACTAGGTGGCAGTATTATCTGGATGCAGTATAGTGGGAGTATTTGAGCACTATGTGGCAGTATTATCTGGATGCAGTATAGTGGGAGTATTTGAGCACTACGTTGTGGTATTATCTGGATGCAGTGTAGTGGGAGTATTTGAGCACTATGTGGCAGTATTATCTGGATGCAGTATAGTGGGATTATTTGAGCACTATGTGGTGGTATTATCTGGATGCAGTATAGTGGGATTATTTGAGCACTATGTGGCGGTATTATCTGGATGCAGTATAGGGGGAGTATTTGAGCACTATGTGGTGGTATTATCTGGATGCAGTATAGTGGGAGTATTTGAGCACTATGTGGCAGTATTATCTGGATGCAGTATAGTGAGTATTTGAGCACTACGTGGCGGTATTATCTGGATGCAGTATAGTGGGAGTATTCAAGCACTACGTGACAGTATTATCTGGATGCAGTATAGTGGGATTATTTGAGCACTATGTGGCGGTATTATCTGAATGCAGTATAGGCGGAGTATTTGAGCACTACGTGGCGGTATTATCTGGATGCAGTATAGGGGGAGTATTTGAGCACTACGTGGCGGTATTATCTGGATGCAGTATAGGGGGAGTATTTGAGCACTATGTGGCGGTATTATCTGGATGCAGTATAGGGGGAGTATTTGAGCACTATGTGGCAGTATTATCTGGATGCAGTATAGTGAGTATTTGAGCACTACGTGGCGGTATTATCTGGATGCAGTATAGTGGGAGTATTCAAGCACTACGTGACAGTATTATCTGGATGCAGTATAGAGGGAGTATTTGAGCACTATGTGGCGGTATTATCTGGATGCAGTATAGTGGGAGTATTTGAGCACTATGTGGCGGTATTATCTGGATGCAGGGTATGCTTGCAGTCACTCGTTCCATGGGTCCAGGAGTCTGGGCGGTATAATACGGTTATAATCCCCGGTTTGTCGTGTTTCTGTTAATATTGGGCGCACGATGTGCGGACCCTCATTATACAGAGCGGGGGACGAGGGGCTTTGTGTGTGTGGAGTCTAATTCTAGATGACACTTGTGAGCGGTTATTTGTGTCAGCGGCTTAATATAGTCCAGGGGGGGGGGGCGCAGCCGCATGCTACATCCTGATTCCCACCGCTCTCCTCTCTGGATTCTTTGGTTCTGTTGGGTTTATGAATAGAATTCCAGAACCGCAGTGTCTACTGCCACCCGCAGGACCTGAGGCTCATCTAATGCAGTAAGAGGTGAGAGAAGGCGGCAGGTGGAGGACACAAGGAACCTTACACCGGCCCCGGGGCCCTGGAGGAGGGTGCGGGGTGTGAGCCGGCAGCGCAGCACGAGGTGTGGAGGGGGAGTTGTCCCTGTTCCCTGTGTCGTCTCCGCGTAGTCCCCGTGTCGTCCTTGTGTTGTTTCCACGTTGTCTCCGTATCGTCCCTGTGCTGTCCCTGTGTTGTCTCCATGTTGTCCCCGTGTCGTACTTGTGTCGTTCCTGTGCTGTCTCCGTATCGTCCCCGTGTTGTCCCCGTGTCGTCTTCTTGTTGTCCCCGTGTCGTCTTCTTGTTGTCCCCATGCTGTCCCCGTGTCGTCCTCGTGTTGTCTTCTTGACGTCCCCGTGCTGTCTCCATGTTGTCCCCGTGTCGTCTTCTTGTTGTCCCCGTGTCGTCCTCGTGTTGTCTTCTTGTTGTCCCCGTGCTGTCTCGATGTTGTCCCCGTGTCGTCTTCTTGTTGTCCCCGTGCTGTCCTTGTGTTGTCCCCGTGCTGTCCTTGTGTTGTCCCCGTGCTGTCTTCTTGTTGTCCCCGTGCTGTCTCCATGTTGTCCCCGTGTTGTCTCCATGTTGTCCCCGTGTTGTCTCCATGTTGTCCCCGTGCTGTCCTTGTGTTGTCCCCGTGTTGTCCCCGTGCTGTCCCCGTGCTGTCTCCGTGTTGTCCCCGTGCTGTCTCCGTGTTGTCCCCGTGCTGTCTCCGTGTTGTCCTCGTGTTGTCCCCGTGTTGTCCTCGTGTTGTCTCCCGTGTCGTCCTTGTGTTGTCCCCGTGCTGTCTTCTTGTTGTCCCCGTGCTGTCTTCTTGTCGTCCCCGTGCTGTCTTCTTGTTGTCCCCGTGCTGTCCCCCGTGTCGTCCCCGTGCTGTCCCCGTGCTGTCTCCATGTTGTCCCCGTGCTGTCTCCATGTTGTCCCCGTGCTGTCCTTCTGTTGTCCCCGTGCTGTCTCCATGTTGTCCCCGTGCTGTCCTTGTGTTGTCCCTGTGCTGTCCCCGTGCTGTCCTTGTGTTGTCCCCGTGTTGTCCTTGTGCTGTCCCCGTGTTGTCCTCGTGTTGTCCTCGTGTTGTCCCCGTGTTGTCCTCGTGCTGTCCCCCGTGTTGTCCCCGTGCTGTCTTCTTGTTGTCCCCGTGCTGTCTTCTTGTTGTCCCCGTGCTGTCTTCTTGTTGTCCCCGTGCTGTCTTCTTGTCGTCCCCGTGCTGTCTTCTTGTCGTCCCCGTGCTGTCTTCTTGTTGTCCCCGTGCTGTCTTCTTGTTGTCCCCGTGCTGTCTTCTTGTTGTCCCCGTGCTGTCTTCTTGTCGTCCCCGTGCTGTCTTCTTGTCGTCCCCGTGCTGTCTTCTTGTCGTCCCCGTGCTGTCTTCTTGTCGTCCCCGTGCTGTCCCCCGTGTCGTCCCCGTGCTGTCCCCGTGCTGTCCTTGTGTTGTCCCCGTGCTGTCCCCATGCTGTCCTTGTGTTGTCCCCGTGCTGTCTCCATGTTGTCCCCGTGCTGTCCTTGTGTTGTCCCCGTGTTGTCCTTGTGCTGTCCTTGTGTTGTCCCCGTGTTGTCCTTGTGCTGTCCCCGTGCTGTCCTTGTGTCGTCCCCGTGCTGTCCTTGTGTCGTCCCCGTGCTGTCCCCGTACTGTCTCCATGTTGTCCCCGTGCTGTCTCCATGTTGTCCCCGTGCTGTCCCCATGTCGTCCCCGTGCTGTCTTCTTGTCGTCCCCGTGCTGTCTTCTTGTCGTCCCCGTGCTGTCCCCCGTGTCGTCCCCGTGCTGTCCTTGTGTTGTCCCCGTGCTGTCCCCATGCTGTCCTTGTGTTGTCCCCGTGCTGTCTCCATGTTGTCCCCGTGCTGTCCTTGTGTTGTCCCCGTGTTGTCCTTGTGCTGTCCTTGTGTTGTCCCCGTGTTGTCCTTGTGCTGTCCCCGTGCTGTCCTTGTGTCGTCCCCGTGCTGTCCTTGTGTCGTCCCCGTGCTGTCCCCGTACTGTCTCCATGTTGTCCCCGTGCTGTCTCCATGTTGTCCCCGTGCTGTCCCCATGTCGTCCCCGTGCTGTCCCCGTGGTGTCCTCGTGTTGTCCCCGTGCTGTCTCCATGTCGTCCCCGTGCTGTCACTCTGCATTTGTGTTTGTTGTGAGAGGAAACTTTTTATCAACTAAGAGGAAAAGTGAGGAGAGGGGGAGGGGCTACAGCTGGGGGAGGGGGGAGCACAGGAGGGGGTGTGTTATATGTTGTGATGTCATCAGGCAGAGGCGGGGTCATCCGGATAATTAAGTTATCAATGGCAGATTTATCAAGTTTAAAAAAACCAATAAAGCCGAGATATGCAGAATCATCCAAAACAGAGAAATAACTAACCCTAACATCCCAAAATAATACACAGAAGTGTGACCATAAGGGGAACCAAGGTGTCCCAGGGGGAGAGTGGGACTGACACAGAGTACCTATGCCCCCCCCCCTCCTCCATATGCCTCAAAATCAAAATGTGCCAGAAAAAATGATTTCAAATGAATAATCCGTCCAAAATAGGACCGGGACCGGGAAGATGGACCCAATAGCACATAAATCACTAAACCGGAAGTACCGGCAGCTCACACTTACCCAGAGGCAGAGGGTGAAGGTAGGCAAAGGGGCCAGAAGAGGGGGGGGGGCAGAAGAGGAGGGGGAGGCCAGGAGAGGGGGGGGGGGGAGGCCAGGAGAGGGGGGGGGGGGAGGCCAGAAGAGGGGGGGAGCCAGAAGAGGGGGGGAGCCAGAAGAGAGGGGGGCCAGAAGAGAGGGGGGCCAGAAGAGGGGGGGGCCAGAAGAGGGGAGGGGCCAGAAGAGGGGAGGGCCAGAAGAGGGGGAGGGCCAGAAGAGGGGGAGGGCCAGAAGAGGGGGAGGGCCAGAAGAGGGGGAGGGCCAGAAGAGGGGGGGGGCAGAAGAGGGGGAGGGCCAGAAGAGGGGGAAGGCCAGAAGAGGGGGAAGGCCAGAAGAGGGGGAAGGCCAGAAGAGGGGGGAGGCCAGAAGAGGGGGGAGGCCAGAAGAGGGGGGTATCATCTACCGCCCCCCCCCCTCTGACATTTCCACATCTTTATTGCCACATTTCCTGCTCATTGATGGTCACAAGTGTCACTAAGAAGAATATACAGGGTAGGAGTAGTAGTACTGTGCCCATATATACAGGATAGGAGTAGTAGTACTGTGCCCACATATACAGGATAGTAGTAGTAGTACTGTGCTCATATATGCAGGATAGGAGTAGTAGTACTGTGCTCATATATACAGGATAGGAGTAGTAGTACTGTGCTCATATATACAGGATAGGAGTAGTAGTACTGTGCTCATATATACAGGATAGGAGTAGTAGTACTGTGCTGTGCTCATATATACAGGATAGGAGTAGTAGTACTGTGCTGTGCCCATATATACAGGATAGGAGTAGTAGTACTGTGCTGTGCCCATATATACAGGATAGGAGTAGTAGTACTGTGCTGTGCCCATATATACAGGATAGGAGTAGTAGTACTGCGCTGTGTCTATATATACAGGATAGGAGTAGTAGTAATGTGCTGTGTCCATATATACAGGATAGGAGTAGTAGTACTGTGCTGTGCCCATATATACAGGATAGGAGTAGTAGTACTGTGCTGTGCCCATATATACAGGATAGGAGTAGTAGTACTGTGCTGTGCCCATATATACAGGATAGGAGTAGTAGTACTGTGCTGTGCCTATATATACAGGATAGGAGCAGTAGTACTGTGCTGTGTCCAAATATACAGGATAGGAGTAGTAGTACTGTGCTGTGCCCATATATGCAGGATAGGAGTAGTAGTACTGTGCTGTGCCCATATATACAGAATAGGAGTAGTAGTACTGTGCTGTGTCCATATATACAGGATAGGAGTAGTAGTACTGTGCAGTGCCCATATATACAGGATAGGAGTAGTAGTACTGTGCTGTGCCCATATATACAGGATAGGAGTAGTAGTACTGTGCTGTGCCCATATATACAGGATAGGAGTAGTAGTACTGTGCTGTGTCCATATATACAGGATAGGAGTAGTAGTACTGTGCAGTGTACATATATATTGGATAGGAGTAATAGTACTGTGCTGTGCCCATATATACAGGATAGGAGTAGTAGTACTGTGCTGTGCCCATATATACAGGATAGGAGTAGTAGTACTGTGCTGTGTCCATATATACAGGATAGGAGTAGTAGTACTGTGCCGTATCCATATATACAGGATAGGAGTAGTAGTACTGTGCAGTGTACATATATATTGGATAGGAGTAGTAGTACTGTGCCGTGCCCATATATACAGGATAGGAGTAGTAGTACTGTGCAGTGTACATATATACAGGATAGGAGTAGTAGTACTGTGCAGTGTACATATATACAGGATAGGAGTAGTAGTACTGTGCAGTGTACATATATACAGGATAGGAGTAGTAGTACTGTGCCGTGCCCATATATACAGGATAGGAGTAGTAGTACTGTGCAGTGTACATATATACAGGATAGGAGTAGTAGTACTGTGCAGTGTACATATATATTGGATAGGAGTAGTAGTACTGTGCAGTGTACATATATATTGGATAGGGGGTAACCAGTGCCCGTAGCTCCAGGGGGTTGGACATTATTGCTGGGGATGGGATGCATTTCATCCTTGGTATATAGATATATAGGACTCTCTCTCTCTCTATAGGGAAGTCTCCAGGACTTCATGTGAAATGAGGAGATCTTTGTCCTGTCTTCTCCTGCCAGTGATTAGTCATCCCTGTAATCTCAGCCCTGGAGCAGTTGATGGGGCGTAGGTGAAGGGATGGGTGTCAGCTGCAGGGGCGGGGTACAGGCAGGAGTGGAGTATTGTGTAGCCTGTTTGGGTGGCAGTCCGGGGCCCAAGCTGCCTGGGGGGCCCATGGCCACAAAAACTACCCACTGAATTTCATGCTGAGAACCACGAAACCCTCCTACATGTGTTCTCCGGGCACGTGAAGGTCCTGAAACCGCAGATCAAAAGCCGCAGAAGGGACACATCCTCCATTCCCCATGAAGCTGAGTGTAGCACCTGATAATATTGGTGCAGCCCCTGGTGCAGCGCTGGGACACCCTCCACTCAGAGTCATAAGATATAACATAACATATTTAATATAATATCGCTTCTGTATTCATAGCAACAGCATATACCACAGCGCTGCACAATGAATGTACATGCCGGGCCCCCCGTCCTCCATCCCCCTCGTACTGTGGCCCCCCGTCCTCCATCCCCCTCGTACTGTGGCCCCCCGTCCTCCATCCCCCTCGTACTGTGGCCCCCCGTCCTCCATCCCCCTCGTACTGTGGCCCCCCGTCCTCCATCCCCCTCGTACTGTGGCCCCCCGTCCTCCATCCCCCTCGTACTGTGGCCCCCCGTCCTCCATCCCCCTCGTACTGTGGCCCCCCGTCCTCCATCCCCCTCGTACTGTGGCCCCCCGTCCTCCATCCCCCTCGTACTGTGGCCCCCCGTCCTCCATCCCCCTCGTACTGTGGCCCCCCGTCCTCCATCCCCCTCGTACTGTGGCCCCCCGTCCTCCATCCCCCTCGTACTGTGGCCCCCCGTCCTCCATCCCCCTCGTACTGTGGCCCCCCGTCCTCCATCCCCCTCGTACTGTGGCCCCCCGTCCTCCATCCCCCTCGTACTGTGGCCCCCCGTCCTCCATCCCCCTCGTACTGTGGCCCCCCGTCCTCCATCCCCCTCGTACTGTGGCCCCCCGTCCTCCATCCCCCTCGTACTGTGGCCCCCCGTCCTCCATCCCCCTCGTACTGTGGCCCCCCGTCCTCCATCCCCCTCGTACTGTGGCCCCCCGTCCTCCATCCCCCTCGTACTGTGGCCCCCCGTCCTCCATCCCCCTCGTACTGTGGCCCCCCGTCCTCCATCCCCCTCGTACTGTGGCCCCCCGTCCTCCATCCCCCTCGTACTGTGGCCCCCCGTCCTCCATCCCCCTCGTACTGTGGCCCCCCGTCCTCCATCCCCCTCGTACTGTGGCCCCCCGTCCTCCATCCCCCTCGTACTGTGGCCCCCCGTCCTCCATCCCCCTCGTACTGTGGCCCCCCGTCCTCCATCCCCCTCGTACTGTGGCCCCCCGTCCTCCATCCCCCTCGTACTGTGGCCCCCCGTCCTCCATCCCCCTCGTACTGTGGCCCCCCGTCCTCCATCCCCCTCGTACTGTGGCCCCCCGTCCTCCATCCCCCTCGTACTGTGGCCCCCCGTCCTCCATCCCCCTCGTACTGTGGCCCCCCGTCCTCCATCCCCCTCGTACTGTGGCCCCCCGTCCTCCATCCCCCTCGTACTGTGGCCCCCCGTCCTCCATCCCCCTCGTACTGTGGCCCCCCGTCCTCCATCCCCCTCGTACTGTGGCCCCCCGTCCTCCATCCCCCTCGTACTGTGGCCCCCCGTCCTCCATCCCCCTCGTACTGTGGCCCCCCGTCCTCCATCCCCCTCGTACTGTGGCCCCCCGTCCTCCATCCCCCTCGTACTGTGGCCCCCCGTCCTCCATCCCCCTCGTACTGTGGCCCCCCGTCCTCCATCCCCCTCGTACTGTGGCCCCCCGTCCTCCATCCCCCTCGTACTGTGGCCCCCCGTCCTCCATCCCCCTCGTACTGTGGCCCCCCGTCCTCCATCCCCCTCGTACTGTGGCCCCCCGTCCTCCATCCCCCTCGTACTGTGGCCCCCCGTCCTCCATCCCCCTCGTACTGTGGCCCCCCGTCCTCCGTCCCCCTCGTACTGTGGCCCCCCGTCCTCCGTCCCCCTCGTACTGTGGCCCCCCGTCCTCCGTCCCCCTCGTACTGTGGCCCCCCGTCCTCCGTCCCCCTCGTACTGTGGCCCCCCGTCCTCCGTCCCCCTCGTACTGTGGCCCCCCGTCCTCCGTCCCCCTCGTACTGTGGCCCCCCGTCCTCCGTCCCCCTCGTACTGTGGCCCCCCGTCCTCCGTCCCCCTCGTACTGTGGCCCCCCGTCCTCCGTCCCCCTCGTACTGTGGCCCCCCGTCCTCCGTCCCCCTCGTACTGTGGCCCCCCGTCCTCCGTCCCCCTCGTACTGTGGCCCCCCGTCCTCCGTCCCCCTCGTACTGTGGCCCCCCGTCCTCCGTCCCCCTCGTACTGTGGCCCCCCGTCCTCCATCCCCCTCGTACTGTGGCCCCCCGTCCTCCATCCCCCTCGTACTGTGGCCCCCCGTCCTCCATCCCCCTCGTACTGTGGCCCCCCGTCCTCCATCCCCCTCGTACTGTGGCCCCCCGTCCTCCATCCCCCTCGTACTGTGACCTCCCGTCCTCCATCCCCCTCGTACTGTGACCTCCCGTCCTCCATCCCCCTCGTACTGTGACCTCCCGTCCTCCATCCTCCTCGTACTGTGACCTCCCGTCCTCCATCCTGCCCATACTGTGGCCTCCTGTCCTCCATCCTCCCCATAATGTGGCCTCCTGTCCTCCATCCTCCTCATACTGTGGCCTCCTGTCCTCCATCCTCCTCATACTGTGACCTCCTGTCCTCCATCCTCCTCATACTGTGGCCTCCTGTCCTCCATCCTCCTCATACTGTGACCTCCTGTCCTCCATCCTCCTCATACTGTGGCCTCCTGTCCTCCATCCTCCTCATACTGTGGCCTCCTGTCCTCCATCCTCCTCATACTGTGGCCTCCTGTCCTCCATCCTCCTCATACTGTGGCCTCCTGTCCTCCATCCTCCTCATACTGTGGCCTCCTGTCCTCCATCCTCCTCATACTGTGGCCTCCTGTCCTCCATCCTCCTCATACTGTGGCCTCCTGTCCTCCATCCTCCTCATACTGTGGCCTCCTGTCCTCCATCCTCCTCATACTGTGGCCTCCTGTCCTCCATCCTCCTCATACTGTGGCCTCCTGTCCTCCATCCTCCTCATACTGTGGCCTCCTGTCCTCCATCCTCCTCATACTGTGGCCTCCTGTCCTCCATCCTCCTCATACTGTGGCCTCCTGTCCTCCATCCTCCTCATACTGTGGCCTCCTGTCCTCCATCCTCCTCATACTGTGGCCTCCTGTCCTCCATCCTCCTCATACTGTGGCCTCCTGTCCTCCATCCTCCTCATACTGTGGCCTCCTGTCCTCCATCCTCCTCATACTGTGGCCTCCTGTCCTCCATCCTCCTCATACTGTGGCCTCCTGTCCTCCATCCTCCTCATACTGTGGCCTCCTGTCCTCCATCCTCCTCATACTGTGGCCTCCTGTCCTCCATCCTCCTCATACTGTGGCCTCCTGTCCTCCATCCTCCTCATACTGTGACCTCCTGTCCTCCATCCTCCTCATACTGTGACCTCCTGTCCTCCATCCTCCTCATACTGTGACCTCCTGTCCTCCATCCTCCTCATACTGTGACCTCCTGTCCTCCATCCTCCTCATACTGTGACCTCCTGTCCTCCATCCTCCTCATACTGTGACCTCCTGTCCTCCATCCTCCTCATACTGTGACCTCCTGTCCTCCATCCTCCTCATACTGTGGCCTCCTGTCCTCCATCCTCCTCATACTGTGGCCTCCTGTCCTCCATCCTCCTCATACTGTGGCCTCCTGTCCTCCATCCTCCTCATACTGTGGCCTCCTGTCCTCCATCCTCCTCATACTGTGGCCTCCTGTCCTCCATCCTCCTCATACTGTGGCCTCCTGTCCTCCATCCTCCTCATACTGTGGCCTCCTGTCCTCCATCCTCCTCATACTGTGGCCTCCTGTCCTCCATCCTCCTCATACTGTGGCCTCCTGTCCTCCATCCCCCTCATACTGTGCCCCCCTGTCCTCCATCCTCCTCATACTGTGGCCTCCTGTCCTCCATCCTCCTCATACTGTGGCCTCCTGTCCTCCATCCTCCTCATACTGTGGCCTCCTGTCCTCCATCCTCCTCATACTGTGCCCCCCTGTCCTCCATCCTCCTCATACTGTGGCCTCCTGTCCTCCATCCTCCTCATACTGTGGCCTCCTGTCCTCCATCCCCCTCATACTGTGCCCCCCTGTCCTCCATCCTCCTCATACTGTGGCCTCCTGTCCTCCATCCTCCTCATACTGTGGCCTCCTGTCCTCCCTCCTCCTCATACTGTGGCCTCCTGTCCTCCATCCTCCTCATACTGTGGCCTCCTGTCCTCCATCCTCCTCATATTGTGGCCTCCTGTCATCCCCTGTTCCTGGGTATGAAAACTTTGTCAATACCTTTCCTTGTTCGCCAGCACTCCTGCTTCTTCTCCCTGGGTTCTTAAATGACAGAGGAGGGGGCGGGGCCACCCAAGGGAGGACCTACCTCCACACGTCTCTAACCAGTAGAGCACAGCACAGAGCTGTGGAGGCACCAGACATCCTGGTCTCAGCTTTGCTCTCCAGTGAGTCGGGTGGGGACCAGGAGCCAAAACACATGGGACATTCTCCCAACTGTGCGGGATGGTGGTACAGTCTTGAATTTTAGGCACTGTCCCACCATCTGTTTGGAAGCTATGCCTACCCCTCTCTCTCCCCCCAGAGTGAGCAGCAGCATTACATGACCCCCCCCCCAGAGTGAGCAGCAGCATTACATGACCTCCCTCCCCCTCCAGAGTGAGCAGCATTACATGACCTCCCTCTCCCTCCAGAGTGAGCAGCAGCATTACATGACCCCCCCCAGAGTGAGCAGCAGCATTACATGACCCCCCCCCCAGAGTGAGCAGCAGCATTACATGACCCCCCCCCAGAGTGAGCAGCAGCATTACATGACCTCCCCCTCCAGAGTGAGCAGCATTACATGACCTCCCTCTCCCTCCAGAGTGAGCAGCAGCATTACATGACCTCCTTCTCCCTCCAGAGTGAGCAGCATTGCATGACCTCCCTCTCCCTCCAGAGTGAGCAGCAGCATTACATGACCTCCCTCTCCCTCCAGAGTGAGCAGCAGCATTACATGACCCCCCCCCCCCAGAGTGAGCAGCAGCATTACATGACCTCCCTCTCCCTCCAGAGTGAGCCGCAGCATTACATGACCTCCTCCTCCCTCCAGAGTGAGCAGCATTACATGACCTCCCTCTCCCTCCAGAGTGAGCAGCAGCATTACATGACCTCCTTCTCCCTCCAGAGTGAGCAGCATTGCATGACCTCCCTCTCCCTCCAGAGTGAGCAGCAGCATTACATGACCTCCCTCTCCCTCCAGAGTGAGCAGCAGCATTACATGACCTCCCTCTCCCTCCAGAGTGAGCAGCAGCATTACATGACCTCCCTCTCCCTCCAGAGTGAGCAGCAGCATTACATGACCTCCCTCTCCCTCCAGAGTGAGCCGCAGCATTACATGACCTCCTCCTCCCTCCAGAGTGAGCCGCAGCATTACATGACCTCCTCCTCCCTCCAGAGTGAGCAGCATTACATGACCTCCTCCTCCCTCCAGAGTGAGCAGCATTACATGACCTCCCTCTCCCTCCAGAGTGAGTAGCAGCATTACATGACCTCCTCCTCCCTCCAGAGTGAGCCGCAGCATTACATGACCTCCTCCTCCCTCCAGAGTGAGCAGCATTACATGACCTCCTCCTCCCTCCAGAGTGAGCAGCATTACATGACCTCCCTCTCCCTCCAGAGTGAGCAGCAGCATTACATGACCTCCTTCTCCCTCCAGAGTGAGCAGCATTGCATGACCTCCCTCTCCCTCCAGAGTGAGCAGCAGCATTACATGACCTCCCTCTCCCTCCAGAGTGAGCAGCATTACATGACCTCCCTCTCCCTCCAGAGTGAGCAGCAGCATTACATGACCCCCCCCCCCCAGAGTGAGCAGCATTACATGACCTCCCTCTCCCTCCAGAGTGAGCAGCATTACATGACCCCCCCCCCAGAGTGAGCAGCATTGCATGACCTCCCTCTCCCTCCAGAGTGAGCAGCATTACATGACCTCCTCCTCCCTCCAGAGTGAGCAGCATTACATGACCTCCATAGTAAGCAGGGATTAGTGATCCTTGTGCCTGTTACACTGTGACGACCTCTGCTGACCTCCTGCTTCTACTCTTCTCTATCCTCAGTGGATGGATTTCTGACCCCCCCCCATGCTGAACCCGAGGACCCTCCGCCATGTCCAGGCCCAGCGCCACCTCACTGTCCCGGAGGCTGGCCCGGCGTGACCCCGCCAGTAAGGAGGTCAGGAGGCCTCTAGATGAGTCCAACATGAAGGTAAAACTTTTGTAAAACTTTTGTCCCTCCTCAATATTCGGCCGCCCCCCCCCCGACTCATGTCCCTTCAGAGGGAGGAGACTCCATGGCCTCCTCCTCCTGATTTACATTGGCTTTACTCTAGTCACATCCAGAGCTGCATCCAAACATGTACAGCACATACTCCTGACCGCAGCTCTGGGTGTGAGTGGAGCAGAAGAGGAAAGCTTATAGATATAAAGTTCTGACTTCCGGCCCAGGAGTCGCCTGTAACGTTATATAATAATCCCCTGCAGAACCTCCTGCGCACCGAAAGACAAAGTCTCCTCCAATCAGAAGAGGAATTCTTATCCTCCCTGTCCCAGATCAACAGCATCGTCCTGAACCCCATGTTACAGGCCACAGGTAAGTGATAAGCCCCACCCACAGTAGTCAGAGCCCCGCCCCCTGCCTGTATATCCCGTGTGAGAGGTAGTCACAGCCCCGCCCCCTGCCTGTATATCCTGTGTGAGAGGTAGTCACAGCCCCGCCCCCTGCCTATATATCCTGTGTGAGAGGTAGTCACAGCCCCGCCCCCTGCCTGTATATCCCGTGTGAGAGGTAGTCACAGCCCCGCCCCCTGCCTGTATATCCTGTGTGAGAGGTGGTCACAGCCCCGCCCCCTGCCTGTATATCCTGTGTGAGAGGTGGTCACAGCCCCGCCCCCTGCCTGTATATCCTGTGTGAGAGGTGGTCACAGCCCCGCCCCTGCCTGTATATCCTGTGTGAGAGGTGGTCACAGCCCCGCCCCCTGCCTGTATATCCTGTGTGAGAGGTAGTCACAGCCCCGCCCCCTGCCTGTATATCCTGTGTGAGAGGTAGTCACAGCCCTGTCCCCTGCCTGTATATCCTGTGTGAGGAGTAGTCACAGCCCTGTCCCCTGCCTGTATATCCTGTGTGAGAGGTAGTCACAGCCCCGCCCCCTGCCTGTATATCCTGTGTGAGGGGTAGCCCCGCCCCCTGCCTATATATCCTGTGTGAGGGGTAGTCACAGCCCCCGCCCCCTGCCTGTATATCCTGTGTGAGAGGTAGTCACAGCCCCGCCCCCTGCCTGTATATCCTGTGTGAGAGGTAGTCACAGCCCCGCCCCCTGCCTGTATATCCTGTGTGAGAGGTAGTCACAGCCCCGCCCCCTGCCTGTATATCCTGTGTGAGAGGTAGTCACAGCCCCGCCCCCTGCCTGTATATCCTGTGTGAGAGGTAGTCACAGCCCCGCCCCCTGTATATGACAGTCTCTATTCTCCAGATGACTCGGGGGGAGGTTGCCTGCAGCTGCTGCAGAACCTCTCTGTCGCTTTCCTCGGGGTCTGGGATGTGACTGCAGAAAATTATCAAACACTAAAGAGAAGACACAAAGAAGAAGCGGAAATGAAGGAGATTCACATCATCACAGAAGAGGCGCCGCTGCTCCAGGCGTACACCAGGTGACCCCCAGGACGTATCACACGGGGGAGGATTAGATACACAGCTCAGCAGTATCACACAGGAGAGGATTAGATACACAGCTCAGCAGGCAGTATCACACAGGAGAGGATTGGATACACAGCTCAGCAGTATCACACAGGATAGGATTAGATACACAGCTCAGTCAGTATCACACAGGACAGGATTAGATACACGGCTCAGCAGACCGTATCACACAGGATAGGATTAGATACACAGCTCAGCAGTATCACACAGGATAGGATTAGATACACAGCTCAGTCAGTATCACACAGGACAGGATTAGATACACGGCTCAGCAGTATCACACAGGAGAGGATTAGATACATAGCTCAGCAGTCAGTATCACACAGGATAGGATTAGATACACAGCTCAGCAGTCAGTATCACACAGGACGGGATTAGATACACAGCTCAGCAGTATCACACAGGACAGGATTGGATACACAGCTCAGCAGTATCACACAGGATAGGATTAGATACACAGCTCAGCAGGCAGTATCACACAGGATAGGATTAGATACACAGCTCAGCAGTATCACACAGGAGAGGATTGGATACACAGCTCAGCAGTATCACACAGGAGAGGATTAGATACACAGCTCAGCAGACAGTATCACACAGGATAGGATTAGATACACAGCTCAGCAGTATCACACAGGAGAGGATTGGATACACAGCTCAGCAGTATCACACAGGACGGGATTAGATACACAGCTCAGCAGTATCACACAGGAGAGGATTAGATACACAGCTCAGCAGTATCACACAGGAGAGGATTGGATACACAGCTCAGCAGTATCACACAGGATAGGATTAGATACACAGCTCAGCAGTCAGTATAACACAGGACAGGATTAGATACACAGCTCAGCAGACAGTATCACACAGGAGAGGATTAGATACACAGCTCAGCAGACAGTATCACACAGGAGGGGATTAGATACACAGCTCAGCAGACAGTATCACACAGGAGGGGATTAGATACAGCTCAGCAGTCAGTATCACACAGGAGAGGATTAGATACACAGCTCAGCAGACATTATCACACAGGAGAGGATTGGATACACAGCTCAGCAGACAGTATCACACAGGACAGGATTAGATACACAGCTCAGCAGTCAGTATAACACAGGACAGGATTAGATACACAGCTCAGCAGACAGTATCACACAGGAGAGGATTAGATACACAGCTCAGCAGACAGTATCACACAGGAGGGGATTAGATACACAGCTCAGCAGACAGTATCACACAGGAGGGGATTAGATACACAGCTCAGCAGACAGTATCACACAGGAGGGGGTTAGATACACAGCACAGCAGACAGTATCACACAGGATAGGATTAGATACATAGCTCAGCAGACAGTATCACACAGGATAGGATTAGTTACACAGCTCAGCAGTATCACACAGGATAGGATTAGATACACAGCTCAGTCAGTATCACACAGGAGAGGATTAGATACACAGCTCAGCAGTATCACACAGGAGAGGATTGGATACACAGCTCAGCAGTATCACACAGGAGAGGATTGGATACACAGCTCAGCAGTATCACACAGGAGGGGATTAGATACACAGCTCAGCAGTATCACACAGGAGAGGATTAGACACACAGCTCAGCAGGCAGTATCACACAGGAGAGGATTAGATACACAGCTCAGCAGACAGTATCACACAGGAGGGGATTAGATACACAGCTCAGCAGGCAGTATCACACAGGAGGGGATTAGATACACAGCTCAGCAGACAGTATCACACAGGAGAGGATTAGATACACAGCTCAGCAGACAGTATCACACAGGAGAGGATTAGATACACAGCTCAGCAGGCAGTATCACACAGGACGGGATTGGATACACAGCTCAGCAGTCAGTATTACACAGGATGGGATTAGATACACAGCTCAGCAGGCAGTATCACATAGGATAGGATTAGATACACAGCTCAGCAGACAGTATCACACAGGAGAGGATTAGATACACAGCTCAGCAGACAGTATCACACAGGAGGGGATTAGATACACAGCTCAGCAGGCAGTATCACACAGGACAGGATTGGATACACAGCTCAGCAGTCAGTATCACACAGGATGGGATTAGATACACAGCTCAGCAGTCAGTATCACACAGGATGGGATTAGATACACAGCTCAGCAGTCAGTATCACACAGGATGGGATTAGATACACAGCTCAGCAGTCAGTATCACACAGGATGGGATTAGATACACAGCTCAGCAGTCAGTATCACACAGGATGGGATTAGATACACAGCTCAGCAGACAGTATCACACAGGATAGGATTAGATACACAGCTCAGCAGTATCACACAGGAGAGGATTAGATACACAGCTCAGCAGTATCACACAGGATAGGATTAGATACACAGCTCAGGAGTATCACACGGGAGAGGATTAGATACACAGCTCAGCAGACAGTATCACACAGGATAGGATTAGATACACAGCTCAGCAGTATCACACAGGAGGGGATTAGATACACAGCTCAGCAGTATCACACAGGACAGGATTGGATACACAGCTCAGCAGACTGTATCACACAGGATAGGATTAGATACACAGCTCAGCAGTCAGTATCACACAGGATGGGATTAGATACACAGCTCAGCAGTATCACACAGGAGGGGATCAGACATTTGCACATGTATAATGTAACCTTTAGGTTGTGTCTCACATGTCGCTCACAGCAGCGCAGAGTATTTTGTGGAATCTTCTGTCTCCTGTAGATACGTCGCAGCATTTACAGATTTCCTGGTGATGAAGGGATGTGAGCGAGCGGCGAAACAATCCAGGTGAGAGACCCCCGAATCCCTCCATTACTAATACCCATCTATAGCGCCGTCATATTCCATAGCGCGGTACAAATCAGTAACAGCCATATAGGGGGAGGGCCCTGATCACAAGAGCTTACAGTCTATGAGGATGAGGGGGGGGGACAAGAGCTTACAGTCTATGAGGATGAGGGGGTGACACAAGAGCTTACAGTCTATGAGGATGAGGGGGGGGGGACACAAGAGCTTACAGTCTATGAGGATGAGGGGGTGACACAAGAGCTTACAGTCTATGAGGATGAGGGGGTGACACAAGAGCTTACAGTCTATGAGGATGAGGGGGTGACACAAGAGCTTACAGTCTATGAGGATGAGGGGGTGACACAAGAGCTTACAGTCTATGAGGATGAGGGGGTGACACAAGAGCTTACAGTTTATGAGGATGAGGGGGTGACACTAGAGCTTACAGTCTATGAGGATGAGGGGGTGACACTAGAGCTTACAGTCTATGAGGATGAGGGGGGACACAAGAGCTTACAGTCTATGAGGATGAGGGGGGACACAAGAGCTTACAGTCTATGAGGATGAAGGGGGACACAAGAGCTTACAGTCTATAAGGATGAGGGGGTGACACAAGAGCTTACAGTCTATGAGGATGAGGGGGTGACACAAGAGCTTACAGTCTATGAGGATGAGGGGGGGACACAAGAGCTTACAGTCTATGAGGATGAGGGGGGGGGGGCACAAGGGCTTACAGTCTATGAGGATGAGGGGGAACATAAGAGCTTACAGTCTATAAGGATGAGGGGGTGACACAAGAGCTTACAGCCTATGAGGATGAGGGGGGGGGGGACACAAGAGCTTACAGTCTATGAGGATGAGGGGGTGACACAAGAGCTTACAGTCTATGAGGATGAGGGGGGACACAAGAGCTTACAGTCTATGAGGATGAGGGGGGGGGACAAGAGCTTACAGTCTATGAGGATGAGGGGGGGGGACAAGAGCTTACAGTCTATGAGGATGAGGGGGTGACACAAGAGCTTACAGTCTATGAGGATGAGGGGGGGGGGACACAAGAGCTTACAGTCTATGAGGATGAGGGGGTGACACAAGAGCTTACAGTCTATGAGGATGAGGGGGTGACACAAGAGCTTACAGTCTATGAGGATGAGGGGGTGACACAAGAGCTTACAGTCTATGAGGATGAGGGGGTGACACAAGAGCTTACAGTTTATGAGGATGAGGGGGTGACACTAGAGCTTACAGTCTATGAGGATGAGGGGGTGACACTAGAGCTTACAGTCTATGAGGATGAGGGGGGACACAAGAGCTTACAGTCTATGAGGATGAGGGGGGACACAAGAGCTTACAGTCTATGAGGATGAGGGGGGGACACAAGAGCTTCCAGTCTATGAGGATGAGGGGGGACACAAGAGCTTACAGTCTATGAGGATGAGGGGGTGACAAGAGCTTACAGTCTATGAGGATGAGGGAGGACACAAGAGCTTACAGTCTGTGAGGATGAGGGGTGACACAAGAGCTTACAGTCTATGAGGATGAGGGGTGACACAAGAGCTTACAGTCTATGAGGATGAGGGAGGACACAAGAGCTTACAGTCTATGAGGATGAGGGAGGACACAAGAGCTTACAGTCTATGAGGATGAGGGGTGACACAAGAGCTTACAGTCTATGAGGATGAGGGGTGACACAAGAGCTTACAGTCTATGAGGATGAGGGGGGGCACTAGAGCTTACAGTCTATGAGGATGAGGGGGTGACACAAGAGCTTACAGTCTATGAGGATGAGGGGGTGACACAAGAGCTTACAGTCTATGAGGATGAGGATGAGGGGGGGACACAAGAGCTTACAGTCTATGAGGATGAGGGGGGGACACAAGAGCTTACAGTCTATGAGGATGAGGGGGTGACACAAGAGCTTACAGTCTATGAGGATGAGGGGGTGACACAAGAGCTTACAGTCTATGATGATGAGGGGGTGACACAAGAGCTTACAGTCTATGAGGATGAGGAGGTGACACTAGAGCTTACAGTCTATGAGGATGAGGGGGGACACAAGAGCTTACAGTCTATGAGGATGAGGGGGGACACAAGAGCTTACAGTCTATGAGGATGAGGGGGGACACAAGAGCTTACAGTCTATGAGGATGAGGGGGGACACAAGAGCTTACAGTCTATGAGGATGAAGGGGGACACAAGAGCTTACAGTCTATAAGGATGAGGGGGTGACACAAGAGCTTACAGTCTATGAGGATGAGGGGGTGACACAAGAGCTTACAGTCTATGAGGATGAGGGGTGACACAAGAGCTTACAGTCTATGAGGATGAGGGGGGGCACTAGAGCTTACAGTCTATGAGGATGAGGGGGTGACACAAGAGCTTACAGTCTATGAGGATGAGGGGGTGACACAAGAGCTTACAGTCTATGAGGATGAGGATGAGGGGGGGACACAAGAGCTTACAGTCTATGAGGATGAGGGGGGGACACAAGAGCTTTCAGTCTATGAGGATGAGGGGGTGACACAAGAGCTTACAGTCTATGAGGATGAGGGGGTGACACAAGAGCTTACAGTCTATGATGATGAGGGGGTGACACAAGAGCTTACAGTCTATGAGGATGAGGGGGTGACACAAGAGCTTACAGTCTATGAGGATGAGGAGGTGACACTAGAGCTTACAGTCTATGAGGATGAGGGGGGACACAAGAGCTTACAGTCTATGAGGATGAGGGGGCACACAAGAGCTTACAGTCTATGAGGATGAGGGGGGGACACAAGAGCTTACAGTCTATGAGGATGAGGGGGGACACAAGAGCTTACAGTCTATGAGGATGAAGGGGGACACAAGAGCTTACAGTCTATAAGGATGAGGGGGTGACACAAGAGCTTACAGTCTATGAGGATGAGGGGGTGACACAAGAGCTTACAGTCTATGAGGATGAGGGGGGGACACAAGAGCTTACAGTCTATGAGGATGAGGGGGGGGGGACACAAGAGCTTACAGTCTATGAGGATGAGGGGGGACACAAGAGCTTACAGCCTATGAGGATGAGGGGGGGGGGGACACAAGAGCTTACAGTCTATGAGGATGAGGGGGTGACACAAGAGCTTACAGTCTATGAGGATGAGGGGGGACACAAGAGCTTACAGTCTATGAGGATGAGGGGGTGACACAAGAGCTTACAGTCTATGAGGATGAGGGGGGACACAAGAGCTTACAGTCTATAAGGATGAGGGGGGGACACAAGAGCTTACAGTCTATGAGGATGAGGGGGTGACACAAGAGCTTACAGTCTATGAGGATGAGGGGGGGACACAAGAGCTTACAGTCTATGAGGATGAGGGGGGGGGGCACAAGAGCTTACAGTCTATGAGGATGAGGGGGTGACACAAGAGCTTACAGTCTATGAGGATGAGGGGGGGGGGGACACAAGAGCTTACAGTCTATGAGGATGAGGGGGTGACACAAGAGCTTACAGTCTATGAGGATGAGGGGGGGACACAAGAGCTTACAGTCTATGAGGATGATGGGTGACACAAGAGCTTACAGTCTATGAGGATGAGGGCTGACACAAGAGCCTACAGTCTATGAGGATGAGAATGAGGGGGGCACACAAGAGCTTACAGTCTATGAGGATGAGGAGGACACAAGAGCTTACAGTCTATGAGGATGAGGGGTGACACAAGAGCTTACAGTCTATGAGGATGAGGAGGACACAAGAGCTTACAGTCTATGAGGATGAGGGGAACACAAGAGCTTACAGTCTATGAGGATGAGGGGGTGACACAAGAGCTTACAGTCTATGAGGATGAGGGGGTGAAACAAGAGCTTACAGTCTATGAGGATGAGGGGTGACACAAGAGCTTACAGTCTATGAGGATGAGGGGAACACAAGAGCTTACAGTCTATGAGGATGAGGGGGTGACAAGAGCTTACAGTCTATGAGGATGAGGAGGTGACACAAGAGCTTACAGTCTATGAGGATGAGGGGGTGACAAGAGCTTACAGTCTATGAGGATGAGGGAGGACACAAGAGCTTACAGTCTGTGAGGATGAGGGGTGACACAAGAGCTTACAGTCTATGAGGATGAGGGGTGACACAAGAGCTTACAGTCTATGAGGATGAGGGGGGGACACAAGAGCTTACAGTCTATGAGGATGAGGGGTGACACAAGAGCTTACAGTCTATGAGGATGAGGGGGGGGGCACTAGAGCTTACAGTCTATGAGGATGAGGGGGTGACACAAGAGCTTACAGTCTATGAGGATGAGGGGGTGACACAAGAGCTTACAGTCTATGATGATGAGATGGTGACACAAGAGCTTACAGTCTATGAGGATGAGGGGTGACACAAGAGCTTACAGTCTATGAGGATGAGGATGAGGGGGGGACACAAGAGCTTACAGTCTATGAGGATGAGGGGGGGACACAAGAGCTTACAGTCTGTGAGGATGAGGGGAGGACATTGTGCTACTGATAGATCTTGCCCTTTGTGTTGCATCCAGGTAGATCAGTTAATGAATGAAGGATTGGATACTATTATATAATATTTGGGATATAACTGAACCTCTCACCGGTTGATCTTATGCCCGGGACTTGCAGACCCATAAATAGCAGAGGTTACACCTCCTGCAGGGGCTGCCACGCAGCTTTCCTAGTCTCCTGCATACAATGTAGCAGTGATGGTCATGTGTCATGTGAACGCGTCCTGAGATTTGCTGTTTTTATCTTCAGCAGCTACTGGAAGGGCAATAAGAAGCTCGTCCTGCAGCTGATTGGGGAGCGATCGGAGACCCCCACCCATGTGATGCTGCAGAGGGTCCTCATTGAGCCGTTCAGGAATCAGGTGCAGCAGTACTCACTGCTGCTGTCCCGGCTGACCGCAGCCTTCTCACAGGTACATCATGCCTTCTGCTCCATTCACACCCAAAGCTGCAATACCTATTGAGTGAATGTCCTGCTGCAGGAAGTTGGGAGTGGTAGTCCCCTGGAGGCTGGGAGTGGTAGTGCTTTCTGGCACACTATGGCACCAGTATTATGCTGTGTCTCTAGTCACACCCAGTGCTGCTAGGATTGACGGATAACCTTACACTCTAGTCACACCCAAAGCTGACGTGAATGATCGCTCCTCACTGCAGGTGCATGTATGAGGAGTGTGTGGCTGGTGACGGCGCCCCCTGCTGTTAGGATAAGCATACCTCCCAACCGTCCCGTTTTTGACGTGACAGTCCCGTTTTTTGGGCTCTGTACACGCGTCACGGGCGGTTGGGAGAATGTCACGGATCCCCCCCCTCTCCCCCGCTTTGTCCCGCCTCCTCCTCGCCCCGTAGATAAGAGCTGCAGAGCAGCGGAAGCATCGGAGCCAGGAGGAGGCGGGACCAGCCCCTGCTACCTCCTCACATGATGAAGTCATGTGAGACTGTAGCTCCGCCCCCGGCTGGCCCCGCCCCCTCCGCGAGTCAAGTCGGAGCCCGGGAGAAGGAGGTAAGAACCTGAGAGGACCTGAGAGGACAGGGGGCTACAGGAAGAGGCACTGCAGGGCACTGTTGAAGGCTGCTGGGGGACAGGAGGAGGCTACTGGGGGGCAGTGAAGGCTACTGGGGGACAGGAGGAGGCTACTGGGGGACAGTGGAGGCTAATGGGGGACAGGAGGAGGCTACTGGGGGGCAGTGAAGGCTGCTGGGGGACAGGAGGAGGCTACTGGGGGACAGTGAAGGCTACTGGGGGACAGGAGGAGGCTACTGGGGGACAGGAGGAGGCTACTGGGGGACAGTGGAGGCTACTGGGGGACAGGAGGAGGCTACTGAGGGGCAGTGAAGGCTGCTGGGGGACAGGAGGAGGCTACTGGGGGACAGTGGAGGCTACTGGGGGACAGTGGAGGCTACTGGGGGACAGTAGGAGGCTACTGGGGGACAGTGAAGGCTGCTGGGGGACAGGAGGAGGCTACTGGGGGACAGTGGAGGCTACTGGGGGGCAGTGGAGGCTACTGGGGGGCAGTGGAGGCTGCTGGGGGACAGGAGGAGGCTACTGGGGGACAGGAGGAGGCTACTGGGGGACAGGAGGAGGCTACTGGGGGACAGGAGGAGGCTGCTGGGGGACAGGAGGAGGCTGCTGGGGGACAGGAGGAGGCTGCTGGGGACAGGAGGAGGCTTCTGGGGGACAGTGAAGGCTGCTGGGGGACAGGAGGAGGCTGCTGGGGGACAGGAGGAGGCTGCTGGGGGACAGGAGGAGGCTTCTGGGGGACAGTGAAGGCTGCTGGGGGACAGGAGGAGGCTGCTGGGGGACAGGAGGAGGCTGCTGGGGGGACAGGTGAAGGCTGCTGGGGGACACGGGAGGAGGTTGCTGGAGGACACCGAAAGAGGCTGGAGGACAGGAGCTGCAGGAGGAGGATGGAGGCCACAGGAGGAGGATGGAGGTCACAGGAGGAGGATGGAGGTCACAGGAGGAGGATGGTGGACATGAGCTACAGAAGGAGGATGGTGGACATGAGCTACAGAAGGAGGATGGAGAACAGGGAGATACAGGAGGTGCAGGAGCTACAAGAGGAAGCTGGAGGCCACAGGAGGAGGATGGAGGACAGGGGGGCACAGGAGGAGGATGGAGGACAGTAGGCTACAGGAGGAGGCTACAGGAGGAGGGAGGAAAGGACACTACAGGAGGAGGATGGAGGGCAGGAGGAGGATGGAGGACAGGAGGATACAGGAGGAGGATAGAGGACAGGAGGAGGATACAGGAGGAGGATGGAGGATACTGGAGAAGGATGGAGGACAGGAGGATACGGGAGGAGGATGGAGGATACTGTAGAAGGATGGAGGATACTGGAGGAGGATGGAGGATACTGGAGGAGGATGGAGGACAGGAGGAGGATGGAGGACAGGAGGAGGATGGAGGATACTGGAGAAGGATGGAGGACAGGAGGATACAGGAGGAGGATTGAGGATACTGGAGAAGGATGGAGGACAGGAGGAGGATGGAGGATACTGGAGAAGGATGGAGGACAGGAGGATACAGGAGGAGGATGGAGGATACTGGAGAAGGATGGAGGACAGGAGGATACTGGAGAAGGATGGAGGACAGGACGAGATGGAGGGCAGGAGGAGGATAGAGGACAGGAGGAGGGTGGAGGATACTGGAGAAGGATGGAGGACAGGAGGAGGATGGAGGATACTGGAGAAGGATGGAGGACAGGATGATACAGGAGGAGGATGGAGGACAGGAGGAGGATGGAGGATACTGGAGAAGGATGGAGGACAGGAGACCACAGGAGGAGGATACTGGAGAAGGATGGAGGACAGGAGGAGGATGGAGGATACTGGAGAAGGATGGAGGGCAGGAGGAGGATGGAGGATACTGGAGAAGGATGGAGGACAGGAGGATACAGGAGGAGGATGGAGGATACTGGAGAAGGATGGAGGACAGGAGGATACTGGAGAAGGATGGAGGATACAGAAGGAGGTTGGAAGACAGGAGGAGGATGGAGGATACTGGAGAAGGATGGAGGACAGGAGGCCACAGGAGGAGGATACTGGAGAAGGATGGAGGACAGGAGGAGGATGGAGGATACTGGAGAAGGATGGAGGACAGGAGGCCACAGGAGGAGGATACTGGAGAAGGATGGAGGACAGGAGGAGGATGGAGGATACTGGAGAAGGATGGAGGACAGGAGGAGGATGGATAACAGGAGGCCACAGAATGAGGAGGATAGAGAACTGGGACCACACCATGTGAGGAGGGGTGGGGGTAGGGGTACAGATAGGATTATGTATAAATTTGGGAGATTAAATAAAAGTGGAAAACCAAATATAAAGGGAGGATAAAATTAAAGAGGGGTTTTATATGTTGCAGAGTTGCATTAAGTGTAATTATACGGGTCCACGGGGGGTTGAAGGAAAAGTAAGGGGCATTGTTCTATGTGGGGATCATCAAGGTCAATATTATATTATGCTTGTGGGTGTGGCAATGGGCGTGGTTTAGAAAAGGGGGAGGGGCTTTTTGCCCCTCTTTCTCTCGCCCAAAAGTTGGGAGGTATGGGATAAGTAGTAGCTGGAGGCTCAGAACACATTGTAACGCACCTGCAGCTCTGCAGCTGATCCTTTGGTTTCTCTCGTACAGGACGCGTCTCTTACGGATTCTGTCGCTGCGTTTGTCAGATTACAGACGTTTATCAGTCAGACGATGGACGAGGCCACACAGACCAAAATGCTCTGGAGCTCCGTGTCCGGCCGCCTGGGGGTAGGGAGCGCGCGTGTGAGGCGTGTACGTGCTGTGTGTGTATGAGATGTATAGGGGGTGTATGATACATGTGTATATGATGTGTGTGTGAGATGTATAGGGGGTGTATGATACATGTGTATATGATGTGTGTGAGATGTATAGGGGTGTATGATACATGTGTATATGATGTGTGTGTGAGATGTATAGGGGTGTATGATACATGTGGTGTGTATATGATGTGTGTGAGATGTATAGGGGGTGTATGATACATGTGTATATGATGTGTGTGTGAGATGTATAGGGGGTGTATGATACATGTGTATATGATGTGTGTGTGAGATGTATAGGGGGTGTATGATACATGTGTATATGATGTGTGTGTGAGATGTATAGGGGGTGTATGATACATGTGTATATGATGTGTGTGTGAGATGTATAGGGGTGTATGATACATGTGTATATGATGTGTGTGTGAGATGTATAGGGGGTGTATGATACATGTGTATATGATGTGTGTGAGATGTATAGGGGGTGTATGATACATGTGTATATGATGTGTGTGTGAGATGTATAGGGGGTGTATGATACATGTGTATATGATGTGTGTGTGAGATGTATAGGGGGTGTATGATACATGTGTATATGATGTGTGTGTGAGATGTATAGGGGGTGTATGATACATGTGTATATGATGTGTGTGTGAGATGTATAGGGGTGTATGATACATGTGTATATGATGTGTGTGTGAGATGTATAGGGGGTGTATGATACATGTGTATATGATGTGTGTGAGATGTATAGGGGGTGTATGATACATGTGTATATGATGTGTGTGTGAGGTGTATAGGGGGTGTATGATACATGTGTATATGATGTGTGTATGAGATGTATAGGGGGTGTATGATACATGTGTATATGATGTGTGTGTGAGGTGTATAGGGGGTGTATGATACATGTGTATATGATGTGTGTGTGAGATGTATAGGGGGTGTATGATACATGTGTGTGAGGTGTATAGGGGGTGTATGATACATGTGTATATGATGTGTGTGTGAGATGTATAGGGGGTGTATGATACATGTGTATATGATGTGTGTGAGGTGTATAGGGGGTGTATGATACATGTGTGTATGATGTGTGTGTGAGATGTATAGGGGGTGTATGATACATGTGTATATGATGTGTGTGTGAGATGTGTAGGGGGTGTATGATACATGTGTATATGATGTGTGTGTGAGATGTGTAGGGGGGGTATATTACATGTGTATATGATGTGTGTATGAGGTGTATAGGGGGTGTATGATACATGTGTATATGATGTGTGTGTGAGATGTATAGGGGGTGTATGATACATGTGTATGATGTGTGTGTGAGATGTATAGGGGGTGTATGGTACATGTGCATATGATGTGTGTGTGAGATGTATAGGGGGTGTATGATACATGTGTATATGATGTGTGTGTGAGATGTATAGGGGGTGTATGATACATGTGTATATGATGTGTGTGTGAGATGTATAGGGGGTGTATGGTACATGTGCATATGATGTGTGTGTGAGATGTATAGGGGGTGTATGATACATGTGTATATGATGTGTGTGTGAGATGTATAGGGGGTGTATGATACATGTGTATATGATGTGTGTGTGAGATGTATAGGGGGTGTATGATACATGTGTATATGATGTGTGTAGAGATGTATAGGGGGTGTATGATACATGTGTATATGATGTGTGTGTGAGATGTATAGGGGGTGTATGATACATGTGTATATGATGTGTGAATGAGATGTATAGGGGGTGTATGATACATGTGTATATGATGTGTGTATGAGGTGTATAGGGGGTGTATGATACATGTGTATATGATGTGTGTGTGAGATGTATAGGGGGGTGTATGATACATGTGTATATGATGTGTGTGTGAGATGTATAGGGGGTGTATGATACATGTGTATATGATGTGTGTGTGAGATGTATAGGGGTGTATGATACATGCGTATATGATGTGTGTGTGAGATGTATAGGGGGTGTATGATACATGTGTATATGATGTGTGTGTGAGATGTATAGGGGGTGTATGATACATGTGTATATGATGTGTGTGTGAGATGTATAGGGGGTGTATGATACATGTGTATATGATGTGTGTGTGAGATGTATAGGGGGTGTATGATACATGTGTATATGATGTGTATGAGATGTATAGGGGGTGTATGATACATGTGTATATGATGTGTGTGTGAGATGTATAGGGGGTGTATGATACATGTGTATATGATGTGTATGAGATGTATAGGGGGTGTATGATACATGTGTATATGATGTGTGTGTGAGATGTATAGGGGGTGTATGATACATGTGTATATGATGTGTATGAGATGTATAGGGGGTGTATGATACATGTGTATATGATGTGTGTGTGAGATGTATAGGGGGTGTATGATACATGTGTATATGATGTGTGTGTGAGATGTATAGGGGGTGTATGATACATGTGTATATGATGTGTGTATGAGATGTATAGGGGGTGTATGATACATGTGTGTGAGATGTATAGGGGGTGTATGATACATGTGTATATGATGTGTGTGTGAGATGTATAGGGGGTGTATGATACATGTGTGTGAGATGTATAGGGGGTGTATGATACATGTGTATATGATGTGTGTGTGAGGTGTATAGGGGGTGTATGATACATGTGTATATGATGTGTGTGTGAGGTGTATAGGGGGTGTATGATACATGTGTATATGATGTGTGTGTGAGGTGTATAGGGGGTGTATGATACATGTGTATATGATGTGTGTGTGAGATGTATAGGGGTTGTATGATACATGTGTATATGATGTGTGTGTGTGTGAGGTGTATAGGGGGTGTATGATACATGTGTATATGATGTGTGTGTGAGATGTATAGGGGTTGTATGATACATGTGTATATGATGTGTGTGTGAGGCGTATAGGGGGTGTATGATACATGTGTATATGATGTGTGTATGAGATGTATAGGGGGTGTATGATACATGTGCATATGATGTGTGTGTGAGATGTATAGGGGGTGTATGATACATGTGCATATGATGTGTGTGTGAGATGTATAGGGGGTGTATGATACATGTGTATATGATGTGTGTGAGATGTATAGGGGGTGTATGATACATGCGTATATGATGTGTGTGTGAGATGTATAGGGGGTGTATGATACATGTGTATATGATGTGTGTGTGAGATGTATAGGGGGTGTATGATACATGTGTGTATGATGTGTGTGTGAGATGTATAGGGGGTGTATGATACATGTGTGTGAGATGTATAGGGGGTGTATGATACATGTGTATATGATGTGTGTGTGTGAGATGTATAGGGGGTGTATGATACATGTGTATATGATGTGTGTGTGAGATGTATAGGGGGTGTATGATACATGTGTATATGATGTGTGTATGAGATGTATAGGGGGTGTATGATACATGTGTGTGAGATGTATAGGGGGTGTATGATACATGTGTATATGATGTGTGTGTGAGATGTATAGGGGGTGTATGATACATGTGTGTGAGATGTATAGGGGGTGTATGATACATGTGTATATGATGTGTGTGTGAGGTGTATAGGGGGTGTATGATACATGTGTATATGATGTGTGTGTGAGATGTATAGGGGTTGTATGATACATGTGTATATGATGTGTGTGTGAGGTGTATAGGGGGTGTATGATACATGTGTATATGATGTGTGTGTGAGATGTATAGGGGGTGTATGATACATGTGTGTGAGATGTATAGGGGGTGTATGATACATGTGTGTATGATGTGTGTGTGAGGTGTATAGGGGGTGTATGATACATGTGTATATGATGTGTGTGAGATGTATAGGGGGTGTATGATACATGTGTATATGATGTGTGTGTGTGAGGTGTATAGGGGGTGTATGGTACATGTGTATATGATGTGTGTGTGAGATGTATAGGGGGTGTATGATACATGTGTATATGATGTGTGTGTGAGATGTATAGGGGGTGTATGATACATGTGTATATGATGTGTGTGTGAGATGTATAGGGGGTGTATGATACATGTGCATATGATGTGTGTGTGAGATGTATAGGGGGTGTATGGTACATGTGTATATGATGTGTGTGTGAGATGTATAGGGGGTGTATGATACATGTGCATATGATGTGTGTGTGTGAGATGTATAGGGGGTGTATGATACATGTGTATATGATGTGTGTGTGAGATGTAAAGGGGGTGTATGATACATGTGTATATGATGTGTGTGTGAGATGTATAGGGGGTGTATGATACATGTGTGTATGATGTGTGTGTGAGATGTATAGGGGGGTGTATGATACATGTGTGTATGATGTGTGTGTGAGATGTATGGGGGGTGTATGATACATGTGTATATGATGTGTGTGTGAGATGTATAGGGGGTGTATGATACATGTGTATGATGTGTGTGTGAGATGTATAGGGGGTGTATGATACATGTGTATATGATGTGTGTGTGAGATGTATAGGGGGTGTATGATACATGTGTATATGATGTGTGTGTGAGATGTATAGGGGGTGTATGATACATGTGTATATGATGTGTGTGTGAGATGTATAGGGGGTGTATGATACATGTGTATATGATGTGTGTGTGAGATGTATAGGGGGTGTATGATACATGTGTATATGATGTGTGTGTGAGATGTATAGGGGGTGTATGATACATGTGTATATGATGTGTGTGTGAGATGTATAGGGGGTGTATGATACATGTGTATATGATGTGTGTATGAGATGTATAGGGGGTGTATGATACATGTGTGTATGATGTGTGTGTGAGATGTATAGGGGGTGTATGATACATGTGTATATGATGTGTGTATGAGATGTATAGGGGGTGTATGATACATGTGTGTATGATGTGTGTGTGAGATGTATAGGGGGTGTATGATACATGTGCATATGATGTGTGTGTGAGATGTATAGGGGGTGTATGATACATGTGTATATGATGTGTGTGTGAGATGTATAGGGGGTGTATGATACATGTGTATATGATGTGTGTGTGAGGTGTATAGGGGTTGTATGATACATGTGTATATGATGTGTGTGTGTGATGTATAGGGGGTGTATGATACATGTGTATATGATGTGTGTGTGAGGTGTATAGGGGTTGTATGATACATGTGTATATGATGTGTGTGTGTGTGAGGTGTATAGGGGGTGTATGATACATGTGTATGATGTGTGTGTGAGATGTATAGGGGGTGTATGATACATGTGTATATGATGTGTGTGTGAGGTGTATAGGGGGTGTATGATACATGTGTATATGATGTGTGTATGAGATGTATAGGGGGTGTATGATACATGTGTGTATGATGTGTGTGTGAGATGTATAGGGGGTGTATGATACATGTGCATATGATGTGTGAGATGTATAGGGGGTGTATGACACATGTGCATATGATGTGTGTGTGAGATGTATAGGGGGTGTATGATACATGTGTATATGATGTGTGTGAGATGTATAGGGGGTGTATGATACATGCGTATATGATGTGTGTGTGAGATGTATAGGGGGTGTATGATACATGTGTATATGATGTGTATGAGATGTATAGGGGGTGTATGATACATGTGTATATGATGTGTGTGTGTGAGATGTATAGGGGGTGTATGATACATGTGTATATGATGTGTGTGTGAGATGTATAGGGGGTGTATGATACATGTGTATATGATGTGTGTATGAGATGTATAGGGGGTGTATGATACATGTGTGTGAGATGTATAGGGGGTGTATGATACATGTGTATATGATGTGTGTGTGAGATGTATAGGGGGTGTATGATACATGTGTGTGAGATGTATAGGGGGTGTATGATACATGTGTATATGATGTGTGTGTGAGGTGTATAGGGGGTGTATGATACATGTGTATATGATGTGTGTGAGATGTATAGGGGGTGTATGATACATGTGTATATGATGTGTGTAGAGATGTATAGGGGGTGTATGATACATGTGTATATGATGTGTGTGAGATGTATAGGGGGTGTATGATACATGTGTATATGATGTGTGTGTGAGATGTATAGGGGTTGTATGATACATGTGTATATGATGTGTGTGTGAGGTGTATAGGGGGTGTATGATACATGTGTATATGATGTGTGTGTGAGATGTATAGGGGGTGTATGATACATGTGTGTGAGATGTATAGGGGGTGTATGATACATGTGTGTATGATGTGTGTGTAAGGTGTATAGGGGGTGTATGATACATGTGTATATGATGTGTGTGAGATGTATAGTGGTGTATGATACATGTGTATATGATGTGTGTGTGTGAGATGTATAGGGGGTGTATGATACATGTGTGTGAGATGTATAGGGGGTGTATGATACATGTGTATATGATGTGTGTAGAGATGTATAGGGGGTGTATGATACATGTGTATATGATGTGTGTGTGAGATGTATAGGGGGGTGTATGATACATGTGTATATGATGTGTGTGTGAGATGTATAGGGGGTGTATGATACATGTGTATATGATGTGTGAATGAGATGTATAGGGGGTGTATGATACATGTGTATATGATGTGTGTGTGAGGTGTATAGGGGGTGTATGATACATGTGTATATGATGTGTGTGTGAGATGTATAGGGGGTGTATGATACATGTGTATATGATGTGTGTGTGAGATGTATAGGGGGTGTATGATACATGTGTATATGATGTGTGTGTGTGAGATGTATAGGGGGTGTATGATACATGTGTATATGATGTGTGTGTGAGATGTATAGGGGGTGTATGATACATGTGTGTATGATGTGTGTGTGAGATGTATAGGGGGTGTATGATACATGTGTATGATGTGTGTGTGAGATGTATAGGGGGTGTATGATACATGTGTATATGATGTGTGTGTGAGATGTATAGGGGGTGTATGATACATGTGTATATGATGTGTGTGTGAGATGTATAGGGGGTGTATGATACATGTGTATATGATGTGTGTGAGATGTATAGGGGGTGTATGATACATGTGTATATGATGTGTGTGTGAGATGTATAGGGGATGTATGATACATGTGTATATGATGTGTGTGTGAGATGTATAGGGGGTGTATGATACATGTGTATATGATGTGTGTGTGTGAGATGTATAGGGGGTGTATGATACATGTGTATATGATGTGTGTGTGAGATGTATAGGGGGTGTATGATACATGTGTATATGATGTGTGTGTGAGATGTATAGGGGGTGTATGATACATGTGTATATGATGTGTGTGAGATGTATAGGGGGTGTATGGTACATGTGTATATGATGTGTGTGTGTGAGATGTATAGGGGGTGTATGATACATGTGTATGATGTGTGTGTGAGATGTATAGGGGGTGTATGATACATGTATATGATGTGTGTGTGAGATGTATTGGGGGTGTATGATACATGTGTATGATGTGTGTATGAGATGTATAGGGGGTGTATGATACATGTGTATATGATGTGTGTGAGATGTATAGGGGGTGTATGATACATGTGTATATGATGTGTGTGTGAGATGTATAGGGGGTGTATGATACATGTGTATATGATGTGTGTGTGAGATGTATAGGGGGTGTATGATACATGTGTATATGATGTGTGTGTGAGATGTATAGGGGGTGTATGATACATGTGTATATGATGTGTGTGTGAGATGTATAGGGGGTGTATGATACATGTGTATATGATGTGTGTGTGAGATGTATAGGGGGTGTATGATACATGTGTATATGATGTGTGTGTGAGATGTATAGGGGGTGTATGATACATGTGTGTATGATGTGTGTGTGAGATGTATAGGGGGTGTATGATACATGTGTATATGATGTGTGTAGAGATGTATAGGGGGTGTATGATACATGTGTATATGATGTGTGTGTGAGATGTATAGGGGGTGTATGATACATGTGGGTATGATGTGTGTGTGAGATGTATAGGGGTGTATGATACATGTGTATATGATGTGTGTGTGAGATGTATAGGGGGTGTATGATACATGTGGGTATGATGTGTGTGTGAGATGTATAGGGGGTGTATGATACATGTGTATATGATGTGTGTGTGAGATGTATAGGGGGTGTATGATACATGTGTATATGATGTGTGTGTGAGATGTATAGGGGGTGTATGATACATGTGTATATGATGTGTGTGTGAGATGTATAGGGGGTGTATGATACATGTGTGTATGATGTGTGTGTGAGATGTATAGGGGGTGTATGATACATGTGTATATGATGTGTGTAGAGATGTATAGGGGGTGTATGATACATGTGTATATGATGTGTGTGTGAGATGTATAGGGGGTGTATGATACATGTGTATATGATGTGTGTGTGAGATGTATGGGGGGTGTATGATACATGTGTATATGATGTGTGTGTGATGTATGGGGGGTGTATAATACATGTGTATATGATGTGTGTGTGAGATGTATAGGGGTGTATGATACATGTGTATGATGTGTGTGTGAGATGTATAGGGGGTGTATGATACATGTGTATATGATGTGTGTGTGAGATGTATAGGGGGTGTATGATACATGTGTATATGATGCGTGTAGAGATGTATAGGGGTGTATGATACATGTGTATATGATGTGTGTGTGAGATGTATAGGGGGTGTATGATACATGTGTATATGATGCGTGTAGAGATGTATAGGGGTGTATGATACATGTGTATATGATGTGTGTGTGAGATGTATAGGGGGTGTATGATACATGTGGGTATGATGTGTGTGTGAGATGTATAGGGGGTGTATGATACATGTGTATATGATGTGTGTGTGAGATGTATAGGGGGTGTATGATACATGTGTATATGATGCGTGTAGAGATGTATAGGGGTGTATGATACATGTGTATATGATGTGTGTGTGAGATGTATAGGGGGTGTATGATACATGTGGGTATGATGTGTGTGTGAGATGTATAGGGGGTGTATGATACATGTGTATATGATGTGTGTGTGAGATGTATAGGGGGTGTATGATACATGTGTATATGATGCGTGTAGAGATGTATAGGGGTGTATGATACATGTGTATATGATGTGTGTGTGAGATGTATAGGGGGTGTATGATACATGTGGGTATGATGTGTGTGTGAGATGTATAGGGGGTGTATGATACATGTGTATATGATGTGTGTGTGAGATGTATAGGGGGTGTATGATACATGTGTATATGATGTGTGTGTGAGATGTATAGGGGGTGTATGATACATGTGGGTATGATGTGTGTGTGAGATGTATAGGGGTGTATGATACATGTGTATATGATGTGTGTGTGAGATGTATAGGGGGTGTATGATACATGTGGGTATGATGTGTGTGTGAGATGTATAGGGGGTGTATGATACATGTGTATATGATGTGTGTGTGAGATGTATAGGGGGTGTATGATACATGTGTATATGATGTGTGTGTGTGATGTATAGGGGGTGTATAATACATGTGTATATGATGTGTGTGTGAGATGTATAGGGGTGTATGATACATGTGTATGATGTGTGTGTGAGATGTATAGGGGGTGTATGATACATGTGTATATGATGTGTGTGTGAGATGTATAGGGGGTGTATGATACATGTGTATATGATGTGTGTGTGAGATGTATAGGGGGTGTATGATACATGTGTATATGATGCGTGTAGAGATGTATAGGGGTGTATGATACATGTGTATATGATGTGTGTGTGAGATGTATAGGGGGTGTATGATACATGTGGGTATGATGTGTGTGTGAGATGTATAGGGGGTGTATGATACATGTGTATATGATGTGTGTGTGAGATGTATAGGGGGTGTATGATACATGTGTGTATGATGTGTGTGTGAGATGTATAGGGGGTGTATGATACATGTGTATATGATGTGTGTGAGATGTATAGGGGGTGTATGATACATGTGTGTGAGATGTATAGGGGGTGTATGATACATGTGTGTATGATGTGTGTGTGAGATGTATAGGGGTGTATGATACATGTGTATGATGTGTGTGTGAGATGTATAGGGGGTGTATGATACATGTGTGTGAGATGTATAGGGGGTGTATGATACGTGTGTATGATGTGTGTGTGAGATGTATAGGGGTGTATGATACATGTGTATGATGTGTGTGTGAGATGTATAGGGGGTGTATGATACATGTGTATATGATGTGTGTGTGAGATGTATAGGGGGTGTATGATACATGTGTATATGATGTGTGTGTGAGATGTATAGGGGGTGTATGATACATGTGTGTGAGATGTATAGGGGGTATATGAGACGTGTAGGGGGTGTATGGTACATGCGGTGCCTATAGCTCAGCCATGTTCATGCTCCTCCCCTGTGCTGGTCCTGTCCTGATATCTTGGGGTGCTGACCCCCTGTACCCCTGTATTTTAGGCGGCTCTGTGCACCCCGGGCCGGAGACTACAGGAAGACAGTAAGAACGTCCTGGTGACGGTGACGCCGGGGAGATACGACCGCGTGCTGCTCTTCAGCGATGTCCTGGTCCTCCTGCAGGTGACCCCACACAGCGCTGACTGATACACTGTCACAGATCCTCTGCAGCGCAGGACCGTACACAGCGCTGACTGACACACTGTCACAGACCCTCTGCAGCGCAGGAGAGGACCGTACACGGCGCTGACTGATACACTGTCACAGACCCTCTGCATCGCAGGAGAGGACGCCACACAGCGCTGACTGATACACTGTCACAGACCCTCTGCAGCGCAGGAGAGCACCGTACACAGCGCTGACTGATACACTGTCACAGACCCTCTGCAGCGCAGGAGAGGACCGTACACGGCGCTGACTGTTACCCTGTCACAGACCCTCTGCAGCGCAGGAGAGGACAGCACACGGCGCTGACTGACACACTGTCACAGATCCTCTGCAGCGTAGGAGAGGACCGTACACGGCCCTGACTGATACACTGTCACAGACCCTCTGCAGCGCAGGAGAGCACCGTACACGGCCCTGACTGATACACTGTCACAGACCCTCTGCAGCGTAGGAGAGGACCGTACACGGCGCTGACTGATACACTGTCACAGATCCTCTGCAGCGTAGGAGAGGACCGTACACGGCGCTGACTGATACACTGTCACAGATCCTCTGCAGCGCAGGAGAGGACCGTACACGGCGCTGACTGATACACTGTCACAGACCCTCTGCAGCGCAGGAGAGGACCGTACACGGCGCTGACTGATACACTGTCACAGACCCTCTGCAGCGCAGGAGAGGACCGTACACGGCGCTGACTGATACACTGTCACAGACCCTCTGCAGCGCAGGAGAGGACCGTACACGGCGCTGACTGATACACTGTCACAGACCCTCTGCAGTGCTAAACAATATCTTGTTTTTAAAGGGGAATGAACCTCATATCTGTCACCTGCAAACAGTATGGATGGACACAGCGACCAATCAGAAATCAGAAGAGAACAAGTAAGAGACACAATCTATTACTCTCTGTTATCAGCCATTACACCCCGGGGAGAGGAGACTGTACAGGGGGGGATACAATCTATTACTCTCTGTTATCAGCCATTACACCCCGGGGAGAGGAGACTGTACAGGGGGATACAATCTATTACTCTCTGTTATCAGCCATTACACCCCGGGGAGAGGAGACTGTACAGGGGGGGATACAATCTATTACTCTCTGTTATCAGCCATTACACCCCGGGGAGAGGAGACTGTACAGGGGGATACAATCTATTACTCTCTGTTATCAGCCATTACACCCCGGGGAGAGGAGACTGTACAGGGGGGGATACAATCTATTACTCTCTGTTATCAGCCATTACATCCCGGGAGAGGAGACTGTACAGGAGGATACAATCTATTACTCTCTGTTATCAGCCATTACATCCCGGGGAGAGGAGACTGTACAGGGGGATACAATCTATTACTCTCTGTTATCAGCCATTACATCCCGGGGAGAGGAGACTGTACAGGGGGATACAATCTATTACTCTCTGTTATCAGCCATTACATCCCGGGGAGAGGAGACTGTACAGGGGGGGGATACAATCTATTACTCTCTGTTATCAGCCATTACACCCCGGGGAGAGGAGACTGTACAGGGGGGATACAATCTATTACTCTCTGTTATCAGCCATTACACCCCGGGGAGAGGAGACTGTACAGGGGGGGGGATACAATCTATTACTCTCTGTTATCAGCCATTACATCCCGGGGAGAGGAGACTGTACAGGGGGATACAATCTATTACTCTCTGTTATCAGCCATTACACCCCGGGGAGAGGAGACTGTACAGGGGGGATACAATCTATTACTCTCTGTTATCAGCCATTACACCCCGGGGAGAGGAGACTGTACAGGGGGGGATACAATCTATTACTCTCTGTTATCAGCCATTACACCCCGGGGAGAGGAGACTGTACAGGGGGGATACAATCTATTACTCTCTGTTATCAGCCATTACACCCCGGGGAGAGGAGACTGTACAGGGGGGATACAATCTATTACTCTCTGTTATCAGCCATTACATGCCGGGGAGAGGAGACTGTACAGGGGGGGGGGGGATACAATCTATTACTCTCTGTTATCAGCCATTACACCCCGGGGAGAGGAGACTGTACAGGGGGATACAATCTATTACTCTCTGTTATCAGCCATTACATCCCGGGGAGAGGAGACTGTACAGGGGGGATACAATCTATTACTCTCTGTTATCAGCCATTACATCCCGGGGAGAGGAGACTGTACAGGGGGGATACAATCTATTACTCTCTGTTATCAGCCATTACACCCCGGGGAGAGGAGACTGTACAGGGGGATACAATCTATTACTCTCTGTTATCAGCCATTACATCCCGGGGAGAGGAGACTGTACAGGGGGGATACAATCTATTACTCTCTGTTATCAGCCATTACATCCCGGGGAGAGGAGACTGTACAGGGGAGGATACAATCTATTACTCTCTGTTATCAGCCATTACATCCCGGGGAGAGGAGACTGTACAGGGGGATACAATCTATTACTCTCTGTTATCAGCCATTACATCCCGGGGAGAGGAGACTGTACAGGGGGGGATACAATCTATTACTCTCTGTTATCAGCCATTACACCCCGGGGAGAGGAGACTCTACAGGGGGGGATACAATCTATTACTCTCTGTTATCAGCCATTACACCCCGGGGAGAGGAGACTGTACAGGGGGGGATACAATCTATTACTCTCTGTTATCAGCCATTATACCCCGGGGAGAGGAGACTGTACAGGGGGGGATACAATCTATTACTCTCTGTTATCAGCCATTATACCCCGGGGAGAGGAGACTGTACAGGGGGATACAATCTATTACTCTCTGTTATCAGCCATTACATCCCGGGGAGAGGAGACTGTACAGGGGGATACAATCTATTACTCTCTGTTATCAGCCATTACATCCCGGGGAGAGGAGACTGTACAGGGGGGATACAATCTATTACTCTCTGTTATCAGCCATTACACCCCGGGGAGAGGAGACTGTACAGGGGGGGATACAATCTATTACTCTCTGTTATCAGCCATTACATCCCGGGGAGAGGAGACTGTACAGGGGGATACAATCTATTACTCTCTGTTATCAGCCATTACATCCCGGGGAGAGGAGACTGTACAGGGGGGGGGGGATACAATCTATTACTCTCTGTTATCAGCCATTATACCCCGGGGAGAGGAGACTGTACAGGGGGGATACAATCTATTACTCTCTGTTATCAGCCATTACACCCCGGGGAGAGGAGACTGTACAGGGGAGGATACAATCTATTACTCTCTGTTATCAGCCATTACATCCCGGGGAGAGGAGACTGTACAGGAGGATACAATCTATTACTCTCTGTTATCAGCCATTATACCCCGGGGAGAGGAGACTGTACAGGGGGATACAATCTATTACTCTCTGTTATCAGCCATTACATCCCGGGGAGAGGAGACTGTACAGGGGGGATACAATCTATTACTCTCTGTTATCAGCCATTACACCCCGGGGAGAGGAGACTGTACAGGGGGGGGATACAATCTATTACTCTCTGTTATCAGCCATTATACCCCGGGGAGAGGAGACTGTACAGGGGGGATACAATCTATTACTCTCTGTTATCAGCCATTATACCCCGGGGAGAGGAGACTGTACAGGGGGGATACAATCTATTACTCTCTGTTATCAGCCATTACATCCCGGGGAGAGGAGACTGTACAGGGGGGGATACAATCTATTACTCTCTGTTATCAGCCATTACATCCCGGGGAGAGGAGACTGTACAGGGGGGGATACAATCTATTACTCTCTGTTATCAGCCATTACACCCCGGGGAGAGGAGACTGTACAGGGGGGGATACAATCTATTACTCTCTGTTATCAGCCATTACATCCCGGGGAGAGGAGACTGTACAGGGGGGGATACAATCTATTACTCTCTGTTATCAGCCATTACACCCCGGGGAGAGGAGACTGTACAGGGGGGGGATACAATCTATTACTCTCTGTTATCAGCCATTACATCCCGGGGAGAGGAGACTGTACAGAGGGGGGGGGATACAATCTATTACTCTCTGTTATCAGCCATTACATCCCAGGGAGAGGAGACTGTACAGGGGGGATACAATCTATTACTCTCTGTTATCAGCCATTACACCCCGGGGAGAGGAGACTGTACAGGGGGGGATACAATCTATTACTCTCTGTTATCAGCCATTACATTCCGGGGAGAGGAGACTGTACAGGGGGGGATACAATCTATTACTCTCTGTTATCAGCCATTACATCCCGGGGAGAGGAGACTGTACAGGGGGGGGATACAATCTATTACTCTGTTATCAGCCATTACATCCCGGGGAGAGGAGACTGTACAGGGGGGGATACAATCTATTACTCTCTGTTATCAGCCATTACATCCCGGGGAGAGGAGACTGTACAGGGAGGGGGATACAATCTATTACTCTCTGTTATCAGCCATTACATCCCGGGGAGAGGAGACTGTACAGGGGGGGGATACAATCTATTACTCTCTGTTATCAGCCATTATACCCCGGGGAGAGGAGACTGTACAGGGGGGATACAATCTATTACTCTCTGTTATCAGCCATTACATCCCGGGGAGAGGAGACTGTACAGGGGGGGGGGGATACAATCTATTACTCTCTGTTATCAGCCATTACATCCCGGGGAGAGGAGACTGTACAGGGAGATACAATCTATTACTCTCTGTTATCAGCCATTACATCCCGGGGAGAGGAGACTGTACAGGGGGGGGGGCGATACAATCTATTACTCTCTGTTATCAGCCATTACATTCCGGGGAGAGGAGACTGTACAGGGGGGGATACAATCTATTACTCTCTGTTATCAGCCATTATACCCCGGGGAGAGGAGACTGTACAGGGGGGATACAATCTATTACTCTCTGTTATCAGCCATTACATCCCGGGGAGAGGAGACTGTACAGGGGGATACAATCTATTACTCTCTGTTATCAGCCATTACATCCCGGGAGAGGAGACTGTACAGGGGGGGATACAATCTATTACTCTCTGTTATCAGCCATTACACCCCGGGGAGAGGAGACTGTACAGGGGGGGATACAATCTATTACTCTCTGTTATCAGCCATTATACCCCGGGGAGAGGAGACTGTACAGGGGGGATACAATCTATTACTCTCTGTTATCAGCCATTACATCCCGGGGAGAGGAGACTGTACAGGGGGGATACAATCTATTACTCTCTGTTATCAGCCATTACATCCCGGGGAGAGGAGACTGTACAGGGGGGGGGGATACAATCTATTACTCTCTGTTATCAGCCATTACACCCCGGGGAGAGGAGACTGTACAGGGGGGATACAATCTATTACTCTCTGTTATCAGCCATTACATCCCGGGGAGAGGAGACTGTACAGGGGAGGATACAATCTATTACTCTCTGTTATCAGCCATTATACCCCGGGGGAGGAGACTGTACAGGGGGGATGCAATCTATTACTCTCTGTTATCAGCCATTACACCCCGGGGAGAGGAGACTGTACAGGGGGGATACAATCTATTACTCTCTGTTATCAGCCATTACACCCCGGGGAGAGGAGACTGTACAGGGGGGGGGGATACAATCTATTACTCTCTGTTATCAGCCATTACACCCCGGGGAGAGGAGACTGTACAGGGGGGGATACAATCTATTACTCTCTGTTATCAGCCATTACATCCCGGGGAGAGGAGACTGTACAGGGGGGGATACAATCTATTACTCTCTGTTATCAGCCATTACATCCCGGGGAGAGGAGACTGTACAGGGGGATACAATCTATTACTCTCTGTTATCAGCCATTACACCCCGGGGAGAGGAGACTGTACAGGGGAGGATACAATCTATTACTCTCTGTTATCAGCCATTACATCCCGGGGAGAGGAGACTGTACAGGGGGATACAATCTATTACTCTCTGTTATCAGCCATTATACCCCGGGGGGAGGAGACTGTACATGGGGATACAATCTATTACTCTCTGTTATCAGCCATTACATCCCGGGGAGAGGAGACTGTACAGGGGGGGGATACAATCTATTACTCTCTGTTATCAGCCATTACACCCCGGGGAGAGGAGACTGTACAGGGGGATACAATCTATTACTCTCTGTTATCAGCCATTATACCCCGGGGGGAGGAGACTGTACAGGGGGATACAATCTATTACTCTCTGTTATCAGCCATTACATCCCGGGGAGAGGAGACTGTACAGGGGGGGGATACAATCTATTACTCTCTGTTATCAGCCATTACACCCCGGGGAGAGGAGACTGTACAGGGGGGGGGATACAATCTATTACTCTCTGTTATCAGCCATTACATCCCGGGGAGAGGAGACTGTACAGGGGGGGGATACAATCTATTACTCTCTGTTATCAGCCATTATACCCCGGGGGGAGGAGACTGTACAGGGGGATACAATCTATTACTCTCTGTTATCAGCCATTACATCCCGGGGAGAGGAGACTGTACAGGGGGGGGATACAATCTATTACTCTCTGTTATCAGCCATTACACCCCGGGGAGAGGAGACTGTACAGTGGGGATACAATCTATTACTCTCTGTTATCAGCCATTACATCCCGGGGAGAGGAGACTGTACAGGGGGGATACAATCTATTACTCTCTGTTATCAGCCATTACATCCCGGGGAGAGGAGACTGTACAGGGGGGGATACAATCTATTACTCTCTGTTATCAGCCATTACATCCCGGGGAGAGGAGACTGTACAGGGGGATACAATCTATTACTCTCTGTTATCAGCCATTACACCCCGGGGAGAGGAGACTGTACAGGGGGGATACAATCTATTACTCTCTGTTATCAGCCATTATACCCCGGGGAGAGGAGACTGTACAGGGGGGGATACAATCTATTACTCTCTGTTATCAGCCATTACACCCCGGGGAGAGGAGACTGTACAGGGGGGATACAATCTATTACTCTCTGTTATCAGCCATTACATCCCGGGGAGAGGAGACTGTACAGGGGGGATACAATCTATTACTCTCTGTTATCAGCCATTACATCCCGGGGAGAGGAGACTGTACAGGGGGATACAATCTATTACTCTCTGTTATCAGCCATTACATCCCGGGGAGAGGAGACTGTACAAGGGGGATACAATCTATTACTCTCTGTTATCAGCCATTACACCCCGGGGAGAGGAGACTGTACAGGGGGGATACAATCTATTACTCTCTGTTATCAGCCATTACATCCCGGGGAGAGGAGACTGTACAGGGGGGGATACAATCTATTACTCTCTGTTATCAGCCATTACATCCCGGGGAGAGGAGACTGTACAGGGGGGGATACAATCTATTACTCTCTGTTATCAGCCATTACATCCCGTGCAGAGGAGACTGTACAGGGGGATACAATCTATTACTCTCTGTTATCAGCCATTACATCCCGGGGAGAGGAGACTGTACAGGGGGGGGGGGTATACAGTCTATTACTCTCTGTTATCAGCCATTACATCCCGGGGAGAGGAGACTGTACAGGGGGGATACAATCTATTACTCTCTGTTATCAGCCATTACATCCCGGGGAGAGGAGACTGTACAGGGGGGGATACAATCTATTACTCTCTGTTATCAGCCATTACATCCCGGGCAGAGGAGACTGTACAGGGGGATACAATCTATTACTCTCTGTTATCAGCCATTACATCCCGGGCAGAGGAGACTATACAGGGGGATACAATCTATTACTCTCTGTTATCAGCCATTACATCCCGGGGAGAGGAGACTGTACAGGGGGATACAATCTATTACTCTCTGTTATCAGCCATTACATCCCGGGGAGAGGAGACTGTACAGGGGGGGGATACAATCTATTACTCTCTGTTATCAGCCATTACATCCCGGGCAGAGGAGACTGTACAGGGGGATACAATCTATTACTCTCTGTTATCAGCCATTACACCCCGGGGAGAGGAGACTGTACAGGGGGGATACAATCTATTACTCTCTGTTATCAGCCATTACATCCCGGGGAGAGGAGACTGTACAGGGGGGGGGGGGTATACAGTCTATTACTCTCTGTTATCAGCCATTACATCCCGGGGAGAGGAGACTGTACAGGGGGGGATACAATCTATTACTCTCTGTTATCAGCCATTACATCCCGGGGAGAGGAGACTGTACAGGGGGGGATACAATCTATTACTCTCTGTTATCAGCCATTACATCCCGGGGAGAGGAGACTGTACAGGGGGATACAATCTATTACTCTCTGTTATCAGCCATTACATCCCGGGGAGAGGAGACTGTACAGGGGGGATACAATCTATTACTCTCTGTTATCAGCCATTACATCCCGGGGAGAGGAGACTGTACAGGGGGGGGATACAATCTATTACTCTCTGTTATCAGCCATTACATCCCGGGGAGAGGAGACTGTACAGGGGGGATACAATCACTTTGTCCCCATTGCTCTGTTTCAGCCTGGTGTTGCGGGTTGTGACTCCGGAGGACGAATTCTTCTTTTCCTGTAAGGAGCCGAAACATAAGGTGACATTGCTCCTCCACAGGTTATTGTAGGGTCCCAGGCGCATAGTTAGGTTGAGTTGGGCAGAGGCTAGGAGCTGGTGGCACAGGGGGGGGGGCTGGGGGGCTATGGGTGGCACGGGGGGGCAGGGGGGGCACATGGGGGGCACAGGACTTGGTGGGGATAATAGTTGCGGGTTTTCTGCTCGGTCTGTGATTTACCCTTGGATCCTCTAGTCACTGCTCAATCTGCTGCTCCGGTTCCAGGTGCTGTGGTCCTGGAAGATGAACCAGATGATCCGGCAGAGTCTGGAGGGGAGACGGGATTTCCCTTTATGGGGGAGATTGGGAGAATCCAGTGACCCCCCGACGTTGCGTCTGTGCTCGTACACGTATAGGAGCGAGGGCCGCTTCAGGAACGCGGTGTATGAGGGGGACATGTCCTGGGGGAAGCCGCACGGCACGTGAGTGACCTTCTGCGACCTGGGGGTGACGACCAATGTGACCACCAGGGGGCCGTCATGGGGGACACTACTCGTCACATCCCGGGGACATCAAATTACTAACAAAATCTGGTATAACAAATAATATATAAAAAATCTAAAAACCCTCCCCCACAGGGGAACACTGAGGTGGCCGAATGGACGCAACTACACGGGAGACTTCAAGTATGGACAAGAAGACGGGTGAGAGGCTGCAACACACTGACCCCCCCACATCCCCCATAACACTGACCTCCACATCCCCCCCCCATAACACTGACCCCCACATCCCCCATAACACTGACCCCCACATCCCCCATAACACTAACCCCCACATCCCCCCATAACACTGACCTCCACATCCCCCATAACACTGACCCCCACATCCCCCCCATAACACTGACCCCCACATCCCCCATAACACTGACCTCCACATCCCCCATAACACTGACCCCCACATCCCCCATAACACTGACCTCCACATCCCCCCATAACACTGACCTCCACATCCCCCATAACACTGACCCCCACAACACTGACCCCCACATCCCCCATAACACTGACCTCCACATCCCCCCATAACACTGACCCCCACATCCCCCCCATAACACTGACCTCCACATCCCCCCCATAACACTGACCTCCACATCCCCCCATAACACTGACCTCCACATCCCCCCATAACACTGACCTCCACATCCCCCATAACACTGACCCCCACAACACTGACCCCCACATCCCCCATAACACTGACCTCCACATCCCCCCATAACACTGACCTCCACATCCCCCATAACACTGACCCCCACAACACTGACCCCCACATCCCCCATAACACTGACCTCCACATCCCCCCATAACACTGACCCCCACATCCCCCATAACACTGACCTCCACATCCCCCCCCCCATAACACTGACCCCCACATCCCCCATAACACTGACCCCCACATCCCCCATAACACTGACCTCCACATCCCCCATAACACTGACCCCCACATCCCCCATAACACTGACCTCCACATCCCCCATAACACTGACCTCCACATCCCCCATAACACTGACCTCCACATCCCCCCATAACACTGACCTCCACATCCCCCCATAACACTGACCTCCACATCCTCCCCATAACACTGACCTCCACATCCCCCCATAACACTGACCCCCACATCCCCCCATAACTCTGACCTCCACATCCCCCATAACACTGACCTCCACATCCTCCCCATAACACTGACCTCCACATCCCCCCATAACACTGACCTCCACATCCCCCATAACACTGACCCCCACATCCCCCATAACACTGACCTCCACATCCTCCCCATAACACTGACCCCCACATCCCCCATAACACTGACCTCCACATCCCCCCATAACACTGACCTCCACATCCCCCCATAACACTGACCCCCACATCCCCCATAACACTGACCCCCACATCCCCCCATAACACTGACCTCCACATCCCCCATAACACTGACCTCCACATCCCCCCATAACACTGACCTCCACATCCCCCATAACACTGACCTCCACATCCCCCATAACACTGACCACCACATCCCCCCATAACACTGACCACCACATCCCCCCATAACACTGACCCCCACATCCCCCCATAACACTGACCTCCACATCCCCCATAACACTGACCTCCACATCCCCCATAACACTGACCTCCACATCCCCCCATAACACTGACCTCCACATCCCCCCATAACACTGACCCCCCACATCCCCCATAACACTGACCCCCACATCCCCCCATAACACTGACCCCCACATCCCCCCATAACACTGACCTCCACATCCCCCCATAACACTGACCTCCACATCCCCCCATAACACTGACCTCCACATCCCCCCATAACACTGACCCCCACATCCCCCATAACACTGACCTCCACATCCCCCCATAACACTGACCTCCACATCCCCCATAACACTGACCTCCACATCCCCCATAACACTGACCTCCACATCCCCCATAACACTGACCCGCACAGCCCCCATAACACTGACCTCCACATCCCCCCATAACACTGACCCCCACATCCCCCCATAACACTGACCCCCACATCCCCCCATAACACTGACCCCCACATCCCCCCCATAACACTGACCCCCACATCCCCCCATAACACTGACCCCCACATCCCCCCATAACACTGACCCCCACATCCCCCCATAACACTGACCCCCACATCCCCCCATAACACTGACCCCCACATCCCCCCATAACACTGACCCCCACATCCCCCATAACACTGACCCCCACATCCCCCCATAACACTGACCCCCACATCCCCCCATAACACTGACCTCCACATCCCCCCATAACACTGACCTCCACATCCCCCCATAACACTGACCCCCACATCCCCCATAACACTGACCCCCACATCCCCCCATAACACTGACCCCCACATCCCCCCATAACACTGACCTCCACATCCCCCATAACACTGACCCCCACATCCCCCCCATAACACTGACCCCCACATCCCCCATAACACTGACCTCCACATCCCCCATAACACTGACCCCCACATCCCCCATAACACTGACCTCCACATCCCCCCATAACACTGACCTCCACATCCCCCATAACACTGACCCCCACATCCCCCATAACACTGACCCCCACATCCCCCCATAACACTGCCCCCCACATCCCCCATAACACTGACCCCCACATCCCCCATAACACTGACCCCCACATCCCCCCATAACACTGACCTCCACATCCCCCCCATAACACTGACCTCCACATCCCCCCATAACACTGACCCCCACATTCCCCATAACACTGACCCCCACATTCCCCATAACACTGACCTCCACATCCCCCATAACACTGACCCCCACATCCCCCCCATAACACTGACCTCCACATCCCCCCCATAACACTGACCTCCACATCCCCCCATAACACTGACCTCCACATCCCCCATAACACTGACCCCCACATCCCCCCATAACACTGACCTCCACATCCCCCCATAACACTGACCCCCACATCCCCCCCATAACACTGACCTCCACATCCCCCCATAACACTGACCCCCACATCCCCCCATAACACTGACCTCCACATCCCCCCATAACACTGACCCCCACATCCCCCATAACACTGACCCCCACATCCCCCCATAACACTGACCTCCACATCCCCCCCATAACACTGACCCCCACATCCCCCCATAACACTGACCTCCACATCCCCCATAACACTGACCCCCACATCCCCCATAACACTGACCCCCACATCCCCCCATAACACTGACCTCCACATCCCCCCCATAACACTGACCTCCACATCCCCCCATAACACTGACCCCCACATTCCCCATAACACTGACCCCCACATTCCCCATAACACTGACCCCCACATCCTCCCATAACACTGCCCCCACATCCCCCATAACACTGACCTCCACATCCCCCCATAACACTGACCTCCACATCCCCCATAACACTGACCTCCACATCCCCCATAACACTGACCCCCACATCCCCCATAACACTGACCTCCACATCCCCCCATAACACTGACCTCCACATCCCCCATAACACTGACCCCCACATCCCCCCATAACACTGACCTCCACATCCCCCCATAACACTGACCTCCACATCCCCCCATAACACTGACCCCCCACATCCCCCATAACACTGACCTCCACATCCCCCCATAACACTGACCCCCACATCCCCCCATAACACTGACCCCCACATCCCCCCATAACACTGACCCCCACATCCCCCCATAACACTGACCCCCACATCCCCCCATAACACTGACCTCCACATCCCCCATAACACTGACCTCCACATCCCCAATAACACTGACCCCCACATCCCTCATAACACTGACCCCCACATCCCCCCATAACACTGACCTCCACATCCCCCATAACACTGACCCCCACATCCCCCCATAACACTGACCCCCACATCCCCCCATAACACTGACCCCCACATCCCCCATAACACTGACCTCCACATCCCCCATAACACTGACCTCCACATCCCCCATAACACTGACCCCCACATCCCCCATAACACTGACCTCCACATCCCCCATAACACTGACCTCCACATCCCCCATAACACTGACCCCCATATCCCCCATAACACTGACCCCCCACATCCCCCATAACACTGACCCCCACATCCCCCATAACACTGACCTCCAAATCCCCCATAACACTGACCCCCACATCCCCCCATAACACTGACCCCCACATCCCCCCATAACACTGACCCCCACATCCCCCCATAACACTGACCCCCACATCCCCCATAACACTGACCCCCACATCCCCCCCATAACACTGACCTCCACATCCCCCCCATAACACTGACCTCCACATCCCCCCATAACACTGACCCCCACATCCCCCCATAACACTGACCCCCACATTCCCCATAACACTGACCCCCACATCCCCCATAACACTGCCCCCCACATCCCCCCATAACACTGACCTCCACATTCCCCATAACACTGACCCCCACATCCCCCATAACACTGACCTCCACATCCCCCATAACACTGACCTCCACATCCCCCCATAACACTGACCACCACATCCCCCATAACACTGACCCCCACATCCTCCCATAACACTGACCTCCACATCCCCCCCATAACACTGACCTCCACATCCCCCCCATAACACTGACCTCCACATCCCCCCATAACACTGACCCCCACATCCCCCCATAACACTGACCCCCACATTCCCCATAACACTGACCCCCACATTCCCCATAACACTGACCCCCACATCCCCCCATAACACTGACCTCCACATCCCCCATAACACTGACCTCCACATACCCCATAACACTGACCCCCACATACCCCCATAACACTGACCCCCACATACCCCCCCATAACACTGACCTCCACATCCCCCATAACACTGACCTCCACACCCCCCATAACACTGACCTCCACATCCCCCCATAACACTGACCTCCACATCCCCCATAACACTGACCTCCACATCCCCCCATAACACTGACCCCCACATCCCCCCATAACACTGACCCCCACATCCCCCCATAACACTGACCTCCACATCCCCCATAACACTGACCTCCACATCCCCCCATAACACTGACCTCCACATCCCCCATAACACTGACCTCCACATCCCCCCATAACACTGACCCCCACATCCCCCCATAACACTGACCCCCCACAACATAACACTGACCCCCACATCCCCCATAACACTGACCCCCACATCCCCCCCATAACACTGACCCCCACATCCCCCCATAACACTGACCCCCACATCCCACCATAACACTGACCCCCACATCCCACCATAACACTGACCCCCACATCCCCCATAACACTGACCTCCACATCCCCCCCATAACACTGACCCCCACATCCCCCCATAACACTGACCCCCACATCCCACCATAACACTGACCCCCACATCCCACCATAACACTGACCTCCACATCCCCCATAACACTGACCCCCACATCCTCCCCATAACACTGACCTCCACATCCTCCCATAACACTGACCCCCACATCCCCCCATAACACTGACCTCCACATCCCCCATAACACTGACCTCCACATCCCCCATAACACTGACCTCCACATCCCCCATAACACTGACCCCCACATCCCCCATAACACTGACCTCCACATCCCCCATAACACTGACCTCCACATCCCCCCCATAACACTGACCCCCACATCCCCCCATAACACTGACCCCCACATCCCCCATAACACTGACCTCCACATCCCCCCATAACACTGACCTCCACATCCCCCCCATAACACTGACCCCCACATCCCCCCATAACACTGACCTCCACATCCCCCCATAACACTGACCCCCACATCCCCCCATAACACTAACCTCCACATCCCCCATAACACTGACCCCCACATCCCTCATAACACTGACCCCCACATCCCCCCATAACACTGACCCCCACATCCCCCCATAACACTGACCTCCACATCCCCCCATAACACTGACCTCCACATCCCCCCATAACACTGACCCCCACATCCCCCATAACACTGACCTCCACATCCCCCATAACACTGCCCCCCCCCCCCCCCCATGACTGGTGATGCTCGTGTCTTGCAGCTTTGGGATTTGTCTGATCCCGGACGCTTCGGGTGATCGATACGATTGTTATAAATGTCACTGGAGAAGCGGTGCCATCCAGGGGTACGGGATCTGTGAGTAAGTATTGGGGGGTCCCCCGTGCCCCCTGTACCTGGCGGGGGGTGTATAGTGAGGCCTCTCCGTATCCTGCAGGTTCGCGGATGAGTCGGTGTATAAGGGTTACTACAAGGATAACATGCGGCACGGATTTGGCGTCTTAGAGAACCAGGCGCCCCCCACAGGCCCCTCCTGGAAGTACACGGGAAACTGGCAGAGGGACAAGAGGTCGGGGTACGGAGTCTGGGAGAAGTCTGACAAGTAAGGGGCCCACAAGACTGCAGCTCTGGCTGTGACTAGAGAACAAAAAACAGAGTCATTCTCTTCCTGCAGCAGCGAGAGATACATCGGGATGTGGCAGGAGAACCAGAGGCACGGCCCCGGCATCGTCCTCCACAACACGGGGGCCTGTTACCAGGGGGGCTTCATCAGCAACAAACTGGTGGTAAGGAAGGAGTAACTGCCCCTAGTGGTGGTGTATAATGTGTATGTAGTGATCTCCTCCTAGTGGTGGTGTATAATGTGTATGTAGGGATCTCCCCCTAGTGGTGGTGTATAATCTGTATGTAGTGATCTCCTCCTAGTGGTGGTGTATAATCTGTATGTAGAGATCTCCTCCTAGTGGTGGTGTATAATCTGTATGTAGTGATCTCCTCCTAGTGGTGGTGTATAATCTGTATGTAGTGATCTCCTCCTAGTGGTGGTGTATAATCTGTATGTAGTGCTCTCCCCCTAGTGGTGGTGTATAATGTGTATGTAGTGATCTCCCCCTAGTGGTGGTGTATAATGTGTATGTAGTGATCTCCTCCTAGTGGTGATGTATAATCTGTATGTAGTGATCTCCTCCTAGTGGTGGTGTATAATCTGTATGTAGTGCTCTCCCCCTAGTGGTGGTGTATAATGTGTATGTAGTGATCTCCCCCTAGTGGTGGTGTATAATGTGTATGTAGTGATCTCCTCCTAGTGGTGGTGTATAATGTGTATGTAGTGATCTCCCCCTAGTGGTGGTGTATAATGTGTATGTAGTGATCTCCTCCTAGTGGTGGTGTATAATGTGTATGTAGTGATCTCCTCCTAGTGGTGGTGTATAATCTGTATGTAGTGATCTCCTCCTAGTGGTGGTGTATAATGTGTATGTAGTGATCTCCCCCTAGTGGTGATGTATAATGTGTATGTAGTGATCTCCCCCTAGTGGTGGTGTATAATGTGTATGTAGTGATCTCCCCCTAGTGGTGGTGTATAATCTGTATGTAGTGATCTCCTCCTAGTGGTGGTGTATAATCTGTATGTAGTGATCTCCCCCTAGTGGTGGTGTATAATCTGTATGTAGTGATCTCCCCCTAGTGGTGGTGTATAATGTGTATGTAGTGATCTCCCCCTAGTGGTGGTGTATAATGTGTATGTAGTGATCTCCCCCTAGTGGTGGTGTATAATCTGTATGTAATGATCTCCCCCTAGTGGTGGTGTATAATCTGTATGTAGTGATCTCCTCCTAGTGGTGGTGTATAATCTGTATGTAGTGATCTCCTCCTAGTGGTGGTGTATAATCTGTATGTAGTGATCTCCCCCTAGTGGTGGTGTATAATGTGTATGTAGTGATCTCCCCCTAGTGGTGGTGTATAATGTGTATGTAGTGATCTCCCCCTAGTGGTGGTGTATAATGTGTATGTAGTGAGCTCCTCCTAGTGGTGGTGTATAATCTGTATGTAGTGATCTCCCCCTAGTGGTGGTGTATAATGTGTATGTAGTGATCTCCCCCTAGTGGTGGTGTATAATCTGTATGTAGTGAGCTCCTCCTAGTGGTGGTGTATAATCTGTATGTAGTGATCTCCCCCTAGTGGTGGTGTATAATCTGTATGTAGTGATCTCCTCCTAGTGGTGGTGTATAATCTGTATGTGGTGATCTCCCCCTAGTGGTGTTGTATAATCTGTATGTAGTGATCTCCCCCTAGTGGTGGTGTATAATCAGTATGTAGTGATCTCCTCCTAGTGGTGGTGTATAATCTGTATGTAGTGATCTCCCCCTAGTGGTGGTGTATAATCTGTATGTAGTGATCTCCTCCTAGTGGTGGTGTATAATGTGTATGTAGTGATCTCCTCCTAGTGGTGGTGTATAATGTGTATGTAGTGATCTCCCACTAGTGGTGGTGTATAATGTGTATGTAGTGATCTCCTCCTAGTGGTGGTGTATAATATGTATGTAGTGATCTCCCCCTAGTGGTGGTGTATAATCTGTATGTGGTGATCTCCCCCTAGTGGTGTTGTATAATCTGTATGTAGTAATCTCCTCCTAGTGGTGGTGTATAATCAGTATGTAGTGATCTCCTCCTAGTGGTGGTGTATAATCTGTATGTAGTGATCTCCCCCTAGTGGTGGTGTATAATCTGTATGTAGTGATCTCCTCCTAGTGGTGGTGTATAATGTGTATGTAGTGATCTCCCCCTAGTGGTGGTGTATAATGTGTATGTAGTGACCTCCCCCTAGTGGTGGTGTATAATGTGTATGTAGTGATCTCCCCCTAGTGGTGGTGTATAATCTGTATGTAGTGATCTCCCCCTAGTGGTGGTGTATAATCTGTATGTAGTGATCTCCTCCTAGTGGTGGTGTATAATGTGTATGTAGTGATCTCCTCCTAGTGGTGGTGTATAATCTGTATGTAGTGATCTCCCCCTAGTGGTGGTGTATAATCTGTATGTAGTGATCTCCTCCTAGTGGTGGTGTATAATGTGTATGTAGTGATCTCCCCCTAGTGGTGGTGTATAATGTGTATGTAGTGACCTCCCCCTAGTGGTGGTGTATAATGTGTATGTAGTGATCTCCCCCTAGTGGTGGTGTATAATCTGTATGTAGTGATCTCCTCCTAGTGGTGGTGTATAATGTGTATGTAGTGATCTCCCCCTAGTGGTGGTGTATAATCTGTATGTAGTGATCTCCCCCTAGTGGTGGTGTATAATCTGTATGTAGTGATCTCCTCCTAGTGGTGGTGTATAATGTGTATGTAGTGATCTCCCCCTAGTGGTGGTGTATAATGTGTATGTAGTGATCTCCTCCTAGTGGTGGTGTATAATCTGTATGTAGTGACCTTCTCCTAGTGGTGGTGTATAATCTGTATGTAGTGATCTCCCCCTAGTGGTGGTGTATAATGTGTATGTAGTGATCTCCCCCTAGTGGTGGTGTATAATCTGTATGTAGTGATCTCCTCCTAGTGGTGGTGTATAATGTGTATGTAGTGATCTCCCCCTAGTGGTGGTGTATAATGTGTATGTAGTGATCTCCCCCTAGTGGTGGTGTATAATCTGTATGTAGTGATCTCCTCCTAGTGGTGGTGTATAATGTGTATGTAGTGATCTCCCCCTAGTGGTGGTGTATAATGTGTATGTAGTGATCTCCCCCTAGTGGTGGTGTATAATGTGTATGTAGTGATCTCCTCCTAGTGGTGGTGTATAATCTGTATGTAGTGATCTCCCCCTAGTGGTGGTGTATAATCTGTATGTAGTGATCTCCCCCTAGTGGTGGTGTATAATGTGTATGTAGTGATCTCCTCCTAGTGGTGGTGTATAATGTGTATGTAGTGATCTCCTCCTAGTGGTGGTGTATAATGTGTATGTAGTGATCTCCCCCTAGTGGTGGTGTATAATGTGTATGTAGTGATCTCCCCCTAGTGATGGTGTATAATGTGTATGTAGTGATCTCCTCCTAGTGGTGGTGTATAATGTGTATGTAGTGATCTCCTCCTAGTGGTGGTGTATAATCTGTATGTAGTGATCTCCTCCTAGTGGTGGTGTATAATCTGTATGTAGTGATCTCCTCCTAGTGGTGGTGTATAATGTGTATGTAGTGAGCTCCCCCTAGTGGTGGTGTATAATCTGTATGTAGTGATCTCCCCCTAGTGGTGGTGTATAATCTGTATGTAGTGATCTTCTCCTAGTGGTGGTGTATAATGTGTATGTAGTGATCTCCCCCTAGTGGTGGTGTATAATCTGTATGTAGTGATCTCCTCCTAGTGGTGGTGTATAATGTGTATGTAGTGATCTCCCCCTAGTGGTGGTGTATAATCTGTATGTAGTGATCTCCTCCTAGTGGTGGTGTATAATGTGTATGTAGTGAGCTCCCCCTAGTGGTGGTGTATAATCTGTATGTAGTGATCTCCCCCTAGTGGTGGTGTATAATGTGTATGTAGTGATCTCCCCCTAGTGGTGGTGTATAATGTGTATGTAGTGAGCTCCTCCTAGTGGTGGTGTATAATCTGTATGTAGTGAGCTCCTCCTAGTGGTGGTGTATAATGTGTATGTAGTGATCTCCCCCTAGTGGTGGTGTATAATGTGTATGTAGTGATCTCCCCCTAGTGGTGGTGTATAATCTGTATGTAGTGATCTCCTCCTAGTGGTGGTGTATAATGTGTATGTAGTGAGCTCCCCCTAGTGGTGGTGTATAATCTGTATGTAGTGATCTCCCCCTAGTGGTGGTGTATAATGTGTATGTAGTGATCTCCCCCTAGTGGTGGTGTATAATGTGTATGTAGTGATCTCCTCCTAGTGGTGGTGTATAATGTGTATGTAGTGATCTCCTCCTAGTGGTGGTGTATAATGTGTATGTAGTGATCTCCTCCTAGTGGTGGTGTATAATGTGTATGTAGTGAGCTCCTCCTAGTGGTGGTGTATAATCTGTATGTAGTGAGCTCCTCCTAGTGGTGGTGTATAATGTGTATGTAGTGATCTCCCCCTAGTGGTGGTGTATAATGTGTATGTAGTGATCTCCCCCTAGTGGTGGTGTATAATGTGTATGTAGTGATCTCCCCCTAGTGGTGGTGTATAATGTGTATGTAGTGATCTCCTCCTAGTGGTGGTGTATAATCTGTATGTAGTGATCTCCTCCTAGTGGTGGTGTATAATGTGTATGTAGTGATCTCCTCCTAGTGGTGGTGTATAATATGTATGTAGTGATCTCCTCCTAGTGGTGGTGTATAATATGTATGTAGTGATCTCCCCCTAGTGGTGGTGTATAATGTGTATGTAGTGATCTCCCCCTAGTGGTGGTGTATAATATGTATGTAGTGATCTCCCCCTAGTGGTGGTGTATAATGTGTATGTAGTGATCTCCCCCTAGTGGTGGTGTATAATGTGTATGTAGTGATCTCCTCCTAGTGGTGGTGTATAATGTGTATGTAGTGATCTCCTCCTAGTGGTGGTGTATAATGTGCATGTAGTGATCTTCCCCTAGTGGTGGTGTATAATGTGTATGTAGTAATCTCCCCCTAGTGGTGGTGTATAATGTGTATGTAGTGATCTCCTCCTAGTGGTGGTGTATAATGTGTATGTAGTGATCTTCCCCTAGTGGTGGTGTATAATGTGTATGTAGTGATCTTCCCCTAGTGGTGGTGTATAATGTGTATGTAGTAATCTCCCCCTAGTGGTGGTGTATAATGTGTATGTAGTGATCTCCTCCTAGTGGTGGTGTATAATGTGTATGTAGTGATCTCCCCCTAGTGGTGGTGTATAATGTGTATGTAGTGATCTTCCCCTAGTGGTGGTGTATAATGTGTATGTAGTGATCTTCCCCTAGTGGTGGTGTATAATGTGTATGTAGTGATCTCCCCCTAGTGGTGGTGTATAATCTGTATGTAGTGATCTCCCCCTAGTGGTGGTGTATAATGTGCATGTAGTGATCTTCCCCTAGTGGTGGTGTATAATGTGTATGTAGTGATCTCCCCCTAGTGGTGGTGTATAATATGTATGTAGTGATCTCCTCCTAGTGGTGGTGTATAATGTGTATGTAGTGATCTCCTCCTAGTGGTGGTGTATAATGTGTATGTAGTGATCTCCCCCTAGTGGTGGTGTATAATGTGTATGTAGTGATCTCCTCCTAGTGGTGGTGTATAATCTGTATGTAGTGAGCTCCTCCTAGTGGTGGTATATAATCTGTATGTAGTGAGCTCCCCCTAGTGGTGGTGTATAATCTGTATGTAGTGATCTCCTCCTAGTGGTGGTGTATAATCTGTATGTAGTGAGCTCCCCCTAGTGGTGGTGTATAATGTGTTTGTAGTGATCTCCCCCTAGTGGTGGTGTATAATGTGTATGTAGTGATCTCCTCCTAGTGGTGGTGTATAATGTGTATGTAGTGATCTCCTCCTAGTGGTGGTGTATAATGTGTATGTAGTGATCTCCGCCTAGTGGTGGTGTATAATGTGTATGTAGTGATCTCCTCCTAGTGGTGGTGTATAATGTGTATGTAGTGATCTCCTCCTAGTGGTGGTGTATAATCTGTATGTAGTGATCTCCTCCTAGTGGTGGTGTATAATCTGTATGTAGTGATCTCCTCCTAGTGGTGGTGTATAATCTGTATGTAGTGAGCTCCCCTAGTGGTGGTGTATAATGTGTATGTAGTGATCTCCTCCTAGTGGTGGTGTATAATCTGTATGTAGTGATCTCCTCCTAGTGGTGGTGTATAATGTGTATGTAGTGATCTCCCCCTAGTGGTGGTGTATAATGTGTATGTAGTGATCTCCCCCTAGTGGTGGTGTATAATCTGTATGTAGTTATCTCCCCCTAGTGGTGGTGTATAATCTGTATGTAGTGATCTCCTCCTAGTGGTGGTGTATAATGTGTATGTAGTAATCTCCCCCTAGTGGTGGTGTATAATGTGTATGTAGTGATCTCCTCCTAGTGGTGGTGTATAATCTGTATGTAGTGATCTCCTCCTAGTGGTGGTGTATAATGTGTATGTAGTGATCTCCTCCTAGTGGTGGTGTATAATGTGTATGTAGTGATCTCCTCCTAGTGGTGGTGTATAATCTGTATGTAGTGATCTCCCCCTAGTGGTGGTGTATAATCTGTATGTAGTGATCTCCTCCTAGTGGTGGTGTATAATGTGTATGTAGTGATCTCCCCCTAGTGGTGGTGTATAATGTGTATGTAGTGATCTCCTCCTAGTGGTGGTGTACAATATGTATGTAGTGATCTCCTCCTAGTGGTGATGTATAATGTGTATGTAGTGATCTCCCCCTAGTGGTGGTGTATAATGTGTATGTAGTGACCTCCCCCTAGTGGTGGTGTATAATGTGTATGTAGTGATCTCCTCCTAGTGGTGGTGTACAATATGTATGTAGTGATCTCCCCCTAGTGGTGATGTATAATGTGTATGTAGTGATCTCCTCCTAGTGGTGGTGTATAATGTGTATGTAGTGATCTCCCCCTAGTGGTGGTGTATAATGTGTATGTAGTGATCTCCTCCTAGTGGTGGTGTACAATATGTATGTAGTGATCTCCCCCTAGTGGTGATGTATAATGTGTATGTAGTGATCTCCCCCTAGTGGTGGTGTATAATGTGTATGTAGTGACCTCCCCCTAGTGGTGGTGTATAATCTGTATGTAGTGATCTCCTCCTAGTGGTGGTGTATAATGTGTATGTAGTAATCTCCCCCTAGTGGTGGTGTATAATGTGTATGTAGTGATCTCCCCCTAGTGGTGGTGTATAATCTGTATGTAGTGATCTCCCCCTAGTGGTGGTGTATAATCTGTATGTAGTGATCTCCTCCTAGTGGTGGTGTATAATCTGTATGTAGTGATCTCCCCCCTAGTGGTGGTGTATAATGTGTATGTAGTGAGCTCCCCCTAGTGGTGGTGTATTATCTGTATGTAGTGATCTCCCCCTAGTGGTGGTGTATAATGTGTATGTAGTGATCTCCCCCTAGTGGTGGTGTATAATCTGTATGTAGTGATCCCCCCTAGTGGTGGTGTATAATCTGTATGTAGTGATCTCCTCCTAGTGGTGGTGTATAATCTGTATGTAGTGATCTCCTCCTAGTGGTGGTGTATAATCTGTATGTAGTGATCTCCTCCTAGTGGTGGTGTATAATGTGTATGTAGTGATCTCCTCCTAGTGGTGGTGTATAATCTGTATGTAGTGATCTCCCCCTAGTGGTGGTGTATAATCTGTATGTAGTGATCTCCTCCTAGTGGTGGTGTATAATGTGTATGTAGTGATCTCCCCCTAGTGGTGGTGTATAATGTGTATGTAGTGATCTCCCCCTAGTGGTGGTGTATAATGTGTATGTAGTGATCTCCTCCTAGTGGTGGTGTATAATGTGTATGTAGTGATCTCCCCCTAGTGCTGGTGTATAATCTGTATGTAGTGATCTCCCCCTAGTGGTGGTGTATAATGTGTATGTAGTGACCTCCCCCTAGTGGTGGTGTATAATCTGTATGTAGTGATCTCCTCCTAGTGGTGGTGTATAATGTGTATGTAGTGATCTCCCCCTAGTGGTGGTGTATAATGTGTATGTAGTGATCTCCACCTAGTGGTGGTGTATAATCTGTATGTAGTGATCTCCTCCTAGTGGTGGTGTATAATCTGTATGTAGTGAGCTCCCCCTAGTGGTGGTGTATAATCTGTATGTAGTGATCTCCTCCTAGTGGTGGTGTATAATGTGTATGTAGTGATCTCCCCCTAGTGGTGGTGTATAATGTGTATGTAGTGATCTCCTCCTAGTGGTGGTGTATAATCTGTATGTAGTGATCTCCCCCTAGTGGTGGTGTATAATGTGTATGTAGTGATCTCCCCCTAGTGGTGGTATATAATGTGTATGTAGTGAGCTCCTCCTAGTGGTGATGTATAATGTGTATGTAGTGATCTCCTCCTAGTGGTGGTGTATAATCTGTATGTAGTGATCTCCTCCTAGTGGTGGTGTATAATCTGTATGTAGTGATCCCCCCCTAGTGGTGGTGTATAATGTGTATGTAGTGATCTCCTCCTAGTGGTGGTGTATAATCTGTATGTAGTGATCTCCCCCCTAGTGGTGGTGTATAATGTGTATGTAGTGAGCTCCCCCTAGTGGTGGTGTATTATCTGTATGTAGTGATCTCCCCCTAGTGGTGGTGTATAATGTGTATGTAGTGATCTCCACCTAGTGGTGGTGTATAATCTGTATGTAGTGATCTCCTCCTAGTGGTGGTGTATAATCTGTATGTAGTGATCTCCCCCTAGTGGTGGTGTATAATTTGTATGTAGTGATCTCCCCCCTAGTGGTGGTGTATAATGTGTATGTAGTGAGCTCCCCCTAGTGGTGGTGTATTATCTGTATGTAGTGATCTCCTCCTAGTGGTGGTGTATAATGTGTATGTAGTGATCTCCCCCTAGTGGTGGTGTATAATCTGTATGTAGTGATCTCCCCCTAGTGGTGGTGTATAATCTGTATGTAGTGAGCTCCCCCTAGTGGTGGTGTATAATCTGTATGTAGTGATCTCCCCCTAGTGGTGGTGTATAATGTGTATGTAGTTATCTCCCCCTAGTGGTGGTGTATAATCTGTATGTAGTGATATCCTCCTAGTGGTGGTGTATAATCTGTATGTAGTGATCTCCCCCTAGTGGTGGTGTATAATGTGTATGTAGTTATCTCCCCCTAGTGGTGGTGTATAATCTGTATGTAGTGATATCCTCCTAGTGGTGGTGTATAATCTGTATGTAGTGATCTCCCCCTAGTGGTGGTGTATAATGTGTATGTAGTGAGCTCCTCCTAGTGGTGATGTATAATGTGTATGTAGTGAGCTCCTCCTAGTGGTGGTGTATAATGTGTATGTAGTGATCTCCCCCTAGTGGTGGTGTATAATGTGTATGTAGTGATCTCCTCCTAGTGGTGGTGTATAATCTGTATGTAGTGAGCTCCTCCTAGTGGTGGTGTATAATGTGTATGTAGTGATCTCCTCCTAGTGGTGGTGTATAATGTGTATGTAGTGATCTCCTCCTAGTGGTGGTGTATAATGTGTATGTAATGATCTCCTCCTAGTGGTGGTGTATAATGTGTATGTAATGATCTCCTCCTAGTGGTGGTGTATAATGTGTATGTAATGATCTCCTCCTAGTGGTGGTGTATAAGCTGTATGTAGTGAGCTCCCCCTAGTGGTGGTGTATAATCTGTATGTAGTGATCTCCTCCTAGTGGTGGTGTATAATCTGTATGTAGTGATCCCCCCTAGTGGTGGTGTATAATCTGTATGTAGTGATCTCCTCCTAGTGGTGGTGTATAATGTGTATGTAGTGATCTCCCCCTAGTGGTGGTGTATAATGTGTATGTAGTGATCTCCTCCTAGTGGTGGTGTATAATGTGTATGTAGTGATCTCCCCCTAGTGGTGGTGTATAATCTGTATGTAGTGATCTCCTCCTAGTGGTGGTGTATAATCTGTATGTAGTGAGCTCCCCCTAGTGGTGGTGTATAATGTGTATGTAGTGATCTCCTCCTAGTGGTGGTGTATAATGTGTATGTAGTGAGCTCCCCCTAGTGGTGTATAATGTGTATGTAGTGATCTCCCCCTAGTGGTGGTGTATAATCTGTATGTAGTGATCTCCCCCTAGTGGTGGTGTATAATCTGTATGTAGTGAGCTCCCCCTAGTGGTGGTGTATAATGTGTATGTAGTGATCTCCCCCTAGTGGTGGTGTATAATCTGTATGTAGTGATCTCCCCCTAGTGGTGGTGTATAATCTGTATGTAGTGAGCTCCCCCTAGTGGTGGTGTATAATGTGTATGTAGTGATCTCCTCCTAGTGGTGGTGTATAATCTGTATGTAGTGAGCTCCCCCTAGTGGTGGTGTATAATGTGTATGTAGTGATCTCCCCCTAGTGGTGGTGTATAATCTGTATGTAGTGATCTCCCCCTACTGGTGGTGTATAATGTGTATGTAGTGAGCTCCCCCTAGTGGTGGTGTATAATGTGTATGTAGTAATCTCCCCCTAGTAGTGGTGTATAATCTGTATGTAGTGATCTCCCCCTAGTGATGGTGTATAATGTGTATGTAGTGATCTCCCCCTAGTGGTGGTGTATAATGTGTATGTAGTGATCTCCTCCTAGTGGTGGTGTATAATGTGTATGTAGTGATCTCCCCCTAGTGGTGGTGTATAATCTGTATGTAGTGATCTCCCCCTAGTGGTGGTGTATAATCTGTATGTAGTGAGCTCCCCCTAGTGGTGGTGTATAATCTGTATGTAGTGATCTCCCCCTAGCGGTGGTGTATAATCTGTATGTAGTGATCTCCCCCTAGTGGTGGTGTATAATGTGTATGTAGTGATCTCCTCCTAGTGGTGCTGTATAATGTGTATGTAGTGAGCTCCTCCTAGTGGTGGTGTATAATCTGTATGTAGTGAGCTCCCCCTAGTGGTGGTGTATAATCTGTATGTAGTGATCTCCTCCTAGTGGTGGTGTATAATCTGTATGTAGTGAGCTCCCCCTAGTGGTGGTGTATAATGTGTATGTAGTGATCTCCCCCTAGTGGTGGTGTATAATCTGTATGTAGTGATCTCCTCCTAGTGGTGGTGTATAATGTGTATGTAGTGATCTCCCCCTAGTGGTGGTGTATAATCTGTATGTAGTGATCTCCCCCTAGTGGTGGTGTATAATGTGTATGTAGTGATCTCCCCCTAGTGGTGGTGTATAATCTGTATGTAGTGATCTCCCCCTAGTGGTGGTGTATAATCTGTATGTAGTGATCTCCTCCTAGTGGTGGTGTATAATGTGTATGTAGTGATCTCCCCCTAGTGGTGGTGTATAATGTGTATGTAGTGATCTCCCCCTAGTGGTGGTGTATAATCTGTATGTAGTGATCTCCCCCTAGTGGTGGTGTATAATGTGTATGTAGTGATCTCCCCCTAGTGGTGGTGTATAATGTGTATGTAGTGATCTCCTCCTAGTGGTGGTGTATAATGTGTATGTAGTGATCTCCCCCTAGTGGTGGTGTATAATCTGTATGTAGTGATCTCCTCCTAGTGGTGGTGTATAATGTGTATGTAGTGATCTCCTCCTAGTGGTGGTGTATAATGTGTATGTAGTGATCTCCTCCTAGTGGTGGTGTATAATGTGTATGTAGTGATCTCCCCCTAGTGGTGGTGTATAATGTGTATGTAGTGATCTCCTCCTAGTGGTGGTGTATAATGTGTATGTAGTGATCTCCCCCTAGTGGTGGTGTATAATCTGTATGTAGTGATCTCCTCCTAGTGGTGGTGTATAATGTGTATGTAGTGATCTCCACCTAGTGGTGGTGTATAATCTGTATGTAGTGATCTCCCCCTAGTGGTGGTGTATAATGTGTATGTAGTGATCTCCCCCTAGTGGTGGTGTATAATGTGTATGTAGTGAGCTCCCCCTAGTGGTGGTGTATAATGTGTATGCAGTGATCTCCTCCTAGTGGTGGTGTATAATGTGTATGTAGTGATCTCCTCCTAGTGGTGGTGTATAATCTGTATGTAGTGATCTCCTCCTAGTGGTGGTGTATAATCTGTATGTAGTGATCTCCTCCTAGTGGTGGTGTATAATCTGTATGTAGTGAGCTCCCCCTAGTGGTGGTGTATAATGTGTATGTAGTGATCTCCTCCTAGTGGTGGTGTATAATCTGTATGTAGTGATCTCCTCCTAGTGGTGGTGTATAATCTGTATGTAGTGAGCTCCCCCTAGTGGTGGTGTATAATGTGTATGTAGTGAGCTCCCCCTAGTGGTGGTGTATAATGTGTATGCAGTGATCTCCTCCTAGTGGTGGTGTATAATGTGTATGTAGTGATCTCCTCCTAGTGGTGGTGTATAATCTGTATGTAGTGATCTCCCCCTAGTGGTGGTGTATAATGTGTATGTAGTGATCTCCTCCTAGTGGTGGTGTATAATCTGTATGTAGTGAGCTCCCCCTAGTGGTGGGGTATAATGTGTATGTAGTGATCTCCTCCTAGTGGTGGTGTATAATCTGTATGTAGTGAGCTCCCCCTAGTGGTGGTGTATAATGTGTATGTAGTGATCTCCCCCTAGTGGTGGTGTATAATGTGTATGTAGTGATCTCCTCCTAGTGGTGGTGTATAATGTGTATGTAGTGATCTCCTCCTAGTGGTGGTGTATAATGTGTATGTAGTGATCTCCCCCTAGTGGTGGTGTATAATGTGTATGTAGTGATCTCCCCCTAGTGGTGGTGTATAATGTGTATGTAGTGAGCTCCCCCTAGTGGTGGTGTATAATCTGTGTATATTGATCTCCCAGGGTCCGGGTGTCCTGATTACAGAAGATAACACCCTGTACGAGGGCGCGTTCACTGAGGATTGTCTCTTATCTGGGAAGGTTTGTGTCTTGCTCTTCTATTTTGGGCTGCTCTCTGTTAGTCCTCTCTGTAGTTCTGAATTTCTACTCCTGAACCAGGGAGCCCTGTATGAACACTTGTTTGGGTTCGCTTATGCCCCTCCCACAATGTATATTTCTTCTTCTTTACAGGGAAAACTCACCTTCTCTAACGGCTTCACTCTGGTGGGAACCTTCAATAAGACGACGCACAGCGGCCTCCAGACCCAGGGGGTCCTCAGCACCGACCACCAGGACGAGACCCTACAGAGGAAATTGTGAGTAATCAGTAAGTGGAGCGCCACCTAGTGGTGAGGAGGTTACTGATATATCCCAGTTATACAGCGCCACCTAGTGGTGAGGAGGTCACTGATATATCCCAGTTATACAGCGCCACCTAGTGGTGAGGAGATTACTGATATATACCAGTTATACGGCGCCACCTAGTGGTGAGGAGGTTACTGATATATCCCAGTTATACAGCGCCACCTAGTGGGGAGGAGGTTACTGATATATCCCAGTTATACAGCGCCACCTAGTGGTGAGGAGGTTACTGATATATCCCAGTTATACAGCGCCACCTAGTGGGGAGGAGGTTACTGATATATCCCCGTTATACAGCGCCACCTAGTGGTGAGGAGGAGGTTACTGATATATCCCAGTTATACAGCGCCACCTAGTGGTGAGGAGGTTACTGATATATCCCAGTTATACAGCGCCACCTAGTGGGGAGGAGGTCACTGATATATCCCAGTTATACAGCGCCACCTAGTGGTGAGGAGGTCACTGATATATCCCAGTTATACAGCGCCACCTAGTGGTGAGGAGGTTACTGATATATCCCAGTTATACAGCGCCACCTAGTGGTGAGGAGGTTACTGATATACCCCAGTTATACAGCGCCACCTAGTGGTGAGGAGGTCACTGATATATCCCAGTTATACAGCGCCACCTAGTGGTGAGGAGGTTACTGATATATCCCAGTTATACAGTGCCACCTAGTGGTGAGGAGGTTACTGATATATCCCAGTTATACAGCGCCACCTAGTGGTGAGGAGGTTACTGATATATCCCCGTTATACAGCGCCACCTAGTGGGGAGGAGATCACTGATATATCCCAGTTATACAGCGCCACCTAGTGGTGAGGAGAATACTGATATATCCCAGTTATACAGCGCCACCTAGTGGGGAGGAGGTTACTGATATATCCCAGTTATACAGCGCCACCTAGTGGTGAGGAGGATACTGATATATCCCAGTTATACAGCGCCACCTAGTGGAGAGGAGGTTACTGATATATCCCAGTTATACAGCGCCACCTAGTGGGGAGGAGGTCACTGATATATCCCAGTTATACAGCGCCACCTAGTGGTGAGGAGGTCACTGATATATCCCAGTTATACAGCGCCACCTAGTGGTGAGGAGGTCACTGATATATCCCAGTTATACAGCGCCACCTAGTGGTGAGGAGGTTACTGATATATCCCAGTTATACAGCGCCACCTAGTGGTGAGGAGGTTACTGATATACCCCAGTTATACAGCGCCACCTAGTGGTGAGGAGGTCACTGATATATCCCAGTTATACAGCGCCACCTAGTGGTGAGGAGGTTACTGATATATCCCAGTTATACAGTGCCACCTAGTGGTGAGGAGGTTACTGATATATCCCAGTTATACAGCGCCACCTAGTGGTGAGGAGGTTACTGATATATCCCCGTTATACAGCGCCACCTAGTGGGGAGGAGATCACTGATATATCCCAGTTATACAGCGCCACCTAGTGGTGAGGAGAATACTGATATATCCCAGTTATACAGCGCCACCTAGTGGGGAGGAGGTTACTGATATATCCCAGTTATACAGCGCCACCTAGTGGTGAGGAGGTTACTGATATATCCCAGTTATACAGCGCCACCTAGTGGGGAGGAGGTCACTGATATATCCCAGTTATACAGCGCCACCTAGTGGGGAGGAGGTCACTGATATATCCCAGTTATACAGCGCCACCTAGTGGGGAGGAGGTTACTGATATACCCCAGTTATACAGCGCCACCTAGTGGTGAGGAGGTCACTGATATATCCCAGTTATACAGCGCCACCTAGTGGTGAGGAGGTCACTGATATATCCCAGTTATACAGCGCCACCTAGTGGGGAGGAGGTCACTGATATATCCCAGTTATACAGCGCCACCTAGTGGGGAGGAGATCACTGATATATACCAGTTATACAGCGCCACCTAGTGGTGAGGAGGTTACTGATATATCCCAGTTATACAGCGCCACCTAGTGGGGAGGAGGTTACTGATATATCCCAGTTATACAGCGCCACCTAGTGGGGAGGAGGTCACTGATATATCCCAGTTATACAGCGCCACCTAGTGGTGAGGAGGTCACTGATATATCCCAGTTATACAGCGCCACCTAGTGGGGAGGAGGTTACTGATATATCCCAGTTATACAGCGCCACCTAGTGGTGAGGAGGTTACTGATATATCCCAGTTATACAGCGCCACCTAGTGGGGAGGAGGTTACTGATATACCCCAGTTATACAGCGCCACCTAGTGGTGAGGAGGAGGTTACTGATATATCCCAGTTATACGGCGCCACCTAGTGGGGAGGAGAATACTGATATATCCCAGTTATACAGCGCCACCTAGTGGAGAGGAGGTTACTGATATATCCCAGTTATACAGCGCCACCTAGTGGTGAGGAGATCATTGATATATCCCAGTTATACAGCGCCACCTAGTGGTGAGGAGGTTACTGATATATCCCAGTTATACAGCGCCACCTAGTGGAGAGGAGATCACTGATATATCCCAGTTATACAGCGCCACCTAGTGGTGAGGAGGTCACTGATATATCCCAGTTATACAGCGCCACCTAGTGGTGAGGAGGTTACTGATATATCCCAGTTATACAGCGCCACCTAGTGGGGAGGAGATCACTGATATATCCCAGTTATACAGCGCCACCTAGTGGTGAGGAGGTTACTGATATATACCAGTTATACAGCGCCACCTAGTGGGGAGGAGGTTACTGATATATACCAGTTATACAGCGCCACCTAGTGGGGAGGAGATCACTGATATATCCCAGTTATACAGCGCCACCTAGTGGTGAGGAGGTTACTGATATATCCCAGTTATACAGCGCCACCTAGTGGGGAGGAGGTTACTGATATATCCCAGTTATACAGCGCCACCTAGTGGTGAGGAGGTTACTGATATATCCCAGTTATACAGCGCCACCTAGTGGGGAGGAGGTTACTGATATACCCCAGTTATACAGCGCCACCTAGTGGTGAGGAGGGTACTGATATATCCCAGTTATACAGCGCCACCTAGTGGTGAGGAGGAGATCACTGATATATCCCAGTTATACAGCGCCACCTAGTGGTGAGGAGGTTACTGATATATCCCAGTTATACAGCGCCACCTAGTGGTGAGGAGGTTACTGATATATCCCAGTTATACAGCGCCACCTAGTGGTGAGGAGAATACTGATATATCCCAGTTATACAGCGCCACCTAGTGGTGAGGAGGTTACTGATATATCCCAGTTATACAGCGCCACCTAGTGGTGAGGAGGTTACTGATATATCCCAGTTATACAGCGCCACCTAGTGGTGAGGAGGTTACTGATATATCCCAGTTATACAGTGCCACCTAGTGGTGAGGAGGTTACTGATATATCCCAGTTATACAGCGCCACCTAGTGGTGATTCCACCATCCATGTAAATCCATGGTCTCTTCTCTGCCTGGTGGTCAGGGTCTTCCTGATATAACCTCCATAGGGGGCGCTCTGTCCCTTCTCTCCCCCGCAGTCAGTTTGGCTCCGGCTCATTCCCGGTGGAGGAGCGCTGGCAGGGAATATTCCAGCAGTTCCACAATTACCTGGAATCCGGATGTAAGAGAGAAATGGAGGAAGTGTTCCTGGGATTCCACGTCCGCTCCAGCAAGAAGAAGTCTCAGGATTATCTGTACTGTCAGAGGTGAGTGGATAATAATAGCGTATAATAGTGCGGAGGAATAGAATGTATAAGCGGCCATGGACCTGCAGCGCCTCATGGACGCCAAGCGCTGCTCCGTTATTACATCTACTTATTACTGACGCATTTCAGGACAAAAACACTAATAACTATATACAATTAGTGTCTCTGTTGCTCAAGCATGAGGCGGGGACAAGGCACGTGGCGGGGAGGCTGGATGTTGGTATCTCTGTTGCTCGGGCACGTGGCGGGGAGGCTGGATGTTGGTATCTCTGTTGCTCGGGCACGTGGCGGGGAGGCTGGATGTTGGTATCTCTGTTGCTCGGGCACGTGGCGGGGAGGCTGGATGTTAGTATCTCTGTTGCTCAGGCACGTGGCTGGGAGGCTGGATGTTACTGTCTCTGTGGCTCGGGCATGTGGCCGTGAGGCTGGATGTTACTGTCTCTGTTGCTCGGACACATGGCGGGTAGGCTGGATGTTAGCATCTCTGTTGCTCGGGAACGTGGCCGTGAGGCTGGATGTTACGGTCTCTGTTACTCGGGCACGTGGGGGGGAGGCTGGATGTTGGTATCTCTGTGGCTCGGGCACGTGGCCGTGAGGCTGGATGTTACGGTCTCTGGGGCTCGGGCACGTGGCCGTGAGGCTGGATGTTACGGTCTCTGGGGCTCGGGCACGTGGCGGGGAGGCTGGATGTTACGGTCTCTGGGGCTCGGGCACGTGGCCGTGAGGCTGGATGTTACGGTCTCTGGGGCTCGGGCACGTGGCCGTGAGGCTGGATGTTACGGTCTCTGGGGCTCGGGCACGTGGCGGGGAGGCTGGATGTTACTGTCTCTGTGGCTCGGGCACGTGGTGGGGAGGCTGGATGTTACTGTCTCTGTGGCTCGGGCACGTGGTGGGGAGGCTGGATGTTACTGTCTCTGTGGCTCGGGCACGTGGCGGGGAGGCTGGATGTTACTGTCTCTGTGGCATGGGCACGTGGTGGGGAGGCTGGATGTTACTGTCTCTGTGGCTCGGGCACGTGGTGGGGAGGCTGGATGTTACTGTCTCTGTTGCTCGGGCACGTGGTGGGGAGGCTGGATGTTACGGTCTCTGTGGCTCGGGCACGAGGCTGGGAGGCTGGATGTTAGGATCTCTGTTGCTCGGGCACGTGGCTGGGAGGCTGGATGTTACTGTCTCTGTGGCTCGGGCACGTGGCGGGGAGGCTGGATGTTACTGTCTCTGTGGCTCGGGCACGTGGCGGGGAGGCTGGATGTTACTGTCTCTGTGGCTCGGGCACGTGGTGGGGAGGCTGGATGTTACTGTCTCTGTGGCTCGGGCACGTGGTGGGGAGGCTGGATGTTACTGTCTCTGTTGCTCGGGCACGTGGGGGGGAGGCTGGATGTTAGTATCTCTTTGGCTCGGGCACGTGGCGAGGAGGCTGGATGTTACTATCTCTGTGGCTCGGGCACGTGGTGGGGAGGCTGGATGTTACTGTCTCTGTGGCTCTGGCACGTGGCAGGGAGGCTGGATGTTACTGTCTCTGTGGCTCGGGCACGTGGCAGGGAGGCTGGATGTTGCTGTCTCTGTTGCTCGGGCACGTGGTGGGGAGGCTGGATGTTACTGTCTCTGTGGCTCGGGCACGTGGTGGGGAGGCTGGATGTTACTGTCTCTGTGGCTCGGGCACGTGGTGGGGAGGCTGGATGTTACGGTCTCTGTGGCTCGGGCACGTGGCTGGGAGGCTGGATGTTACTGTCTCTGTGGCTCGGGCACGTGGTGGGGAGGCTGGATGTTACGGTCTCTGTGGCTTGGGCACGTGGTGGGGAGGCTGGATGTTACTGTCTCTGTGGCTCGGGCACGTGGCTGGGAGGCTGGATGTTTGTATCTCTGTGGCTCGGGCACGTGGTGGGGAGGCTGGATGTTACTGTCTCTGTGGCTTGGGCACGTGGTGGGGAGGCTGGATGTTACTGTCTCTGTGGCTCGGGCACGTGGCTGGGAGGCTGGATGTTTGTATCTCTGTGGCTCGGGCACGTGGCGGGGAGGCTGGATGTTACTGTCTCTGTGGCTCGGGCACGTGGTGGGGAGGCTGGATGTTACTGTCTCTGTGGCTCGGGCACGTGGTGGGGAGGCTGGATGTTACTGTCTCTGTGGCTCGGGCACGTGGCGGGGAGGCTGGATGTTACTGTCTCTGTGGCATGGGCACGTGGTGGGGAGGCTGGATGTTACTGTCTCTGTGGCTCGGGCACGTGGTGGGGAGGCTGGATGTTACTGTCTCTGTTGCTCGGGCACGTGGTGGGGAGGCTGGATGTTACGGTCTCTGTGGCTCGGGCACGTGGTGGGGAGGCTGGATGTTACTGTCTCTGTGGCTCGGGCACGTGGTGGGGAGGCTGGATGTTACGGTCTCTGTGGCTCGGGCACGTGGCTGGGAGGCTGGATGTTACTGTCTCTGTGGCTCTGGCACGTGGCAGGGAGGCTGGATGTTACTGTCTCTGTGGCTCGGGCACGTGGCAGGGAGGCTGGATGTTGCTGTCTCTGTTGCTCGGGCACGTGGTGGGGAGGCTGGATGTTACTGTCTCTGTGGCTCGGGCACGTGGTGGGGAGGCTGGATGTTACTGTCTCTGTGGCTCGGGCACGTGGTGGGGAGGCTGGATGTTACGGTCTCTGTGGCTCGGGCACGTGGCTGGGAGGCTGGATGTTACTGTCTCTGTGGCTCGGGCACGTGGTGGGGAGGCTGGATGTTACGGTCTCTGTGGCTTGGGCACGTGGTGGGGAGGCTGGATGTTACTGTCTCTGTGGCTCGGGCACGTGGCTGGGAGGCTGGATGTTTGTATCTCTGTGGCTCGGGCACGTGGTGGGGAGGCTGGATGTTACTGTCTCTGTGGCTTGGGCACGTGGTGGGGAGGCTGGATGTTACTGTCTCTGTGGCTCGGGCACGTGGCTGGGAGGCTGGATGTTTGTATCTCTGTGGCTCGGGCACGTGGCGGGGAGGCTGGATGTTACTGTCTCTGTGGCTCAGGCACGTGGAGGTGACGCCCCTTGTGTTCTCAGGGGCGGTGAGAAGGACACGGAGACGATTGAGGACGTTCTGAAGACGCTGAGTCTGGAGTCACAATCTCTGACGAGTTTCCTGGAGAAGGTAAAGTCTCTTAAAGGGACATTTCCCCCGGATGTTTGGCTCCTCCCCCATTCATGTCAGTTGATACCCAATTGGTCAGATGGGCGTGTCCTGCAGTGGGCGGGGCCTCCGTGGCTATACTCCGGTGATCTCCTCTCTGTATTGCAGGCCCTGGACACGTCCCATCATCCCCTGAAGAAGGTGCTGAAGCTGCTGCTGCTGGTGTTTCAGGCCACGTACTCCGGACTCGGGGCCAACCTGCACCTCGTGGCCATGGCCCGGGAGGAGGTCCTGCACTACGGCCGCAAGCTGTGGGAGCTCCTCAGGTCTCCATGCCTGGCAGCTAGGGGGTTAATGGCAGTGTCCCTGGTGTCTACTAGATGTATCCCCATTGTTGTGCATTTGGGGGTTTATTGAGATAATCCCTGGTGTGCGGGGGAGGGGGGGGGTTAGGAATATAATCCCTGGTGTGCAGGGGGGGGGGGGGGGATATAATCCCTGGTGTGCAGGGGGGGGGGGGGGATATAATCCCTGGTGTGCAGGGGGGGGGGGGGTAGGGATATAATCCCTGGTGTGCAGGGGGGGGGGGGTAGGGATATAATCCCTGGTGTGCAGGGGGGGGGGTAGGGATATAATCCCTGGTGTGCAGGGGGGGGTAGGGATATAATCCCTGGTGTGCAGGGGGGGGGGTAGGGATATAATCCCTGGTGTGCAGGGGGGGGGGGTCAGTGATATAATCCCTGGTGTGTGGGGGGGTTAGTGATATAATCCCTGGTGTGTGGGGGGGTTAGTGATATAATCCCTGGTGTGCAGGAGGGGGGGGGGGTTAGGGATATAATCTCTGGTGTGCAGGGGGGGGGGTAGGGATATAATCCCTGGTGTGCGGGAAGGGAGGTAAGTGATATAGTCCCTGGTGTGTGGGGGGTTAGTGATATAATCCCTGGTGTGCGGGGGGGGTTAGTGATGTCTATCCTCTCTCTCTCTCAGAGCAATACTCGCCATGAAATCAGAAAGAAACATCCAACACCTCTCTAGGGGAGCAGATGATGAGATGAGGTAAAACTACCCCTGATTAATCCACATTATCCAGTGGGGGAGGGGAGGGGGGGGGGTCTGTAAGGGCGCAGGGGCAGATACTCCTCTCTATATCCCGTGTATAACTTCTATATTTCAGTGAGGACCTGAACCCGTTCACCGTCATCCTCCCCGCAATCCTGCCCCGATTCCACCCCGACCTCTTCATGCTCTACATGTTGTATCAGGAGCAGGAGGACGCCCTCTACTGGCAGGGAATAGTGCGCCTGGGGCACCTGACCGACACCAAACTGCTGGAGTTTCTGGATGTACAGAAGTGAGTATACAGACAACATGGCTGATAACAGAGAGTAATAGATTGTATCCCCCCTGTACAGTCTCCTCTCCCCGGGTGTAATGGCTGATAACAGAGAGTAATAGATTGTATCCCCTGTACAGTCTCCTCTCCCCGGGGTGTAATGGCTGATAACAGAGAGTAATAGATTGTATCCCCCCCTGTACAGTCTCCTCTCCCCGGGGTGTAATGGCTGATAACAGAGAGTAATAGATTGTATCCCCCTGTACAGTCTCCTCTCCCCGGGATGTAATGGCTGATAACAGAGAGTAATAGATTGTATCCCCCCTGTACAGTCGGGATGTAATGGCTGATAACAGAGAGTAATAGATTGTATCCCCCCCCTGTACAGTCTCCTCCCCCCGGGATGTAATGGCTGATAACAGAGAGTAATAGATTGTATCCCCCCTGTACAGTCTCCTCTCCCCGGGGTGTAATGGCTGATAACAGAGAGTAATAGATTGTATCCCCCCCTGTACAGTCTCCTCTCCCCGGGATGTAATGGCTGATAACAGAGAGTAATAGATTGTATCCCCCTGTACAGTCTCCTCTCCCCGGGGTGTAATGGCTGATAACAGAGAGTAATAGATTGTATCCCCCCCCCTGTACAGTCTCCTCTCCCCGGGATGTAATGGCTGATAACAGAGAGTAATAAATTGTACCCCCCCCCCCCTGTACAGTCTCCTCTCCCCGGGATGTAATGGCTGATAACAGAGAGTAATAGATTGTATCCCCCCCCTGTACAGTCTCCTCTCCCCGGGATGTAATGGCTGATAACAGAGAGTAATAGATTGTATCCCCCCCTGTACAGTCTCCTCTCCCCGGGGTGTAATGGCTGATAACAGAGAGTAATAGAATTGTATCCCCCTGTACAGTCTCCTCTCCCCGGATGTAATGGCTGATAACAGAGATTAATAGATTGTATCCCCCTGTACAGTCTCCTCTCCCCGGGATGTAATGGCTGATAACAGAGATTAATAGATTGTATCCCCTGTACAGTCTCCTCTCCCCGGGGTGTAATGGCTGATAACAGAGAGTAATAGATTGTATCCCCCCTGTACAGTCTCCTCTCCCCGGGATGTAATGGCTGATAACAGAGAGTAATAGTTGTATCCCCTGTACAGTCTCCTCTCCCCGGGGTGTAATGGCTGATAAACAGAGAGTAATAGATTGTATCCCCCCCTGTACAGTCTCCTCTCCCCGGGATGTAATGGCTGATAACAGAGAGTAATAGATTGTATCCCCCTGTACAGTCTCCTCTCCCCGGGATGTAATGGCTGATAACAGAGAGTAATAGATTGTATCCCCCCCCTGTACAGTCTCCTCTCCCCGGGATGTAATGGCTGATAACAGAGAGTAATAGATTGTATCCCCCCCCTGTACAGTCTCCTCTCCCCGGGGTGTAATGGCTGATAACAGAGAGTAATAGATTGTATCCCCCCTCTCCCCGGGGTGTAATGGCTGATAACAGAGAGTAATAGATTGTATCCCCCCTGTACAGTCTCCTCTCCCCGGGATGTAATGGCTGATAACAGAGAGTAATAGATTGTATCCCCCTGTACAGTCTCCTCTCCCCGGGAATGTAATGGCTGATAACAGAGAGTAATAGATTGTATCCCCCCTGTACAGTCTCCTCTCCCCGGGGTGTAATGGCTGATAACAGAGAGTAATAGATTGTATCCCCCCCTGTACAGTCTCCTCTCCCCGGGGTGTAATGGCTGATACAGAGAGTAATAGATTGTATCCCCCCCTGTACAGTCTCCTCTCCCCGGGGTGTAATGGCTGATAACAGAGAGTAATAGATTGTATCCCCCCCTGTAGAGTCTCCTCTCCCCGGGATGTAATGGCTGATAACAGAGAGTAATAGATTGTATCCCCCTGTACAGTCTCCTCTCCCCGGGGTGTAATGGCTGATAACAGATAGTAATAGATTGTATCCCCCCTGTACAGTCTCCTCTCCCCGGGATGTAATGGCTGATAACAGAGAGTAATAGATTGTATCCCCTGTACAGTCTCCTCTCCCCGGGGTGTAATGGCTGATAACAGAGAGTAATAGATTGTATCCCCCTGTACAGTCTCCTCTCCCCGGGATGTAATGGCTGATAACAGAGAGTAATAGATTATATCCCCCTGTACAGTCTCCTCTCCCCGGGGTGTAATGGCTGATAACAGAGAGTAATAGATTGTATCCCCCCTGGTACAGTCTCCTCTCCCCGGGGTGTAATGGCTGATAACAGAGAGTAATAGATTGTATCCCCCCCCCTGTACAGTCTCCTCTCCCCGGGGTGTAATGGCTGATAACAGAGAGTAATAGATTGTATCCCCCCCTGTACAGTCTCCTCTCCCCGGGGTGTGATGGCTGATAACAGAGAGTAATAGATTGTATCCCCCCCCCTGTACAGTCTCCTCTCCCCGGGGTGTAATGGCTGATAACAGAGAGAAATAGATTGTATCCCCCTGTACAGTCTCCTCTCCCCGGGATGTAATGGCTGATAACAGAGAGTAATAGACTGTATCCCCCCTGTACAGTCTCCTCTCCCCGGGGTGTAATGGCTGATAACAGAGAGTAATAGATTGTATCCCCCCCCCCCTGTACAGTCTCCTCTCCCCGGGGTGTAATGGCTGATAACAGAGAGTAATAGATTGTATCCCCCCTGTACAGTCTCCTCTCCCCGGGGTGTAATGGCTGATAACAGAGAGTAATAGATTGTATCCCCCCCCTGTACAGTCTCCTCTCCCGGGATGTAATGGCTGATAACAGAGAGTAATAGATTGTATCCCCCTGTACAGTCTCCTCTCCCCGGGATGTAATGGCGGATAACAGAGAGTAATAGATTGTATCCCCCCCCCCCTGTACAGTCTCCTCTCCCGGGGTGTAATGGCTGATAACAGAGAGTAATAGATTGTATCCCCCTGTACAGTCTCCTCTCCCTGGGGTGTAATGGCTGATAACAGAGAGTAATAGATTGTATCCCCCCCTGTACAGTCTCCTCTCCCCGGGATGTAATGGCTGATAACAGAGAGTAATAGATTGTATCCCCCCCTGTACAGTCTCCTCTCCCCGGGATGTAATGGCTGATAACAGAGAGTAATAGATTGTATCCCCCCTGTACAGTCTCCTCTCCCCGGGGTGTAATGGCTGATAACAGAGAGTAATAGATTGTATCCCCCCCTGTAGAGTCTCCTCTCCCCGGGATGTAATGGCTGATAACAGAGAGTAATAGATTGTATCCCCCTGTACAGTCTCCTCTCCCCGGGATGTAATGGCTGATAACAGAGAGTAATAGATTGTATCCCCCTGTACAGTCTCCTCTCCCCGGGATGTAATGGCTGATAACAGAGAGTAATAGATTGTATCCCCCCTGTACAGTCTCCTCTCCCCGGGATGTAATGGCTGATAACAGAGAGTAATAGATTGTATCCCCCCTGTACAGTCTCCTCTCCCCGGGATGTAATGGCTGATAACAGAGAGTAATAGATTGTATCCCCCCTGTACAGTCTCCTCTCCCGGGATGTAATGGCTGATAACAGAGAGTAATAGATTGTATCCCCCCTGTACAGTCTCCTCTCCCGGGATGTAATGGCTGATAACAGAGAGTAATAGATTGTATCCCCCCCTGTACAGTCTCCTCTCCCCGGGATGTAATGGCTGATAACAGAGAGTAATAGATTGTATCCCCCCTGTACAGTCTCCTCTCCCCGGGGTGCAATGGCTGATAACAGAGAGTAATAGATTGTATCCCCCCCCCCTGTACAGTCTCCTCTCCCCGGGGTGTAATGGCTGATAACAGAGAGTAATAGATTGTATCCCCCCCCTGTACAGTCTCCTCTCCCCGGGGTGTAATGGCTGATAACAGAGAGTAATAGATTGTATCCCCCCCTGTACAGTCTCCTCTCCCCGGGGTGCAATGGCTGATAACAGAGAGTAATAGATTGTATCCCCCCCCCCTGTACAGTCTCCTCTCCCCGGGATGTAATGGCTGATAACAGAGAGTAATAGATTGTATCCCCCTGTACAGTCTCCTCTCCCGGGATGTAATGGCTGATAACAGAGAGTAATAGATTGTATCCCCCTGTACAGTCTCCTCTCCCCGGGATGTAATGGCTGATAACAGAGAGTAATAGATTGTATCCCCCTGTACAGTCTCCTCTCCCCGGGGTGTAATGGCTGATAACAGAGAGTAATAGATTGTATCCCCCTGTACAGTCTCCTCTCCCCGGGGTGTAATGGCTGATAACAGAGAGTAATAGATTGTATCCCCCTTGTACAGTCTCCTCTCCCCGGGTGTAATGGCTGATAACAGAGAGTAATAGATTGTATCCCCCCTGTACAGTCTCCTCTCCCCGGGGTATAATGGCTGATAACAGAGAGTAATAGATGGTATCCCCCTGTACAGTCTCCTCTCCCCGGGATGTAATGGCTGATAACAGAGAGTAATAGATTGTATCCCCCCCTGTACAGTCTCCTCTCCCCGGGGTGTAATGGCTGATAACAGAGGGTAATAGATTGTATCCCCCCCCCCCCTGTACAGTCTCCTCTCCCCGGGGTGTAATGGCTGATAACAGAGAGTAATAGATTGTATCCCCCCCTGTACAGTCTCCTCTCCCGGGATTTAATGGCTGATAACAGAGAGTAATAGATTGTATCCCCCTGTACAGTCTCCTCCCCCCGGGGTGTAATGGCTGATAACAGAGAGTAATAGATTGTATCCCCCTGTACAGTCTCCTCTCTCCCCGGGATGTAATGGCTGATAACAGAGAGTAATAGATTGTATCCCCCTGTACAGTCTCCTCTCCCCGGGATGTAATGGCTGATAACAGAGAGTAATAGATTGTATCCCCCCTGTACAGTCTCCTCTCCCCGGGGTGTAATGGCTGATAACAGAGAGTAATAGATTATAATTTCTCTTCTCTGGTTGCTACAGGCAGTTGTGGCCCTTGAAGGATGTGAAGCTGACAGCCAATCAGGTAAGAGGGGTGAGGTCAGAGGCTCCTCCTCCTTGCGGGTGATTTGCAGTTTGGGTTGCGGTGATGTTGTGTGGAGCTTAGTCTATACATGTGACTCTGCAGCACATTGCACTCTGCAGCACATTGCACTCTGCAGCACATTGCACTCTGCAGCGATGCTCTGCACAGGTGCCAGAAGAAATGCAAGTTTTTGCCCCCCCAGGGTGAGATACACAGGTCACCCTCAGGGGGCGCCATAATTCACAGGCACAGAGAGGAGAGGGGCTCCGGGGGTCTTGTGTACAGGGAGGAGAGGGGCCCCGGGGCTCTGTGTACAGGAGGAGAGGGGCCCCTGTACAGGGAGGAGAGGAGAGGGGCCCCGGGGGTCTGTGTACAGGGAGGAGAGGGCCCCGGGGGTCTGTGTACAGGGAGGAGAGGAGAGGGGCCCCGGGGGTCTGTGTACAGAGAGGAGAGGGGCCCCGGGGGTCTGTGTACAGGGAGGAGAGGGCCCCGGGGGTCTGTGTACAGGAGGAGAGGGGCCCCGGGGCTCTGTGTACAGAGAGGAGAGGGGCCCCGGGGGTCTGTGTACAGAGAGGAGAGGGGCCCCGGGGGTCTGTGTACAGAGAGGAGAGGGGCCCCGGGGTTCTGTGTACAGAGAGGAGAGGGGCCCCGGGGCTCTGTGTACAGGGAGGAGAGGGGCCCCGGGGGTCTGTGTACAGAGAGGAGAGGGCCCCCGGGGTCTGTGTACAGAGAGGAGAGGAGAGGGGCCCCGGGGGTCTGTGTACAGGGAGGAGAGGGCCCCCGGGGTCTGTGTACAGAGAGGAGAGGAGAGGGGCCCCGGGGGTCTGTGTACAGGGAGGAGAGGAGAGGGGCCCCGGGGGTCTGTGTACAGGGAGGAGAGGGGCCCCGGGGGTCTGTGTACAGGGAGGAGAGGGGCCCCGGGGGTCTGTATACAGGGAGGAGAGGGGCCCCGGGGCTCTGTGTACAGGGAGGAGAGGGGCCCCGGGGCTCTGTGTACAGAGAGGAGAGGGGCCCCGGGGGTCTGTGTACAGAGAGGAGAGGGGCCCCGGGGGTCTGTGTACAGAGAGGAGAGGGGCCCCGGGGGTCTGTGTACAGAGAGGAGAGGGGCCCCGGGGGTCTGTGTACAGGGAGGAGAGGGGCCCCGGGGGTCTGTGTACAGGGAGGAGAGGGGCCCCGGGGCTCTGTGTACAGGGAGGAGAGGGGCCCCGGGGCTCTGTGTACAGGGAGGAGAGGGGCCCCGGGGGTCTGTGTACAGGGAGGAGAGGGGCCCCGGGGGTCTGTGTACAGGGAGGAGAGGGGCCCCGGGGCTCTGTGTACAGGGAGGAGAGGGGCCCCGGGGGTCTGTGTACAGGGAGGAGAGGAGAGGGGCCCCGGGGGTTTGTGTACAGGGAGGAGAGGGGCCCCGGGGGTCTGTGTACAGAGAGGAGAGGAGAGGGGCCCCGGGGGTTTGTGTACAGGGAGGAGAGGGGCCCCGGGGGTCTGTGTACAGAGAGGAGAGGAGAGGGGCCCCGGGGTTCTGTGTACAGAGAGGAGAGGAGAGGGGCCCCGGGGGTCTGTGTACAGGGAGGAGAGGAGAGGGGCCCCGGGGGTTTGTGTACAGGGAGGAGAGGGGCCCCGGGGCTCTCTGTACAGGGAGGAGAGGAGAGGGGCCCCGGGGCTCTCTGTACAGGGAGGAGAGGAGAGGGGCCCCGGGGGTTTGTGTACAGGGAGGAGAGGGGCCCCGGGGCTCTCTGTACAGCGAGGGGCACCTATCTGCAGGTGACACTGGCAGCAGCTTGGGGGGCCCCGCACCCCTGATCAGTGACAGCCGAGAGCCCAAAGACTGGGTGTCATGGATCCCAATAAACCATTATGAACTCTCTCAGGCCCTTTAATACTAAACCACATTACCAAACGAATAACCATAAAACACACGCAGACTCTTCTTTTGTTGGGTATAAAAATTGGTCACAGCTTTATTTTTTAAATAACAATTTCCAAAAACTCTTAAACTCTTGAAGGCACTTGATTGTGAACTCGTTCCATTGGCCCGGCCGCTGTATGCCAGCTGGACTCCCAGCTGCCAAGTCGGCCAACCGAGCCTTCACCTCCATTGCTCACTTTCCGCCAGCTGTGACTTGAGGAAACTAAAAGAACAATAAATTAACAAGAAAACAAACACACAAATAGGGCGGGAGGGCGGGACCGCTTCTCTGCCAAGCTTGTGACAAAGAGGAAGCACCCACCCCTTACACCAGCTTAAATACCTCACGCCAGTAGGCGTGAATAACTATGAGGTAGTAGGGAGTGGATGAGCTATAACCCACCCCTTAATTAAAGTGCCACCAGCCCTTGACCTTAACCTTGAGTAATCTAAAAAGAGCAGCCACCAGTCTAGGGGCACCTTCCTTAATTAGTCAGGCGTACCCCACAGTACAAGCGAATGATTCATAGCTCAGTGCAGTCATCGCCGGAGCCTCTGGAGGAGCCAATACAGAAGCCGCTAATCTGCAGGAGCGGTACCTACCTCCTTGTATCTGATATCTCAGCATCTACCCCCCTGACCTTAGGCTGTGCCCCCCTCCCCCATCATCACAGCAGGTGCCCCCCTCCCCCATCATCACAGCAGGTGCCCCCCTCCCCCATCATCACAGCAGGTGCCCCCCCTCCCCCATCATCACAGCAGGTGCCCCCCCTCCCCCATCATCACAGCAGGTGCCCCCCTCCCCAATCATCACAGCAGGTGCCCTCCTCCCCAATCATCACAGCAGGTGCCCTCCTCCCCAATCATCACAGCAGGTGCCCTCCTCCCCAATCATCACAGCAGGTGCCCTCCCCCCTCCATCACAGCAGGTGCCCCCTGGCCCGAGGATACGCGTGTTCCCCATCACAGCAGGTGCCCCCTGGCCCGAGGATACGTGTGTTCCCCATCACAGCAGGTGCCCCCCTCCCCAATCATCACAGCAGGTGCCCCCCTCCCCCATCATCACAGCAGGTGCCCCCCTCCCCCATCATCACAGCAGGTGCCCCCCTCCCCCATCATCACAGCAGGTGCCCCCCTCCCCCATCATCACAGCAGGTGCCCCCCTCCCCCATCATCACAGCAGGTGCCCACCTCCCCAATCATCACAGCAGGTGCCCTCCTCCCCAATCATCACAGCAGGTGCCCTCCCCCCCTCCATCACAGCAGGTGCCCCCTGGCCCGAGGATACGTGTGTTCCCCATCACAGCAGGTGCCCCCAGGCTATGGATGCGTGTGCCCCCCTCCCCCATCATCACAGCATGTGCCCCCAGGCTATGGATGCGTGTGCCCCCCTCCCCCATCATCACAGCATGTGCCCCCAGGCTATGGATGCGTGTGCCCCCCGACCCCAGGATGCATGTCCCCCCCCTCCCCCGCTTGGTTCCTGCAGTGTAATATATTATTATGTGGCAAAAACGATGGCCCCTCCCCGGTTCTCCCGCCCTCAGGCTCGGACACTGACCATGCAGGATGCAGCTCCGCCCACACCCCGCCCCCGGAGGAAGGTGAGATCTGGGGTATGGACTGCGGGGCAATAACTATTACAGGGTGTGAGATTATATTCACCCCCCCCCCCCCCTCCTACATCTCCTCCTAGTGTGAAGGGTTCATATGTGACTAGAGAATAGCAGGAATAGTCAGTGCAGCTCTGTATGTAACTAGAGGATAAGACTTGATGTAACAGCAGAATAGTGAGTGCAGCTCTGGGTGTGACTGGAGGATGACATGTGAATGCAGAATAGTGAGTGCAGCTCTGGGTGTGACTGGCGGATGACATGTGAATGCAGAATAGTGAGTGCAGCTCTGGGCGTGACTGGAGGATGACATGTGAATGCAGAATAGTGAGTGCAGCTCTGGGCATGACTGGAGGATGACATGTGAATGCAGAATAGTGAGTGCAGCTCTGGGCATGACTGGAGGATGACATGTGAATGCAGAATAGTGAGTGCAGCTCTGGGTGTGGCTGGAGGATGACATGTGAATGCAGAATAGTGAGTGCAGCTCTGGATGTGACTGGAGGATGACATGTGAATGCAGAATAGTGAGTGCAGCTCTGCGTGTGACTGGAGGATGATATGTGAATGCAGAATAGTGAGTGCAGCTCTGGGTGTGACTGGAGGATGACATGTGAATGCAGAATAGTGAGTGCAGCTCTGGGTGTGACTGGAGGATGACATGTGAATGCAGAATAGTGAGTGCAGCTCTGGATGTGACTGGAAGATGACATGTGAATGCAGAATAGTGAGTGCAGCTCTGGGTGTGACTGGAGGATGATATGTGAATGCAGAATAGTGAGTGCAGCTCTGGGTGTGACTGGAGGATGATATGTGAATGCAGAATAGTGAGTGCAGCTCTGGGTGTGACTGGAGGATGACATGTGAATGCAGAATAGTGAGTGCAGCTCTGGGTGTGGCTGGAGGATGACATGTGAATGCAGAATAGTGAGTGCAGCTCTGGGCGTGACTGGAGGATGACATGTGAATGCAGAATAGTGAGTGCAGCTCTGGGCGTGACTGGAGGATGACATGTGAATGCAGAATAGTGAGTGCAGCTCTGGGTGTGACTGGAGGATGACATGTGAATGCAGAATAGTGAGTGCAGCTCTGGGTGTGGCTGGAGGATGACATGTGAATGCAGAATAGTGAGTGCAGCTCTGGGCGTGACTGGAGGATGACATGTGAATGCAGAATAGTGAGTGCAGCTCTGGGTGTGACTGGAGGATGACATGTGAATGCAGAATAGTGAGTGCAGCTCTGGGTGTGGCTGGAGGATGACATGTGAATGCAGAATAGTGAGTGCAGCTCTGGGTGTGGCTGGAGGATGACATGTGAATGCAGAATAGTGAGTGCAGCTCTGGGCGTGACTGGAGGATGACATGTGAATGCAGAATAGTGAGTGCAGCTCTGGGCATGACTGGAGGATGACATGTGAATGCAGAATAGTGAGTGCAGCTCTGGGTGTGACTGGAGTATAACCTGATGATTGCTCAGTGACTCTTTTCTTCTCCTCTTAGAGATATTCCATCGTGAGACACAAATGCTTCCAGTCGGCCATTGAGTGTTTACAGAAGATCATGTAAGTCCTGGGGCCTCGGGAGCCCGGGGGTTAATCCAGTGGCCTGTGGGGGGGGGGGGGGGTTGGGGGGGTTGTTAAGGGGAAGTATGGACTGGGATTTCCTGACAATTCTTGTACAAGTGAAGATTTCTGGATAAGTTACACCCCATTGTTACATAGCCGTGACCTCGTGTGCCGTGACCTCGCGGATCCTCTGTGACCCTGTGACCTGTGGTTACTATTGGTTGTCACTTATGAGAGAACTGACACAATGTTACAATCTGTCATAGTTATAAAGTGATAACTGGTACAAGACACTTTCTGATGGCAGCTTGTTCCAGAGTTTGGGGAGCAGTGCAATGCAGAGAGCACAGAGCAAAGCAGTGTGAGGACACCCCCCCCCCCCCAATACAATCCCAGAATATAAATTCATATTTCACAGTCCTGCTGCTCCTAACAAAATACACAGAGGCCTGATTACACATCTCTCCAGGGACAATACATAACACTGGCTGCAGAGAGCACAGAGCACAGCAGTGTGAGGTCTGATTACACATCTCTCCAGGGACAATACATAACACTGGCTGCAGAGAGCACAGAGCACAGCAGTGTGAGGTCTGATTACACATCTCTCCAGGGACAATACATAACACAGGCTGCAGAGAGCACAGAGCACAGCAGTGTGAGGTCTGATTACACATCTCTCCAGGGACAATACATAACACAGGCTGCAGAGAGCACAGAGCACAGCAGTGTGAGGTCTGATTACACATCTCTCCAGGGACAATACATAACACTGGCTGCAGAGAGCACAGAGCACAGCAGTGTGAGGTCTGATTACACATATCTCCAGGGACAATACATAACACTGGCTGCAGAGAGCACAGAGCACAGCAGTGTGAGGTCTGATTACACATCTCTCCAGGGATAATACATAGCACTGGCTGCAGAGAGTACAGAGCACAGCAGTGTGAGGTCTGATTACACATCTCTCCAGGTACAATACATAACACTGGCTGCAGAGAGCACAGAGCACAGCAGTGTGAGGTCTGATTACACATCTCCCCATGGACAATACATAACACTGGCTGCAGAGAGCACAGAGCACAGCAGTGTGAGGTCTGATTACACATCTCTCCAGGGACAATACATAACACAGGCTGCAGAGAGCACCGAGCACAGCAGTGTGAGGTCTGATTACACATCTCTCCAGGGACAATACATAACACTGGCTGCACAGAGCACAGCAGTGTGAGGTCTGATTACACATCCCTCCAGGGACAATACATAACACTGGCTGCAGAGAGCACAGAGCACAGCAGTGTGAGGTCTGATTACACATCCCTCCAGGGACAATACATAACACTGGCTGCAGAGAGTGCAGAGCACAGCAGTGTGAGGTCTGATTACACATCTCTCCAGGGACAATGCATAACACTGGCTGCAGAGAGCACAGAGCACAGCAGTGTGAGGTCTGATTACACATCTCTCCAGGGACAATACATAACACTGGCTGCAGAGAGCACAGAGCACAGCAGTGTGAGGTCTGATTACACATCTCTCCAGGGACAGTACATAACACTGGCTGCAGAGAGCACAGAGCACAGCAGTGTGAGGTATAATCACACATCTCTCCAGGGACAATACATTACACTGGCTGCAGAGAGCACAGAGCACAGCAGTGTGAGGTCTGATTATACATCTCTCCAGGGACAATACATGACACTGGCTGCAGAGAGCACAGAGCACAGCAGTGTGAGGTCTGATTATACATCTCTCCAGGGACAATACATAACACTGGCTGCAGAGGGCACAGAGCACAGCAGTGTGAGGTCTGATTACACATCTCTCCAGGGACAATACATAACACTGGCTGCAGAGGGCACAGAGCACAGCAGTGTGAGGTCTGATTACACATCTCTCCAGGGATAATACATAACACTGACTGCAGAGAGCACAGAGCACAGCAGTGTGAGGTCTGATTACACATATCTCCAGGGACAATACATAACACTGGCTGCAGAGAGCACAGAGCACAGCAGTGTGAGGTCTGATTACACATCTCTCCAGGGATAATACATAGCACTGGCTGCAGAGAGTACAGAGCACAGCAGTGTGAGGTCTGATTACACATCTCTCCAGGTACAATACATAACACTGGCTGCAGAGAGCACAGAGCACAGCAGTGTGAGGTCTGATTACACATCTCCCCATGGACAATACATAACACTGGCTGCAGAGAGCACAGAGCACAGCAGTGTGAGGTCTGATTACACATCTCTCCAGGGACAATACATAACACAGGCTGCAGAGAGCACCGAGCACAGCAGTGTGAGGTCTGATTACACATCTCTCCAGGGACAATACATAACACTGGCTGCACAGAGCACAGCAGTGTGAGGTCTGATTACACATCCCTCCAGGGACAATACATAACACTGGCTGCAGAGAGCACAGAGCACAGCAGTGTGAGGTCTGATTACACATCCCTCCAGGGACAATACATAACACTGGCTGCAGAGAGTGCAGAGCACAGCAGTGTGAGGTCTGATTACACATCTCTCCAGGGACAATGCATAACACTGGCTGCAGAGAGCACAGAGCACAGCAGTGTGAGGTCTGATTACACATCTCTCCAGGGACAATACATAACACTGGCTGCAGAGAGCACAGAGCACAGCAGTGTGAGGTCTGATTACACATCTCTCCAGGGACAGTACATAACACTGGCTGCAGAGAGCACAGAGCACAGCAGTGTGAGGTATAATCACACATCTCTCCAGGGACAATACATTACACTGGCTGCAGAGAGCACAGAGCACAGCAGTGTGAGGTCTGATTATACATCTCTCCAGGGACAATACATGACACTGGCTGCAGAGAGCACAGAGCACAGCAGTGTGAGGTCTGATTATACATCTCTCCAGGGACAATACATAACACTGGCTGCAGAGGGCACAGAGCACAGCAGTGTGAGGTCTGATTACACATCTCTCCAGGGACAATACATAACACTGGCTGCAGAGGGCACAGAGCACAGCAGTGTGAGGTCTGATTACACATCTCTCCAGGGATAATACATAACACTGACTGCAGAGAGCACAGAGCACAGCAGTGTGAGGTCTGATTACACATCCCTCCAGGGACACTACATAACACTGGCACAGAGCACAGCAGTGTGAGGTCTGATTACACATCCCTCCAGGGACAATACATAACACTGGCTGCAGAGAGCACAGAGCACAGCAGTGTGAGGTGACACCCCAGCACAGTCTGGTTGGTGACATTTTTCATGTTTCTCAGCTCCACCGTGGACCCGAAGGAGAAGCTGGAGATCATCCTGAAGACGTATCAGGAGATAGAGAAGACGGTGTCCCGGGTGCTTAGTAGGGACTATAAGCTGCCCATGGACGACCTGCTGCCCCTGCTGATATACGTGGTGTCCCGCGCTGGGTGAGGCTCCTACTGATCATGTGATTCCTATTAAAGGGGATGTCTGTGACACAGGATATACAGGCAGGGGGTGGGGCTGTGACCACCTACCTACCTTTGCTGTCCTATGAGGGTGCACACAGGGGGGTCCTAGGTTATCATTGAGGCCTACAGGGGGAGCTGTAGAGGCAGGTAATGGATCACACAGAACTGGCACCAGGACCACCAGGGTCAGGGGGCTGCAGCTCCAGTCACATCACATATTTATAAGTTGTGATTGGCTAAGAATGATCACATGACAACACCCCCCTGACCCCTCTATATGTGTCTTCCCCAGGATCCAGCACTTAGGAGCAGAGATCCACTTTATCCAGGACCTGATGGATCCCATCAACCAAGGAGGGATCAATGACTTCCTGCTAACAGCGCTGGAGGTGCGTGATGTCATAGGCAGGGGGCGGGGCCTCACACAGGATATACAGGCAGGGGGCGGGGCATCACACAGGATATACAGGCAGGGGGCGGGGCATCACACAGGATATACAGGCAGGGGGCGGGGCATCACACAGGATATACAGGCAGGGGGCGGGGCATCACACAGGATATACAGGCAGGGGGCGGGGCATCTTACAGGATATACAGGCAGGGGGCGGGACATCTTACAGGATATACAGGCAGGGGGCGGGGCATCACACTGGATATACAGGCAGGGGGCGGGGCATCACACCGGATACACAGGCAGGGGGCGGGGCATCACACAGGATATACAGGCAGGGGGCGGGGCATCACACAGGATATACAGGCAGGGGCGGGGCATCACACTGGATATACAGGCAGGGGGCGGGGCATCACACTGGATATACAGGCAGGGGGCGGGGCATCACACCGGATATACAGGCAGGGGGCGGGGCATCACACCGGATATACAGGCAGGGGGCGGGGCATCACACCGGATATACAGGCAGGGGGCGGGGCATCACACCGGATATACAGGCAGGGGGCGGGGCATCACACTGGATATACAGGCAGGGGGCGGGGCATCACACTGGATATACAGGCAGGGGGCGGGGCATCACACCGGATATACAGGCAGGGGGCGGGGCACCACACCGGATACACAGGCAGGGGGCGGGGCACCACACCGGATACACAGGCAGGGGGCGGGGCATCACACCGGATACACAGGCAGGGGGCGGGGCATCACACCGGATACACAGGCAGGGGCGGGGCATCACACAGGATACACAGGCAGGGGGTGGGGCTGTGACTACCTCTCACACAGGATATACAGGCAGGGGGCGGGGCTGTGACTACTCCTCACACAGGATATACAGGCAGGGGGCGGGGCTGTGACTACCTCTCACACAGGATATACAGGCAGGGGGCGGGGCTGTGACTACCTGACATATCTCTAACCTCCTGTTGTCTCCGCAGTCTTGTTACGAGCACATTCAGAAAGAAGAGGTGCGTTTTTTCAAATGATTTCAGCAGCAATAAGATGTCTCCGCCCTCATTATTAATAAGCCCCTCCTCCTGGCGATGATGACGCACTTCTTCAGGATGGTTTTAGGGGATTGCAAAGTCCACAGCACCTCTGCTGGTGAGAAATGGAACTGCAGCAAAACCAAGAGAAGAACTGCAGCTAAATCCGCAGCGCCCCCTGCAGGCCAGGACGGGGACTCCACAGTTTTATTGAGACCAAACTTTTTCTCTATTTATTATGAAAATTCATTTTAACCCTTCTATAGACAGAATCGCCAGCACCTGCGGGTCAGGAGGAGAACTGCAGCGATTACCCAGAGCGAGGCACAGGGCGAGCGGGTGACACATTAACCCTTACACTACGGAACAAAATTGCTATGGATTTAGTGCTGCTTAGAGAAGCCGATGTTCAAACGTAGAATATTTAAAGGGGTAGTGGCCGATGTCCCTTTAAGAGTCGTGCAGGGTTATTTATTATGTAGTTGCATATTTATAGCAGATTCTCTTCACACTACAGCCGGGGCGACAAGAGAGCCCACGTGTGTGAAGGGTTAAAAGTTTTCTAAATAAATCTGTAAATAATCCGGATTATCTGCTTCTCTTACTTTGTGTCAAGTTTTCCATTCACAGCTAAAGCTGCCGTCAGTATCCACCGCATTGTCAGACGTCACGTCCCATCCTCTAGTCCAGTGATTTTCAACCTTTTTTGAGCCGCGGCACACTTTTTATACTTAGAAAATCCTGGGGCACACCACCAACCAAAATAGCACAAAATGACACTAAAACAGTCATAAAAGGCCTCCCTTTACTAATAAAAAGCCCCTAGCTGCCTCCCTTTACTAATAAAAAGCCCCTAGCTGCCTCCCTTTACTAATAAAAAGCCCCTAGCTGCCTCCCTTTACTAATAAAAAGCCCCTAGCTGCCTCCCTTTACTAATAAAAAGCCCCTAGCTGCCTCCCTTTACTAATAAAAAGCCCCTAGCTGCCTCACTTTACTAATAAAAAGCCCCTAGCTGCCTCACTTTACTAATAAAAAGCCCCTGGCTGCCTCCCTTTACTAATAAAAAGCCCCTGGCTGCCTCCCTTTACTAATAAAAAGCCCCTGGCTGCCTCCCTTTACTAATAAAAAGCCCCTGGCTGCCTCCCTTTACTAATAAAAAGCCCCTGGCTGCCTCCCTTTACTAATAAAAAGGCCCTGGCTGCCTCCCTTTACTAATAAAAAGGCCCTAGCTGCCTCCCTTTACTAATAAAAAGGCCCTAGCTGCCTCCCTTTACTAATAAAAAGGCCCTAGCTGCCTCCCTTTACTAATAAAAAGGCCCTAGCTGCCTCCCTTTACTAATAAAAAGGCCCTAGCTGCCTCCCTTTACTAATAAAAAGGCCCTAGCTCCCTCCCTTTACTAATAAAAAGGCCCTAGCTGCCTCCCTTTACTAATAAAAAGGCCCTAGCTGCCTCCCTTTACTAATAAAAAGGCCCTAGCTGCCTCCCTTTACTAATAAAAAGGCCCTAGCTCCCTCACTTTACTAATAAAAAGGCCCTAGCTGCCTCCCTTTACTAATAAAAAGGCCCTAGCTGCCTCCCTTTACTAATAAAAAGGCCCTAGCTGCCTCCCTTTACTAATAAAAAGGCCCTAGCTGCCTCCCTTTACTAATAAAAAGGCCCTAGCTGCCTCCCTTTACTAATAAAAAGGCCCTAGCTGCCTCCCTTTACTAATAAAAAGGCCCTAGCTGCCTCCCTTTACTAATAAAAAGGCCCTAGCTGCCTCCCTTTACTAATAAAAAGGCCCTAGCTGCCTCCCTTTACTAATAAAAAGGCCCTAGCTGCCTCCCTTTACTAATAAAAAGGCCCTAGCTGCCTCCCTTTACTAATAAAAAGGCCCTAGCTGCCTCCCTTTACTAATAAAAAGGCCCTAGAGCTCCCCCTTTACTAATTAAAAGGCCCTAGAGGCCCCCCTTTACTAATTAAAAGGCCCTAGAGGCCCCCCTTTACTAATTAAAAGGCCCTAGAGGCCCCCCTTTACTAATTAAAAGGCCCTAGAGGCCCCCCTTTACTAATTAAAAGGCCCTAGAGGCCCCCCTTTACTAATTAAAAGGCCCTAGAGGCCCCCCTTTACTAATTAAAAGGCCCTAGAGGCCCCCCTTTACTAATTAAAAGGCCCTAGAGGCCCCCCTTTACTAATTAAAAGGCCCTAGAGGCCCCCCTTTACTAATTAAAAGGCCCTAGAGGCCCCCCTTTACTAATTAAAAGGCCCTAGAGGCCCCCCTTTACTAATTAAAAGGCCCTAGAGGCCCCCCTTTACTAATTAAAAGGCCCTAGAGGCCCCCCTTTACTAATTAAAAGGCCCTAGAGGCCCCCCTTTACTAATTAAAAGGCCCTAGAGGCCCCCCTTTACTAATTAAAAGGCCCTAGAGGCCCCCCTTTACTAATTAAAAGGCCCTAGAGGCCCCCCTTTACTAATTAAAAGGCCCTAGAGGTCCCCCTTTACTAATTAAAAGGCCCTAGAGGCCCCCCTTTACTAATTAAAAGGCCCTAGAGGCCCCCCTTTACTAATTAAAAGGCCCTAGAGGCCCCCCTTTACTAATTAAAAGGCCCTAGAGGCCCCCCTTTACTAATTAAAAGGCCCTAGAGGCCCCCCTTTACTAATTAAAAGGCCCTAGAGGCCCCCCTTTACTAATTAAAAGGCCCTAGAGGCCCCCCTTTACTAATTAAAAGGCCCTAGAGGCCCCCCTTTACTAATTAAAAGGCCCTAGAGGCCCCCCTTTACTAATTAAAAGGCCCTAGAGGCCCCCCTTTACTAATTAAAAGGCCCTAGAGGCCCCCCTTTACTAATTAAAAGGCCCTAGAGGCCCCCCTTTACTAATTAAAAGGCCCTAGAGGCCCCCCTTTACTAATTAAAAGGCCCTAGAGGCCCCCCTTTACTAATTAAAAGGCCCTAGAGGCCCCCCTTTACTAATTAAAAGGCCCTAGAGGCCCCCCTTTACTAATTAAAAGGCCCTAGAGGCCCCCCTTTACTAATTAAAAGGCCCTAGAGGCCCCCCTTTACTAATTAAAAGGCCCTAGAGGCCCCCCTTTACTAATTAAAAGGCCCTAGAGGCCACCCTTTACTAATTAAAAGGCCCTAGAGGCCCCCCTTTACTAATTAAAAGGCCCTAGAGGCCACCCTTAACAAATAAAAAGCCCCAGCCTACCTTTACTAATAAAAAAAAAACCCTAGCTACCTTCCTTATACAAATAATAACCCTATATACTTACCCTTGATGTCTTCTTCCGCGTAACTTCTCTCCTAATGGCGATCCGCTCACCTTCTGTAGCTCCTGCACCGCGCGCCTCTGGTCACGTGACTGACGCGACCTGACGTCAGGTCGCGTCAGTCACGTGACATGGGCCGCGCGGTACAGGAGCTACAGAAGACGGGCGGATCGCCGACGTGGGACTTGGAGGTAAGTATGGGGAAGAAATACGGGGGCGCGGCGGCAGCTCGACACCGGGGCAGCCAACTTTCCCCCGCGGCACACTCAACCTTGTGTCGCGGCACACTAGTGTGCCGCGGCACACAGGTTGAAAATCACTGCTCTAGTCACATCAAGAGCTGCACAGTTTTACTACAGGAGGTCTCAGTGCTGCCCCCTGCTGGTTCAGTGTCTGTACATGGGGCGTCATACGGTATCCACTAACCTCAATGCAAATACAGCAGAGCCGAGCGCGTATCTAATCCCATCCTGTGTGATACTGCCTGCTGAGCTGTGTATCTAATCCTGTCTGCTGAGCTGTGTATCTAATCCTATCCTGTGTGATACTGACTGCTGAGCTGTGTATCTAATCCTCTCCTGTGTGATACTGTCTGCTGAGCTGTGTATCTAATCCTCTCCTGTGTGATACTGTCTGCTGAGCTGTGTATCTATTCCCATCCTGTGTGATACTGTCTGCTGAGCTGTGTATCTAATCCTCTCCTGTGTGATACTGTCTGCTGAGCTGTGTATCTAATCCTCTCCTGTGTGATACTGTCTGCTGAGCTGTGTATCTATTCCCATCCTGTGTGATACTGTCTGCTGAGCTGTGTATCTAATCCTCTCCTGTGTGATACTGTCTGCTGAGCTGTGTATCTAATCCTATCCTGTGTGATACTGTCTGCTGAGCTGTGTATCTAATCCCATCCTGTGTGATACTGTCTGCTGAGCTGTGTATCCAATCCTCTCCTGTGTGATACTGCTGAGCTGTGTATCTAATCCCGTCCTGTGTGATACTGACTGCTGAGCTGTGTATCTAATCCTCTCCTGTGTGATACTGTCTGCTGAGCTGTGTATCTAATCCCATCCTGTGTGATACTGTCTGCTGAGCTGTGTATCCAATCCTCTCCTGTGTGATACTGCTGAGCTGTGTATCTAATCCCGTCCTGTGTGATACTGACTGCTGAGCTGTGTTTCTAATCCTCTCCTGTGGGATACTGTCTGCTGAGCTGTGTATCTAATCCTATCCTGTGTGATACTGTCTGCTGAGCTGTGTATCTAATCCTATCCTGTGTGATACTGACTGCTGAGCTGTGTATCTAATCCTATCCTGTGTGATACTGTCTGCTGAGCTGTGTATCTAATCCTATCCTGTGTCATACAGTCTGCTGAGCTGTGTATCTAATCCTCTCCTGGGTGATACTGCCTGCTGATCTGTGTATCTAATCCTCTCCTGTGTGATACTGCTGAGCTGTGTATCTAATCCCATCCTGTGTGATACTGCCTGCTGAACTGTGTATCTAATCCTATCCTGTGTGATACAGTCTGCTGAGCTGTGTATCTAATCCTATCCTGTGTGATACAGCCTGCTGAGCTGTGTATCTAATCCTATCCTGTGTGATACAGCCTGCTGAGCTGTGTATCTAATCCCACCCTGTGTGATACTGACTGCTGAGCTGTGTATCTAATTATATCATTTTGCAATACAGTCTCCCGTGTATCTAATCTCGTCCTGTGCGATACAGTCTCCCGTGTATCTCATCTCGTCCTGTGCGATACAGTCTCCCGTGTATCTCATCTTGTCCTGTGCGATAGTCTCCCGTGTATCTCATCTCGTCCTGTGCGATACAGTCTCCCGTGTATCTCATCTCGTCCTGTGTGATACAGTCTCCCGTGTATCTCATCTCGTCCTGTGCGATACAGTCTCCCGTGTATCTCATCTCGTCCTGTGCGATACAGTTTCCCGTGTATCTCATCTCGTCCTGTGCGATACAGTTTCCCGTGTATCTCATCTCGTCCTGTGCGATACAGTCTCCCGTGTATCTCATCTCGTCCTGTGCCATACAGTCTCCCGTGTATCTCATCCTGTGTGATACAGTCGGGTCCATGTCCGCTTTACTCCTCCTCCTTCCTCTCTGTGATCCTCCGGATGGCGCTCAGTAGATTTTCGGGTCGGGGGTTTAATGTTTTTGGGTCCAGTTTTTGGAAATCTTCGTTGTCCATTAATAGGAGCAGAACATCTGTGATCTTCCTGAGGTCGTACAGAAGGTGTTGGGGCCCCGGGGGCATGAGCTGGGGGCCCTGCAGAGCGTGGATCCTGTGTTCTGCGATGATCTGCAGGAAGGTGTAGAACTCAGCGTAGTCCATGCCGCAGCAGGATCTCAGGATTATCTGCAGGAGACAAGAGACCAATAGAAAAGGGGGACAGAGAGGGGGCCGGGGGCGGATCTGGGAGATGTCAGGGAGGATGAATTGTCTAATAGACAATGACATTGTAACCAATTAGAAATGCAACTTTCATCACTCGGAAGCTGTTAGCAAAAATTGTGAAAAATGAGCTGTGATTGGTCAGTGTGCATGTGGCTGGGATCAGTCTGCGCGCCTCCGGCGGTCTAGTACCTGGCAGTGCTGGTCCCAGTCCTCCATAGTTGTCCTCCACTCGCTGACCTCCCTCTGTGCAGCGCTCAGCTCCTCCTGCAGGAGGCTCCACATGGCCGCCACGTTGCAGCCATTCACCCAGTTGTGGTTGATGGAGATTGTGTCCTCCTAGAAGATGGGGGCAGAGTTAACCCTTTGAGCTCCGCAGTGCGGAGCTTCCTCTGTGTCTTATGATTGTCCTCACCAGATTGTAGACCTGATGGTGCCATCCGCTGGGCACAAAGATGATCTCCCCGGCCTCCTGGATCACCTCCATGGGTCGGGGGCCGTGGTTCTGGAGGGACTGGGCGGTCACGTCATATGGAAGGCGTCCGCTGGGATCACGGAGAAGATCCTCTGCACCGGGCGGGAACAGCAGCCATCGCTTCCGACCACAGATATTTGCCGACCAACTATAGGAGCGGAAGACGTCGGCGTGGAAAGGCGTCCTGAGGGCGGGGCAATGTGAATGTACCTGCACTGATACACTGTAACAAACTACAAGAAAGAACAGGAAATCCTATGACGCTGTACATACCAGGAGCCCGCGGGGCCCATATACACAAAGCGGTAGTCGTCCTTGCCAATGGCGTCCCAGTACTCGTTCAGCCAATCAGAGGAGAAGTAGACTGGAAGGTCATAGACGTCCTGACCCGAGAACTCCCTGCACAGAGGAGGAGACACAGAGGTCACACACGGGGGGAGGGGCAGGACTACTGCGAGGGAGGTACAGGACACTCCCGGGGGAGGGAGGTACAGCACACACAGGAACAGGACTCCTTGAACGGGGAGGGGCAGAGTCCTGGGGGAGGGGTGTAAGAACAGTCGCCTTGTACCTCCTCATGTGCCAGTCCTTCAGGTAGAGGCAGCCCCTGGGGGAGCGGTGGCCGTTCTCAATGTATTCCCTCCAGTAGGCGACATATTCTCGCAGGGGGAGGAGCTCTTTGGGGTTGGCGTTATATTCCTTCACATCACAATTTGCCACGGGAACAATGGCGTCACCTGAAATGAATCAAGTATGAAAATCAACGGCTGGTAACTGGATAATGACATCACCATGGCTCCGCCCACAACCAGTGACATCACATGACATAGTGAGGATCGGTTCTCCTGCCATGACTCCGCCCAGGACCAGTGATGACATCACATGACATAGCGAGGATCGGTTCTCCTGCCATGGCTCCGCCCAGGACCAGTGATGACATCACATGACATAGTGAGGATCGGTTCTCCCGCCATGGCTCCGCCCAGGACCAGTGATGACATCACATGACATAGCGAGGATCGGTTCTCCTGCCATGGCTCCGCCCAGGACCAGTGATGACATCACATGACATAGTGAGGATCGGTTCTCCTGCAATGGCTCCGCCCATGACCAGTGATGACATCACCGGGTGATTACTATAGATTACTGACCCCCACAGCACGTACCGTACACTTCCAGCAGGTGCGTCCAGTTGGGTTTGTTATCAGACGTGACCCAGGAGCGGCGGCTGCGCCAGGAGCGGGAGAATTCCGCGGAGAAGAGACACGGAGCGTTGGCGACCAGGAATCTACGGAAGAATTCATCGTAGCTGAACGCATCAGGGTCTCGTATCCGGGAAATAACGAGCGGCTTCTCCCCGGCCATAAGACACAACCTGCAGAATAGCAGAAGTTACCTCCATCCACTGTACACCAGGGGCCACAGGCTATTAGAAGGGCCCCGTGCCATATAATCAGGGGCTTCATATAAACCCTACAGATCAGGGCCCCTCTCCTGTGTGTCCTCTAGGGGCCCCTGGATGTATTAGGGCCCCTCTCCTGTGTGTCCTCTAGGAGCCCCTAGATGTATTATGCCCCCTCACCTGTGGGTCCTCTAGGGGCCCCTGGATGTATTAGGGCCCCTCTCCACTGTGTCCTCTAGGGGCCCCTGGATGTATTAGGGCCCCTCTCCTGTGTGTCCTCTAGGGGCCCCTGGATGCATTAGGGCCCCTCGCCTGTGTGTCCTCTAGGGGCCCCTGGATGCATTAGGGCCCCTCGCCTGTGTGTCCTCTAGGGGCCCCTGGATGTATTATGCCCCCTCTCCTGTGTGTCCTCTAGGGGCCCCTGGATGTCTTAGGGCCCCGCTCCTGTGTGTCCTCTAGGGGCCCCTGGATGTATTAGGGCCCCTCTCCTGTGTGTCCTCTAGGAGCCCCTGGATGTCTTAGGGCCCCTCTCCTGTGTGTCCTCTAGTGGCCCCTGGATGTATTATTATGGCCCCTATCCTGTGTGTCCTCTAGGGGCCCCTGGATGTCTTAGGGCTCCTCTCCTGTGTGTCCTCCCCCCAGGTCCCCGGTCTCGCTCCAAGCACTTACGGTTCCGCGGCGCTGCAGTTTCCGGGCGGATACATTTGCAGGCTGCACAAACCGGTCACGTGGTGCATACGATGACGTCACGATCTGCTTCTCCTGTATCATCGGAAAACCTGAAGCCCCGCCCATGGCACGGTCATGTGATGAGTAATAACACGTGACCACTGACAACACGGATACTGCAAGAGACATCTGTATCCGCACCTGTAACCAGGTAACTGCGAGGACCGGGGAGAGCGTGCGTGTACATGAATGAGGAGCGGGGAGAGCGTGCGTGTACATGAATGAGGAGCGGGGAGAGCGTGCGCGTGCGTGTACATGAATGAGGAGCGGGGAGAGCGTGCGCGTGCGTGTACATGAATGAGGAGCGGGGAGAGCGTGCGTGTACATGTGTGAGGAGCGGGGAGAGCGTGCGTGTACATGTGTGAGGAGCGGGGAGAGCGTGCGTGTACACGTGTGAGGAGCGGGGAGAGCGTGCGCGTACACGTGTGAGGAGCGGGGAGAGCGTGCGCGTACACGTGTGAGGAGCGGGGAGAGCGTGCGCGTACACGTGTGAGGAGCGGGGAGAGCGTGCGCGTACACGTGTGAGGAGAGGGGAGAGCGTGCGCGTACACGTGTGAGGAGCGGGGAGAGCGTGCGCGTACACGTGTGAGGAGCGGGGAGAGCATTCCCCGACCCCACATATCTATACAGAGGATTCCCCCGACCTCACACATCTATACAGAGGATTCCCCCGACCTCACACATCTATACAGAGGATTCCCGACCCCACACATCTATACAGAGGATTCCCCCGACCTCACACATCTATACAGAGGATTCCCCCGACCCCACACATCTATACAGAGGATTCCCCGACCCCACACATCTATACAGAGGATTCCCCGACCTCACACATCCATACAGAGGATTCCCCGACCCCACACATCTATACAGAGGATTCCCCCGACCCCACACATCTATACAGAGGATTCCCCGACCCCACACATCTATACAGAGGATTCCCCGACCCCACACATCTATACAGAGGATTCCCCCGACCCCACACATCTATACGGAGGATTCCCCGACCTCACACATCTATACAGAGGATTCCCGACCCCACACATCTATACAGAGGATTCCCCCGACCTCACACATCTATACAGAGGATTCCCCCGACCCCACACATCTATACAGAGGATTCCCCGACCCCACACATCTATACAGAGGATTCCCCGACCCCACACATCTATACAGAGGATTCCCCGACCTCACACATCTATACGGAGGATTCCCTGACCTCACACATCTATACAGAGGATTCCCCGACCCCACACATCTATACAGAGGATTCCCCGACCCCACACATCTATACAGAGGATTCCCCGACCACACACATCTATACAGAGGATTCCCCGACCCCACACATCTATACAGAGGATTCCCCGACCCCACACATCTATACAGAGGATTCCCCGACCCCACACATCTATACAGAGGATTCCCCGACCCCACACATCTATACAGAGGATTCCCCGACCTCACACATCTGTACAGAGGATTCCCCCGACCCCACACATCTATACAGAGGATTCCCCCGACCTCACACATCTATACAGAGGATTCCCTGACCTCACACATCTATACAGAGGATTCCCCGACCACACACATCTATACAGAGGATTCCCCGACCTCACACATCTGTACAGAGGATTCCCCCGACCCCACACATCTATACAGAGGATTCCCTGACCTCACACATCTATACAGAGGATTCCCCGACCTCACACATCTATGCAGAGGATTCCCCGACCACACACATCTATGCAGAGGATTCCTGACCTCACACATCTATACAGAGGATTCCCCCGACCCCACACATCTATACAGAGGATTCCCCGACCTCACACATCTATACAGAGGATTCCCCGACCCCACACATCTATACAGAGGATTCCCCCGACCTCACACATCTATACAGAGGATTCCCCTTCCTCACACATCTATACAGAGGATTCCCCCGACCCCACACATCTATACAGAGGATTCCCCTTCCTCACACATCTATACAGAGGATTCCCCTACCTGGATCGGGGGCGGTGCTATCTGGCGCGGGGGCGGTGCTATCTGGCGCGGGGGCGGTGCCATCTGGCTCGGGGGCGGTGCTATCTGGCTCGGGGGCGGTGCTATCTGGCTCGGGGGCGGTGCTATCTGGCTGGGGGGCGGTGCTATCTGAAGTCCATCCCTTGCTCCTCCCTGCTTTACACTGCGGCTGTCCCTGGTTTCTCTAGGATCTTGGACCCTGATGAGTAAAGGTCCTGCGCTCCAGACCTGGCCGGGCTCCTACTACCTGAGCAGCGAGAAGCGATGGCGCGCGGGGAGGCTGTCAGTGAGCACCACTCACCTGCGCTTCCAGGAGGAGGGAGCGGAGGAGGCGCTGCTCACCCTTCCCCTCTCCTCCATCACTGACATCAGGAAGGAGACCTCCAGCTACATCTTCAGCTCCATCACCGTACTGGAGCAGGGCGGAGCCAAGCACTGGTTCAGCTCACTCGCCCCCAGCAGGAACTCCGTCTACAGCGTCCTGGAGCACTTCTGGAGGGAGCGGCTGCTGTCCCCCCGGGGGGAGGGACCCCCCAACACCTCCAAGGGGAAGGAGCTGATCGGCATCGTGTCCGGCTCCCAGCATCGCATGGAGGACACCACCCGGGTACTGCACCACCAGGGGGAGCAACTGGGCAACATCATGACCGGGCTGAGCAAGATAGAGGGGGACATGGCCACCGTGGACAGGTAACTACTACCCCCATCATTGTAATCAGTGGTACTGCACCACCAGGGGGAGCCACATCATGACCGGACTGAGCAAGATAGAGGGGGACATGGCCACCGTGCACAGGTAACTACTACCCCCATCATTGTAATCAGTGGTACTGCACCGCCAGGGGGAGCCACATCATGAGTGGGCTGACAGAGATAGAGGGGGACATGGCCACCGTGGACAGGTAACTACTACCCCCATCATTGTAATCAGTGGTACTGCACCACCAGGGGGAGCCACATCATGAGCTGGCTGAGCAAGATAGAGGGGGACATGGCCACCGTGGACAGGTAACTACTACCCCCATCATTGTAATCAATGGTACTGCACCGCCAGGGGGAGCCACATCATGACCGGACTGAGCAAGATAGAGGGGGACGTGGCCACCGTGCACAGGTAACTACTACCCCCATCATTGTAATCAGTGGTACTGCACCGCCAGGGGGAGCCACATCATGACCGGACTGAGCAAGATAGAGGGGGACATGGCCACTGTGCACAGGTAACTACTACCCCCATCATTGTAATCAATGGTACTGCACCACCAGGGGGAGCCACATCATGACCGGACTGACAGAGATAGAGGGGGACATGGCCACCGTGCACAGGTAACTACTACCCCCATCATTGTAATCAGTGGTACTGCACCACCAGGGGGAGCCACGTCATGACCGGGCTGAGCAAGATAGAGGGGGACATGGCCACCGTGCACAGGTAACTACTACCCCCATCATTGTAATCAGTGGTACTGCACCACCAGGGGGAGCCACATCATGACCGGACTGACAGAGATGGAGGGGGACATGGCCACCGTGGACAGGTAACTACTACCCCCATCAGTGTAATCAGTGGTACTGCACCGCCAGGGGGAGCCACATCATGACCGGACTGACAGAGATAGAGGGGGACATGGCCACTGTGCACAGGTAACTACTACCCCCATCATTGTAATCAGTGGTACTGCACCACCAGGGGGAGCCACATCATGACCGGACTGAGCAAGATAGAGGGGGACATGGCCACCGTGGACAGGTAACTACTACCCCCATCAGTGTAATCAGTGGTACTGCACCACCAGGGGGAGCCACATCATGACCGAACTGAGCAAGATAGAGGGGGACATGGCCACCGTGGACAGGTAACTACTACCCCCATCAGTGTAATCAGTGGTACTGCACCACCAGGGGGAGCCACATCATGAGCGGGCTGAGCAAGATAGAGGGGGACATGGCCACCGTGCACAGGTAACTACTACCCCTATCATTGTAATCAGTGGTACTGCACCACCAGGGGGAGCCACATCATGACCGGACTGACAGAGATAGAGGGGGACATGGCCACCGTGGACAGGTAACTACTACCCCCATCATTGTAATCAGTGGTACTGCACCACCAGGGGGAGCCACATCATGACCGAACTGACAGAGATAGAGAGGGACATGGCCACCGTGGACAGGTAACTACTACCCCCATCATTGTAATCAGTGGTACTGCACCACCAGGGGGAGCCACATCATGACCGGACTGAGCAAGATAGAGGGGGACATGGCCACCGTGGACAGGTAACTACTACCCCCATCAGTGTAATCAGTGGTACTGCACCACCAGGGGGAGCCACATCATGACCGGACTGAGCAAGATAGAGGGGGACATGGCCACTGTGCACAGGTAACTACTACCCCCATCATTGTAATCAGTGGTACTGCACCACCAGGGGGAGCCACATCATGACCGAACTGACAGAGATAGAGGGGGACATGTAACTACTACCCCCATCAGTGTAATCAGTGGTACTGCATTACCAGGGGGAGCCACATCATGACCGGACTGACAGAGATAGAGGGGGACATGGCCACCGTGGACAGGTAACTACTACCCCCCATCATTGTAATCAGTGGTACTGCACCACCAGGGGGAGCCACATCATGACCGGACTGAGCAAGATAGAGGGGGACATGGCCACTGTGCACAGGTAACTACTACCCCCATCATTGTAATCAGTGGTACTGCACCGCCAGAGGGAGCCACATCATGACCGGACTGACAGAGATAGAGGGGGACATGGCCACCGTGCACAGGTAACTACTACCCCCATCATTGTAATCAGTGGTACTGCACCACCAGGGGGAGCCACGTCATGACCGGGCTGAGCAAGATAGAGGGGGACATGGCCACCGTGCACAGGTAACTACTACCCCCATCATTGTAATCAGTGGTACTGCACCACCAGGGGGAGCCACATCATGACCGGACTGACAGAGATGGAGGGGGACATGGCCACCGTGGACAGGTAACTACTACCCCCATCAGTGTAATCAGTGGTACTGCACCGCCAGGGGGAGCCACATCATGACCGGACTGACAGAGATAGAGGGGGACATGGCCACTGTGCACAGGTAACTACTACCCCCATCATTGTAATCAGTGGTACTGCACCACCAGGGGGAGCCACATCATGACCGGACTGAGCAAGATAGAGGGGGACATGGCCACCGTGGACAGGTAACTACTACCCCCATCAGTGTAATCAGTGGTACTGCACCACCAGGGGGAGCCACATCATGACCGGACTGAGCAAGATGGAGGGGGACATGGCCACTGTGCACAGGTAACTACTACCCCCATCATTGTAATCAGTGGTACTGCACCACCAGGGGGAGCCACATCATGACCGAACTGACAGAGATAGAGGGGGACATGTAACTACTACCCCCATCATTGTAATCAGTGGTACTGCACCACCAGGGGGAGCCACATCATGACCGGACTGACAGAGATAGAGGGGGACATGGCCACCGTGGACAGGTAACTACTACCCCCCATCATTGTAATCAGTGGTACTGCACCACCAGGGGGAGCCACATCATGACCGGACTGACAGAGATAGAGGGGGACATGGCCACTGTGCACAGGTAACTACTACCCCCATCATTGTAATCAGTGGTACTGCACCGCCAGGGGGAGCCACATCATGACCGGACTGAGCAAGATAGAGGGGGACATGGCCACCGTGCACAGGTAACTACTACCCCCATCATTGTAATCAGTGGTACTGCACCACCAGGGGGAGCCACATCATGACCGGACTGAGCAAGATAGAGGGGGACATGGCCACCGTGGACAGGTAACTACTACCCCCATCAGTGTAATCAGTGGTACTGCACCGCCAGGGGGAGCCACATCATGACCGGACTGAGCAAGATAGAGGGGGACATGGCCACCGTGGACAGGTAACTACTACCCCCATCATTGTAATCAGTGGTACTGCACCACCAGGGGGAGCCACATCATGACCGGACTGACAGAGATAGAGGGGGACATGGCCACTGTGGACAGGTAACTACTACCCCCATCAGTGTAATCAGTGGTACTGCACCGCCAGGGGGAGCCACATCATGACCGGACTGAGCAAGATAGAGTGGGACATGGCCACCGTGGACAGGTAACTACTACCCCCATCATTGTAATCAGTGGTACTGCACCACCAGGGGGAGCCACATCATGACCGGACTGAGCAAGATAGAGGGGGACATGGCCACTGTGCACAGGTAACTACTACCCCCATCATTGTAATCAGTGGTACTGCACCACCAGGGGGAGCCACATCATGACCGGACTGACAGAGATAGAGGGGGACATGGCCACTGTGCACAGGTAACTACTACCCCCATCATTGTAATCAGTGGTACTGCACCACCAGGGGGAGCCACATCATGACCGAACTGACAGAGATAGAGAGGGACATGGCCACCGTGGACAGGTAACTACTACCCCCATCATTGTAATCAGTGGTACTGCACCGCCAGGGGGAGCCACATCATGACCGGACTGACAGAGATAGAGGGGGACATGGCCACCGTGCACAGGTAACTACTACCCCCATCATTGTAATCAGTGGTACTGCACCACCAGGGGGAGCCACACCATGAGCGGGCTGAGCAAGATAGAGGGGGACATGGCCACCGTGCACAGGTAACTACTACCCCCATCAGTGTAATCAGTGGTACTGCACCACCAGGGGGAGCCACATCATGAGCTGGCTGAGCAAGATAGAGGGGGACATGGCCACCGTGGACAGGTAACTACTACCCCCATCAGTGTAATCAGTGGTACTGCACCACCAGGGGGAGCCACATCATGAGCTGGCTGAGCAAGATAGAGGGGGACATGGCCACTGTGGACAGGTAACTACTACCCCCATCAGTGTAATCAGTGGTACTGCACCACCAGGGGGAGCCACATCATGACCGGACTAAGCAAGATAGAGGGGGACATGGCCACCGTGCACAGGTAACTACTACCCCCATCATTGTAATCAGTGGTACTGCACCACCAGGGGGAGCCACGTCATGACCGGACTGAGCAAGATAGAGGGTGACATGGCCACTGTGCACAGGTAACTACTACCCCCATCATTGTAATCAGTGGTACTGCACCGCCAGGGGGAGCCACATCATGACCGGACTGACAGAGATAGAGGGGGACATGGCCACTGTGCACAGGTAACTACTACCCCCATCATTGTAATCAGTGGTACTGCACCACCAGGGGGAGCCTCATCATGACCGGACTGACAGAGAGAGGGGGACATGGCCACTGTGCACAGGTAACTACTACCCCCATCATTGTAATCAGTGGTACTGCACCACCAGGGGGAGCCACATCATGAGCTGGCTGAGCAAGATAGAGGGGGACATGGCCACTGTGGACAGGTAACTACTACCCCCATCAGTGTAATCAGTGGTACTGCACCACCAGGGGGAGCCACATCATGACCGGACTAAGCAAGATAGAGGGGGACATGGCCACCGTGCACAGGTAACTACTACCCCCATCATTGTAATCAGTGGTACTGCACCACCAGGGGGAGCCACGTCATGACCGGACTGAGCAAGATAGAGGGTGACATGGCCACTGTGCACAGGTAACTACTACCCCCATCATTGTAATCAGTGGTACTGCACCGCCAGGGGGAGCCACATCATGACCGGACTGACAGAGATAGAGGGGGACATGGCCACTGTGCACAGGTAACTACTACCCCCATCATTGTAATCAGTGGTACTGCACCACCAGGGGGAGCCACGTCATGAGCTGGCTGAGCAAGATAGAGGGGGACATGGCCACTGTGCACAGGTAACTACTACCCCCATCATTGTAATCAGTGGTACTGCACCACCAGGGGGAGCCACGTCATGACCGAACTGACAGAGATAGAGGGGGACATGGCCACTGTGCACAGGTAACTACTACCCCCATCATTGTAATCAGTGGTACTGCACCACCAGGGGGAGCCACGTCATGACCGAACTGACAGAGATAGAGGGGGACATGGCCACTGTGCACAGGTAACTACTACCCCCATCATTGTAATCAGTGGTACTGCACCACCAGGGGGAGCCACGTCATGACCGAACTGACAAGAGATAGAGGGGGACATGGCCACCGTGCACAGGTATCTACTACCCCCATCATTGTAATCAGTGGTACTGCACCACCAGGGGGAGCCACATCATGACCGGGCTGACAGAGATAGAGGGGGACATGGCCACCGTGCACAGGTAACTACTACCCCCATCATTGTAATCAGTGGTACTACACCACCAGGGGGAGCCACATCATGAGCGGGCTGACAGAGATAGAGGGGGACATGGCCACCGTGCACAGGTAACTACTACCCCCATCATTGTAATCAGTGGTACTGCACCACCAGGGGGAGCCACGTCATGACCGGACTGACAGAGATAGAGGGGGACATGGCCACCGTGCACAGGTAACTACTACCCCCATCAGTGTAATCAGTGGTACTGCACCGCCAGGGGGAGCCACGTCATGACCGGACTGACAGAGATAGAGGGGGACATGGCCACCGTGCACAGGTAACTACTACCCCCATCATTGTAATCAGTGGTACTGCACCACCAGGGGGAGCCACGTCATGACCGGACTGACAGAGATAGAGGGGGACATGGCCACCGTGCACAGGTAACTACTACCCCCATCATTGTAATCACTGACTCATCCTGAGCCTCCTGGTGCATGATTGGAATGCCAGAGCTGCAGAGTGTGTGGTCATTCCTTGTCCTCCTCATCCCTGCAGTCATTTCCCTTTCAGTAACGTTGGAAAGTTGGGTGTGATGTCATCCGCTTTGCTTGACCTCAGGGGTGAGGACACATCCGCTTCCTCTCATGAATCAGGGGGCGCAGGATGAGCTCTCTTGTGTGGGGTCAGGGCCGCCATGTTCATACAGTTTACTCCAGGCCCAGGGAAGGGGTTAATAATTCAGACCCCTGAAGGGTTAACACATCAGGTTATGTACATCATCAGGGAATACATCCTGTAACTACCATGCAGGAGTCCGGGAAAGCTGGGTAGCAAAGCCCTCTGGAATCTAATGTATTATTGGTAGTCACTCAGCTTTCCTGGGCCGCTGATAGGGGGATGTGTATGTGTTACTTCATCAGAAGTCTGGGAAAGCTGGGTGAGCACAAGTGATGTAATTTTGGTAGTCACAGAACTTTCCTGGACCCCTGATAGGGGGATGTGTATGTGTTACTCCTTCAGGAGTCTGGGAAAGCTGGGTGAGTACATGTGATGTGATGTATTACTGGTAGTCACTCCACTTTGTGGACCCCTGAGAGGGGGATGTGTACGTGTTACTCTGTCAGGAGTCTGGGAAAGCTGGGTGAGCTCCTGTGTTGTCCCCCTGCAGGATGCTGTCGGTCCTGGAGTCCCCCTCCTGGTGGCCGTTCAGTCGGAGTCTCTGGAAGAGATCAGCGTCTAAGGAGTCGCCGGCCCAGAGGGATGTGAGGGACGCGGTCATCACTACTATCCCCATCGTCTTCTCCCGTCACCCTGACCCCACGCTCCGGCCGGGTCACCTGACCCTCCTGCTGTCCGCCCTGGAGGTGTGTGACTGCGAGCAGCGCCCCCTGCAGCGATACCAGCGCCAGGACGTGGACGACATCCGGGTGCTGAGCGGCCATGAGATGAGCGTGCGGCAGAGGAACATCGGGCGACCCGACCTCACCTACCGGGTCATCTCTGCCCGACTGCCCCACGTCCTGCCACTGCTGCTGCAGCAGTACAGCAAGAAGGTGGAGCTCACCCCCGAGGCCGCAGGCTACAGCGACAGCTCCTCCCCCCAAGACAAGAGTCCAGGCTGGCAGACAGGTAGGTCTCTAGTCACACCCAGAGCTGCCGCAGTCACAATGCCACTCATACTCTAGTCACACCCAGAGCTGCACCTGTATCTTATCCCTCATACACAGCCGCAGTCACAATGCCACTCATACTCTAGTCACACCCAAAGCTGCACCTGTATCTTATTCCTCATACACAGCCGCAGTCACAATGCCACTCGTACTCTAGTCACACCCAAAGCTGCACCTGTATCTTATTCCTCATACACAGCCGCAGTCACAATGCCACTCGTACTCTAGTCACACCCAGAGCTGCACCTGTATCTTATCCCTCATACACAGCCGCAGTCACAATGCCACTCATACTCTAGTCACACCCAGAGCTGCACCTGTATCTTATTCCTCATACACAGCCCCAGTCACAATGCCACTCATACTCTAGTCACACCCAGAGCTGCACTTGTGTATTATTCTCTCATCTCTTGCATCTGATTTGGGTGTGGATGGTTCAGCCCCCAGTGGGTGCCCTTGGAGGTGGGTGACACGACCTCTGCTGTGTGACGGCCGCTGAAGATCCCATCCTGTGTAATCTCACAGCTGAGGGTCTGTTATGTCTGTATATTATCTGCACTGGATACATCTGCATTCTGTTCATGAAGCAGGCGGCTCAGGATGAGCAGAGATGCAGCTTCCTCCTGCAGAACACAATATGTGACCTCCCCGTGTCCTGTACATGTAGGTCACGATCCTCCCAAATCCTGCACCAGTCACCGCTGCAGCAGCCAATAGTCACAGCTCCATGTACCCCGGCCCTGAGCGGCTCTCCCAGCGAGCCCAGCACTGGGGCAGGAGGAGGGATGGATAGCACTCCATCCCCCCAGAGCCCAGCAATAAACAGGACAAAGGTGTGAAGACGTATGGGGCCGCAGCTCTGGATGTGACTAGAGGATAAGAGTTTACAATGTAACAACTACAGCAATATTTCAGGGCTGACGGCTGCAGTGCAATCATTAACCAGCGCAGCGCCACAGCCCTTTCATCCTCACACCTGCCGCTCCCGGTAATGACCGCCGCGTCCTTGTGCTCCTGACACCTTCATCCCCACCGCCTCTGCAGCCATGATAAATAATAGCAATATGTAACAAGTCTGCAATCCCCCTCCCCCAATCCTGACTACAGCCGGGCACGTTGTCAGAGCTGCACCCCAATAACCAGCAGCCCCGCTCCTCGCCCCCAATACTGACTACAGCCGGGCACGTTGTCAGAGCTGCACCCCAATAACCAGCAGCCCCGCTCCTCGCCCCCAATACTGACTACAGCCGGGCACGTTGTCAGAGCTGCACCCCAATAACCAGCAGCCCCGCTCCTCGCCCCCAATACTGGCTACAGCCGGGCACGTTGTCAGAGCTGCACCCCAATAACCAGCAGCCCCGCTCCTCGCCCCCAATACTGACTACAGCCGGGCACGTTGTCAGAGCTGCACCCCAATAACCAGCAGCCCCGCTCCTCGCCCCCAATCCTGACTACAGCCGGGCACGTTGTCAGAGCTGCACCCCAATAACCAGCAGCCCCGCTCCTCGCCCCCAATACTGACTACAGCCGGGCACGTTGTCAGAGCTGCACCCCAATAACCAGCAGCCCCGCTCCTCGCCCCCAATACTGACTACAGCCGGGCACGTTGTCAGAGCTGCACCCCAATAACCAGCAGCCCCGCTCCTCGCCCCCAATACTGACTACAGCCGGGCACGTTGTCAGAGCTGCGCCCCAATAACCAGCAGCCCCGCTCCTCGCCCCCAATACTGACTACAGCCGGGCACGTTGTCAGAGCTGCGCCCCAATAACCAGCAGCCCCGCTCCTCGCCCCCAATACTGACTACAGCCGGGCACGTTGTCAGAGCTGCGCCCCAATAACCAGCAGCCCCGCTCCTCGCCCCCAATACTGACTACAGCCGGGCACGTTGTCAGAGCTGCGCCCCAATAACCAGCAGCCCCGCTCCTCGCCCCCAATACTGACTACAGCCGGGCACGTTGTCAGAGCTGCGCCCCAATAACCAGCAGCCCCGCTCCTCGCCCCCAATACTGACTACAGCCGGGCACGTTGTCAGAGCTGCGCCCCAATAACCAGCAGCCCCGCTCCTCGCCCCCAATACTGACTACAGCCGGGCACGTTGTCAGAGCTGCGCCCCAATAACCAGCAGCCCCGCTCCTCGCCCCCAATACTGACTACAGCCGGGCACGTTGTCAGAGCTGCGCCCCAATAACCAGCAGCCCCGCTCCTCGCCCCCAATCCTGACTACAGCCGGGCACGTTGTCAGAGCTGCACCCCAATAACCAGCAGCCCCGCTCCTCGCCCCCAATCCTGACTACAGCCGGGCACGTTGTCAGAGCTGCACCCCAATAACCAGCAGCCCCGCTCCTCGCCCCCAATCCTGACTACAGCCGGGCACGTTGTCAGAGCTGCACCCCAATAACCAGCAGCCCCGCTCCTCGCCCCCAATACTGACTACAGCCGGGCACGTTGTCAGAGCTGCGCCCCAATAACCAGCAGCCCCGCTCCTCGCCCCCAATACTGACTACAGCCGGGCACGTTGTCAGAGCTGCGCCCCAATAACCAGCAGCCCCGCTCCTCGCCCCCAATCCTGACTACAGCCGGGCACGTTGTCAGAGCTGCGCCCCAATAACCAGCAGCCCCGCTCCTCGCCCCCAATACTGACTACAGCCGGGCACATTGTCAGAGCTGCACCCCAATAACCAGCAGCCCCACTCCTCGCCCCCAATCCTGACTACAGCCGGGCACGTTGTCAGAGCTGCACCCCAATAACCAGCAGCCCCGCTCCTCGCCCCCAATCCTGACTACAGCCGGGCACGTTGTCAGAGCTGCACCCCAATAACCAGCAGCCCCGCTCCTCGCCCCCAATACTGACTACAGCCGGGCACGTTGTCAGAGCTGCACCCCAATAACCAGCAGCCCCGCTCCTCGCCCCCAATACTGGCTACAGCCGGGCACGTTGTCAGAGCTGCACCCCAATAACCAGCAGCCCCGCTCCTCGCCCCCAATACTGACTACAGCCGGGCACGTTGTCAGAGCTGCGCCCCAATAACCAGCAGCCCCGCTCCTCGCCCCCAATACTGACTACAGCCGGGCACGTTGTCAGAGCTGCGCCCCAATAACCAGCAGCCCCGCTCCTCGCCCCCAATACTGACTACAGCCGGGCACATTGTCAGAGCTGCGCCCCAATAACCAGCAGCCCCGCTCCTCGCCCCCAATCCTGACTACAGCCGGGCACGTTGTCAGAGCTGCGCCCCAATAACCAGCAGCCCCGCTCCTCGCCCCCAATCCTGACTACAGCCGGGCACGTTGTCAGAGCTGCACCCCAATAACCAGCAGCCCCGCTCCTCGCCCCCAATCCTGACTACAGCCGGGCACGTTGTCAGAGCTGCACCCCAATAACCAGCAGCCCCGCTCCTCGCCCCCAATACTGACTACAGCCGGGCACGTTGTCAGAGCTGCACCCCAATAACCAGCAGCCCCGCTCCTCGCCCCCAATACTGACTACAGCCGGGCACGTTGTCAGAACTGCACCCCAATAACCAGCAGCCCCGCTCCTCGCCCCCAATACTGACTACAGCCGGGCACGTTGTCAGAGCTGCACCCCAATAACCAGCAGCCCCGCTCCTCGCCCCCAATACTGACTACAGCCGGGCACGTTGTCAGAGCTGCACCCCAATAACCAGCAGCCCCGCTCCTCGCCCCCGGGGTCCATCACTCTCTGGATACAGTGATATCAGCTGTGACGTGTATGAGGGATCATGGAGACTGCACCCAGAGAGACAGAGAGAGACTGCACCCAGAGAGACAGAGAGAGACTGCACCCAGAGAGACAGAGAGAGACTGCACCCAGAGACTGCACCCAGAGAAAGAGACTGCACCCAGAGAGACAGAGAGAGAGACTGCACCCAGAGAGACAGAGAGAGAGACTGCACCCAGAGAGACAGAGAGAGAGACTGCACCCAGAGAGAGAGAGACTGCACCCAGAGAGAGAGAGACTGCACCCAGAGAGAGAAAGAGAGAGACTGCACCCAGAGAGAGAAAGAGAGAGACTGCACCCAGAGAGAGAAAGAGAGAGACTGCACCCAGAGAGAGAAAGAGAGAGACTGCACCCAGAGAGAGAAAGAGAGAGACTGCACCCAGAGAGAGAAAGAGAGAGACTGCACCCAGAGAGAGAAAGAGAGAGACTGCACCCAGAGAGAGAAAGAGAGAGACTGCACCCAGAGAGAGAAAGAGAGAGACTGCACCCAGAGAGAGAAAGAGAGAGACTGCACCCAGAGACAGAAAGAGAGAGACTGCACCCAGAGACAGAAAGAGAGAGACTGCACCCAGAGACAGAAAGAGAGAGACTGCACCCAGAGAAAGAGAGAGACTGCACCCAGAGAAAGAGAGAGACTGCACCCAGAGACTGCACCCAGAGATAGAGAGAGACTGCACCCAGAGACTGAACCCAGAGACAGAGAGAGACTGCACCCAGAGACAGAGAGAGACTGCACCCAGAGATAGAGAGAGACTGCACCCAGAGACTGAACCCAGAGACAGAGAGAGACTGCACCCAGAGACAGAGAGAGACTGCACCCAGAGACAGAGAGAGACTGCACCCAGAGACAGAGAGAGACTGCACCCAGAGACTGCACCCAGAGACAGAGAGAGACTGCACCCAGAGACAGAGAGAGACTGCACCCAGAGACAGAGAGAGACTGAACCCAGAGACAGAGAGAGACTGCACCCAGAGATAGAGAGACTGCACCCAGAGATAGAGAGACTGCACCCAGAGACTGCACCCAGAGACAGAGAGAGACTGCACCCAGAGACAGAGAGAGACTGCACCCAGAGACTGCACCCAGAGACAGAGAGAGACTGCACCCAGAGACAGAGAGAGACTGCACCCAGAGACAGAGAGAGACTGCACCCAGAGACAGAGAGAGACTGCACCCAGAGACAGAGAGAGACTGCACCCAGAGACAGAGAGAGACTGCACCCAGAGACAGAGAGAGACTGCACCCAGAGACAGAGAGAGACTGCACCCAGAGACAGAGAGAGACTGCACCCAGAGACAGAGAGAGACTGCACCCAGAGACAGAGAGAGACTGCACCCAGAGACAGAGAGAGACTGCACCCAGAGACAGAGAGAGACTGCACCCAGAGACAGAGAGAGACTGCACCCAGAGACAGAGAGAGACTGCACCCAGAGACAGAGAGAGACTGCACCCAGAGACAGAGAGAGACTGCACCCAGAGACAGAGAGAGACTGCACCCAGAGACAGAGAGAGACTGCACCCAGAGACTGCACAGGAGGAGGACACTTTTTCTGATGCACTCTATTCTGTTTTCATCCTGATCCTGCTGGTTCATGTATGAACTTTTGAATATACAGTAGAGACTGAGACCAAGCCAGAGATAGAGGCAGTGATTGCAAATAGTACACATTTCTTTCATACTGTTCAGGGTCTCTGGCGAGCTGGGTGACTTTGCAGCTTCTGTAAATCGCTTCTTCCCTGCAGTGTCGCTGTGCCTGCACTAGGTGGCGCTTTCTATTTTTCATGTTATTTTTTTCTCCTGTAGATTCCTGGTTCCTGGACACCATTGTCAGATCTGAAGGAGCCGAGGTCATGACCCAGGACCATGAGGTCACCGACACTGAAGTGCAGGAGCTTCGGAAGGTAACGCGTGACATAACCAGCAGTACAGGGGTTCCACAGCGCTGCACAGAGCCGCCAGATCAGTCCCTACACCTACCAGTATGTTATGGAGTGTGGGAGGAAACCGGAGGAGCTGGAGAAAACAGAAGCCGCCGCGCTCCTAGCGTGTAATGCTAACCACTGAGCCACCGTGCTCCTAGCGTGTAATGCTAACCGCTGAGCCACCGTGCTCCTAGCGTGTAATGCTAACCACTGAGCCACCGTGCTCCTAGCGTGTAATGCTAACCGCTGAGCCACCGTTTCGCCCTATAGGACACGGATGGTTTTCAGCTGCTGATGTTAGTTATTTTTGACAGACAGATCTGGTTCTTTGTATGTCGGGTACAAAGCTCCAGAGCTGCAGCGATGTGGGGTAAAATGCTGCCGCCGGCAGCCACCACTAGGGGGAGCTCACGGCATGTAGTCTATACATCACAGTACAAGGTGAGCTCCCCCTAGTGGTCACTGCAGTACTTTATCCCACTACTCTATGCAGAGGGTTTGGAGCTTTGTGTCATATGACCTGATGTCCGGCAGTCGTCAGGTGCGAGAGATGAAAGAGCGGCCGCTGCCTGTCGCCTCGTAAATCACCCGGAAAATCCAAGGTCGTAGTCACAGGTGCGGGGGAGATAAGCGTCACCTCTTATCTGATTAATATCTGCTGTCGGCCGCGCTCCCTCTGATGTCCGGGGCCGGCCGCGCTCCCTCTGATGTCCGGGGCCGGCCGCGCTCCCTCTGATGTCCGGGGCCGGCCGCGCTCCCTCTGATGTCCGGGGCCGGCCGCGCTCCCTCTGATGTCCGGGGCCGGCCGCGCTCCCTCTGATGTCCGGGGCCGGCCGCGCTCCCTCTGATGTCCGGGGCCGGCCGCGCGCACGGGGGCATCACACACCGGCCGCCATTAGTAACAATTAGTAACGTCCCCCACTAAAAGTATCATTTTTTACAATCTTTGGCTACAGAGAAACATTTGTAATCATTTTGTGTGTGAAGTGGTATGATCCACCCCCCTTTATGTCATATGGTCCGGTCCTTGGTTATATCCTCCAATAATCATGCGCTATTTTCGGCAGATCCTCACTAGGCTGAAGAGCATGGCGCTGGAGGCGGAGGATGAGCTGGAGCGCCAGGGCGAGGCGCTGGATGAGATCACGAGCTCCGCGGACAGATCCATCCTCAAAGTGGACAAGCAAACGCGGAGGATGCGGAACCTGCTATGAAAAGCCCAGACCAACATGGCCGCCAGGGAAGCCCCGCCCTCTCTGCCGGCAGAAAGGAGGACAATTGGAAAAGGGACATTCAGGGGAAAATATCTGAACAGTTCTGATGTTCGTTAATTTATTAATTGTAATTAATATTTATGGAATGTTTGTAATTAAAACCAATGATCCCAATGCAAGGGAGCGGTGATGGCGGCATCAGAGGGGTCGTCACCCAGCTCTATACAGGTGGTGACCCCTCCCCGGTCACTATAATCCCCCCGTAACCTCATGGAGCTCTACCTTCCCTCCACTGAAAAAACTGCTTTCCATAGGAGAAGATCTGCCGGAGCATTAGGAGTAGACATAAAAGATCGACTTCTAGTAGTTCTAACGCCTCAAGAAGACTGAATTCCCAGAGCAGGAAACCTTCATCCAGAGGAGACCTAGAAGAAGACCTCATTCCCAAAAAATACCGGACCTCAGGAGAAGACGTGGACCTGCAGAAACGCACAGAGAGCTCTCACCCTCCCCCCGCTGTCCCTACTCGCCCATCCCACCCTGAGCAGTAGGTGACAAACAGATAAATACGGCTCAAAACCAAGAGGACAATGCAGTACAGAATCAGGACACCAATGTATAGTCAGAAGACAAGAAAGAGTCAGAAGATCAAATATAGAAGTCCATATTTTGTGTGGAAATGATGGAATGTTGTATAAATGTGCGTTCTGTTCCTGATGTAAGAATGCAGGTTGTGGATGTACACGGATGTGGTGCACTTTTTGCAGATGCTCAGTAGTGAAGCTCCGCCCCTACAGATGAGTGGGCGGAGTCTGGGATAACGAGCACTCGCCCCGGCACTGCCGGACAGTCCAGAGAATCGGGATGCAGGTGAATACTCGGCCGATCTGAAGGTTCAATAAACTCTGCATAAATCAAAGGTCCGGTGTGTGTTCTCTCTGCGCTGCTTTACGGTGTAGTTTGTTTTTTCTATGAGCTCATGTTTCTATAATAATAATAATAATAATAATAATAATAATATCTTATCCCCAAAGGAAACTACAGATCAGAGGGGAAGGAATGCACTTACCTTACATCTGCTAGAGTGAGCAGGAAAGCTGATGAAGGTAGGACTGCCCCGTGTGTGTTCTCTGTGCACTGCTGTATGTGTTAGTTTGCTTGTCCTCATGTTTGGAGCTGCTCTGATGGAGTCTATACACTGCACACGGCACAAGAGGGGACAACTCCGAGTCAGTAATAAAGAAACCCACATGAAAAGGTACAATAGGAGCCGAGCCGCCACGTTATCTCCCACCGCTACACTGCGCAGCATTAAGATGTAAAGCACTTAATCATCAAAACTGACTGTTCACGAGGCAATTCCTCGAGATCCGGGAATGGTTAGAGGTCGTGTGCCGGCAGAGGTCATATAATGGCAGAGGTCGTGTGACGGCGGAGGTCATGTGACAGTCTGGGGGAGATGTGTACAAGGTCGGAGGGATTTGCAATAAGGAGGCTATCACTCCGTTATACAGCGCCAGGCCGTATCCTGTGGGCAGCTCCTGATTGGAGCCCATGTCATCCTACAACAAGACAATGACCCAAAGCCTCCAAATTCTGCAGAACTATTCAGGGAAGAAGCAGCAGCTGGTATCTATCTGTAATGGAGCGACCCGGTCACCAGATCTCTGCCCCATTGAGCTGTTGTGGGAGCAGCATAACCGTATGGTGCAAAAAGTGCCCATCAAAGCCGATCCAACTTGTGGGAGGAGCTTCTGGAAGAAGGGGGGGGGGGGATTTCTCCAGATGACCTCTGCAAATCACTAGCTAAAAGCCAAAGGTCAGTGATGCTGGAACTGCAGCAAAGGAACGTTCTCTGATGGAAGAAGTAAATTATTATTTCAAATGAAAAAAATTGTCAAGCCTTGTCAATGTCTGGACGATATTTTCTATTCATTTTACAACTAATCTGAAAAATAAAAGTATGGGTTTTCATGGAAAACACAAAATTGTCTGGGTGGTCCCAAACTTTTGAATGGTAGTGTATATTTTCCCTCCATCTTCAGGACAGAGACAGAGAGAGAGCACAATGTCCATCTGACGGAGGCCGATAGCAGGGGGAAGACTGCTATATAGAGGAGCAAGGAGCAAGATTCGGGTAACTAATCCAATTGCAGAAGGGCTTTAAATTGCCAACCCTACAACATATCAAAAGCTTTTTTTTATATGGCAGTTACTCTTTAAGTGTCTGCAGCCTAGAAAGACAGGAGACAGACCGGTGTGGTGAAAATCAGTTACAACCAGGATACAAACAAGACAGAGTTCAGACTACAGCAGGACAGAATGCGCATCATGTTCTGTCCCAGAAACCTGAACGGGGACAGATGTTACAAACCCTATGCTCACCACGTCAGGACACCAATCTGAAAAACACTGAATGATGGATGAAAGAACTCCCCCTGAGCCCCCAGAAACTGGGTAACCAAAAGGAAAGGTCCGAAGGAGGAAATCAGATGTATCCTGTCTCACGGCCGGGGCACAGGATTCTAGACGTGATAGGAGATATGGAGCCAAACCAGAAGATCCAGGAGGAACAGGGAGACTGGTGTAACTAGGTGAGAGGCCAAAAAGTTATGTGGACGGGCAAAAAAAGATGTGCAAAACCACTAAGGTCCATCTAGGGTGTGATGTAGGGTCATCAGTAAGGGATCAGGCGATGTTAGACATCCGTGAGATGTTCCATGAGATGTTCTGACAGGGATCTCCACCAAGGTCTTCCTGCTCCTGTCTTTCTTCTTCCTTGTCGAGGTGTCGGCTCGGCACAGTTTATTGGTATTCGGGAGATGACGATGTTGATGGAAATCCTCTTATTTCTTATTTAGCTCAAGACTTGCCACCTGCATCAGCAGCCAATGACGGGTCACAGGGTTCAGCGACCATCGCGGGTCACCACCATATTGTCCCATGTACAAGGTACGGCACAGCCACCGCCTTGTGCCGAGGTACAAGTCTCTATACATTGGAGCTGAATCTACGTCTTGAGCTCCTGGTGCTCGTTCAAGCAGATGTCCTGATCCTCTCCCTCGTAGAAAGAAGAAACCTCCCGGATAATATTGGACCAAATAAGGACCAAGGCTACAGAACCTCACCAGGAAATCCTGGATCCAAGCATCTTAGCTTCATGACAAAAACTATAGAAAGAAATTCACAATCTAAAAAATCCTCGTCTGCCGCCCACAATCCTCTGCTCTTGTCTACAGAGGGACATCGCATCAAAAATAGGGACAATTGGGCAACTTTTTTCTCGATGAAGTGTCCTGATTGGGTTTTATAAGACAGGATTGACAGGACTGGATCAGATATTCGTGGGTGTTGACCTTCAGAGTAGATATTACGGGGTCTGTTCTTCAGACTTCAGGATGAGACAAACCAGAGAATCCGGGTTGTTGGGGTTGTGCCTCCTTTTAGTTAGTGCTATAAAAATGATGAGTTTTGTCTGGATTTTTGCGGCACGGGTTTAGACCTCATTGATGAAGCTGCACCCCTCGTCACTCACCAGTCACAAAAAAGTGTCCGAAAACTGAAATGTTTTGATAATTGTGACTTTAAAAAAAGGAACAAATTTTCTATCTTTAAATAAGAAAATTTTTTCTAAGTGGGGAGGCCGGCACTTACCTACTCCCCGCCTTAGGTTACAGGGAAGGCGGCACTTACCTACTCCCCGCCTTAGGTTACAGGGAAGGCGGCACTTACCTACTCCCCGCCTTAGGTTACAGGGAAGGCCGCACTTACCTACTCCCCGCCTTAGGTTACAGGGAAGGCGGCACTTACCTACTCACCACCCTAGGTTACAGGGAAGGCGGCACTTACCTACTCACCACCCTAGGTTACAGGGAAGGCGGCACTTACCTACTCCCCACCCTAGGTTACAGGGAAGGCGGCACTTACCTACTCCCCACCCTAGGTTACAGGGAAGGCGGCACTTACCTACTCCCCACCCTAGGTTACAGGGAAGGCGGCACTTACCTACTCCCCACCCTAGGTTACAGGGAAGGCCGCACTTACCTACTCACCACCCTAGGTTACAGGGAAGGCGGCACTTACCTACTCCCCACCCTAGGTTACAGGGAAGGCGGCACTTACCTACTCCCCACCCTAGGTTACAGGGAAGGCGGCACTTACCTACTCCCCACCCTAGGTTACAGGGAAGGCGGCACTTACCTACTCCCCACCCTAGGTTACAGGGAAGGCCGCACTTACCTATCCCCCGCCATAAGCCGCCGGGGAGACCGGCAATTACCCACTCCCTGCCCTAAGCCACAGGGGAGGCTGCTCTTACCTACTCCCTGCCCTAAGCCACCAGGAAGGCCGGCTCTTACCTACTCCCTGCCCTAAGCTACCAGGGAGGCCGACACTTACCTACTCCCTGCCCTAAGCTACCAGGGAGGCCGGCTCTTACCTACTCCCTGCCCTAAGCTACCAGGGAGGCCGGCTCTTACCTACTCCCCGTCCTAGTCCACAAGGGAGGCCGACACTTACCTACTCCCTGCCCTAAGCCACCAGGAAGGCCGGCTCTTACCTACTCCCTGCCCTAAGCTACCAGGGAGGCCGGCTCTTACCTACTCCCTGCCCTAAGCTACCAGGGAGGCCGGCTCTTACCTACTCCCTGCCCTAAGCTACCAGGGTGGCCGGCTCTTACCTACTCCCTGCCCTAAGCTACCAGGGTGGCCGGCTCTTACCTACTCCCTGCCCTAAGCTACCAGGGAGGCCGGCTCTTACCTACTCCCCGTCCTAGTCCACAAGGGAGGCCGACACTTACCTACTCCTTGCCCTTGGCCACCGGGGAGGCCAGAAATTACCTACTCCTTGCCCTAAGCCAATGGGGAGGCCAGCACTTACCTACTCCCTGCCCTAAGCTACCAGGGAGGACGGCTCTTACCTTCTCCCTGCCCTAAGCTACCAGGGAGGCCGGCTCTTACCTACTCCCCGTCCTAGTCCACAAGGGAGGCCGGCTCTTACCTACTCCCCGTCCTAGTCCACAAGGGAGGCCGGCACTTACCTACTCCTTGCCCTTGGCCACCGGAGAGGCCGGAAATTACCTACTCCTTGCCCTAAGCCAATGTGGAGGCCAGCACTTACCTACTCCCTGCCCTAAGCCACAGGAGAGGCCATCACTTACCTACTCCCTGCCCTAAGCCACAGGAGAGGCCATCACTTACCTATTCCCCACCCTAGGCCACAGGAGAGGCCATCACTTACCTATTCCCCACCCTAGGCCACAGGAGAGGCCATCACTTACCTATTCCCGGCCCAAGGCAACCAGGATTCTGGAATGAACACATGACTCCTCCTGGATGCTCCCTTTATTGCCATGGATCAGCAAATATCTGACATTTGCACCACACCCATATAGAGCACAAGGGACACCTGCATTTCCATATTTCACCCATAATCGCATCGGCACAGAGGGAACCATTTTGCTGTAAACCACTTAGGAGATTTTGGGCTGGGATCAGAGACCTCTGCGATCGTGACCATTGCAGTAGAGGATCAGCTGTATTATATAAAATGTCTCACCCCCCCCCCCCAAACCTGTCACATGACTTGAATGGAAAGGACCTGAAATGTCACCTGTGATGTCCCCGATAAATGAGGTGACCCCATTACCTGCCCTGATTTTGTGGTGACAATCGGTGACATCATCCACCACCAGATGAAGGTCTGCAGATGAAAGCCGCGCACATCTGTACTGCATCAAGGATGCAAGGAGCCGACCGAAGGACAGCAGGATCTGCAGCCGCCTCACATCATCCCACAAGATGCCAATCAAGCTCCTTAATCTCCCTCAACATAAACAGGAGCTTCCTGGGGGATGATGAGGAGAGGACAAGGCCGAGCAATCATCACCCACCACGTCCCGCACAGGGCGCGTCCTCAGGCGACTTTATCTGGAAGTAACAGCGGCAGATATAAGACTTTACTGGGAAGTATAGAAGACGGGGCCGAGGACAATCATGGGACAACAGGACCTTCTCATTGTCCCTCCACCCAGTGACATAACCAGCAGAGGCTGCGGCCCTTAGACTTCTGCCTGGGGGCCCCTTCCCCTTAAAAATGTATAAATATAGACATTGTACACAAACATGAGTCCTCGCCCCCGCTGTCCCCCAGGCTCAGCTGTACTGTGGGTAATGTGCCCCCTGTACAATGTGCAGCAAATACAGTCCTGGCCATAAATTCTGAGAATGATACAAATGGCAATTGTTACAAAGTCTCCGGCATCAGGTGTTATAATGGTAATTTGCATATTCTCCAGAATGTTATAAAGAGGGATCAGCTTATCAGCAATTCATTACACAGTCAGTATTTGCCTAGAAAATGAACTTTTCCCCCAAAAACACATTTCACCTTCATTGCAGGCGCCTTAGGCGGAGCAGCTGCCATGGTGTCAGTGATGTCTCCAGTAACACAGGTGCGGGGGCTGATGGGGACAGGGCTGGGGACAATGTGTCATGTGTAAGTAACAATCACCACTGGGCAGTATAATAGGAGCAGGTAACATGGTGTCAGTGATGTCTCCAGTAACACAGGTGCGGGGGCTGATGGGGACAGGGCTGGGGACAATGTGTCATGTGTAAGTAACAATCACCACTGGGCAGTATAATAGGAGCAGGTAACATGGTGTCAGTGATGTCCCCCAGTAACACAGGTGCGGGGGCTGATGGGGACAGGGCTGGGGACAATGTGTCATGTGTAAGTAACAATCACCACTGGGCAGTATAATAGGAGCAGGTAACATGGTGTCAGTGATGTCTCCAGTAACACAGGTGCGGGGGCTGATGGGACAGGGCTGGGGACAATGTGTCATGTGTAAGTAACAATCACCACTGGGCAGTATAATAGGAGCAGGTAACATGGTGTCAGTGATGTCTCCAGTAACACAGGTGCGGGGGGCTGATGGGGACAGGGCTGGGGACAATGTGTCATGTGTAAGTAACAATCACCACTGGGCAGTATAATAGGAGCAGGTAACATGGTGTCAGTGATGTCTCCAGTAACACAGGTGCGGGGGCTGATGGGGACAGGGCTGGGACAATGTGTCAGGATTAAGTAACAATCCCACCCCTGGACAAGGAGGCTGGTGCTTGGCATCATTGTTTCTCTTCTGTTAACCATGGTTATCTCTAAAGAATCACGTGCAGTCATCATTGCACTGCACAAAACTGGCCACGGGGAAGAGTATCGCAGCGAGAAAGATGTCACCTCAGTCACCAATCTATCGCATCATCAAGGAATCCAAGGAGAGAGGATCCATTGTCACCAAAAAGGCTCCAGGAGCCCAAGAAGCAAGCGCCAGGAGCGTCTCTTACAAGTGTCTCAGCTTGGGGATGGGGCTCCCAGCATCGCAGAGCTCAGGAATGGCAGCAGCAGGTGTGAGGCATCTGCAGGCACTGTGACACTGCGGAGACTCCTGGAGCAAGGCCTGGTGTCCAGGAGGGCAGCACAGAAGCCGCTTCTCTCCAGGAACCATCAGGGACAGACGGATATTCTGCAGGAGGTGCAGGGAGTGGACGCTGAGGACTGGGGGACAGACGGATATTCTGCAGGAGGTGCAGGGAGTGGACGCTGAGGACTGGGGGACAGACGGATATTCTGCAGGAGGTGCAGGGAGTGGGCGCTGAGGACTGGGGGACAGACGGATATTCTGCAGGAGGTGCAGGGAGTGGACGCTGAGGACTGGGGGAAAGGCATTGTCTCTGATGAATCCCCTTTCCGATTGTTGGGAGAAGACAAGGTGAGCGATGCCCCCAGTCCTGTCTCCTGCACCTGTAAAGCTCCTGCAGCCATTCATGTGGGGGGGGGGGGGGGGGGGGAAATCGCCTAAAAACACCTCCATGAATAAAGAATGGAGCAGAATGTCCTCCAGGAGCTGCTTCTCCCGACCCTCCAGGAGCAGATGGTGATGAGCAGAGCCTCCTCCAGCATGATGGAGCACCGGCCATAAAGGGGAGAACTAAATGGTGCAGGGAACAGAACACAGAGATTCTGGCTCCATGGCCCGGGAACAGAACACAGAGATTCTGGATCCATGGCCCGGGAACAGAACAGAGATTCTGGGTCCATGGCTCAGGGAACAGAACACAGAGATTCTGGGTCCATGGCTCAGGGAACAGAACACAGAGATTCTGGGTCCATGGCTCCGGGAACAGAACACAGAGATTCTGGGTCCATGGCTCCGGGAACAGAACACAGAGATTCTGGGTCCATGGCTCCGGGAACAGAACACAGAGATTCTGGATCCATGGCCCGGGAACAGAACACAGAGATTCTGGGTCCATGGCCCGGGAACAGAACACAGAGATTCTGGGTCCATGGCCCGGGGACAGAACACAGAGATTCTGGGTCCATGGCTCCGGGAACAGAACACAGAGATTCTGGGTCCATGGCTCCGGGAACAGAACACAGAGATTCTGGGTCCATGGCCCGGGGACAGAACACAGAGATTCTGGGTCCATGGCCTGGAAACTCCCCAGATCTTATCCCATTGAGAACTTGTGGTCAATCATCAGGAGACGGAGGACAAACAAAACCCAACACATTGTGACAGAATGCAGCAGTGATAGTGCAGGAATGGACGGCGATCAGTCAGGATCTGGTGCAGGAGGTGAGTGAGAGCTGCCGGGGAGAATTGCAGAGGTCCTGAAGAAGAAGGAGAGGTCCTGCAGATACTGACTGGCTGCAGTAACTCCTCCTACCTGACAATAAAAGCTTCTGCTCCCCATAATATGATTGCACTTGTATCTCTGTATGTGATAAACATCTGACAGACCAGAGGACACATCATGTGACAATAGGACATTGTGTCAAAATTTATGGCCATGACTGTATATATATAACAATCGTTAGTGTGGCCGGGTCCCCTGACACTGCGGGCCCCATAGCAGCTGCTACCCCTATAGTTACGGCCCTAACAGGACCTTCCCATTGCAATGGCCACCAAGATATTTCCATTGTGCCTAAATAGTTGTGAAACTTACTACTAAAAACAAGAGAGAGCGGTGCCGCAGGTGATGGCGCGGGACGGAGAGCGGTGCCGCAGGGTGATGGCGCGGGACGGAGAGCGGTGCCGCAGGGTGATGGCGCGGGACCGGAGAGCGGTGCCGCAGGGTGATGGCGCGGGACGGAGAGCGGTGCCGCAGGGTGATGGCGCGGGACGGAGAGCGGTGCCGCAGGGTGATGGCGCGGGACGGAGAGCGGTGCCGCAGGGTGATGGCGCGGGACGGAGAGCGGTGCCGCAGGGTGATGGCGCGGGACGGAGAGCGGTGCCGCAGGGTGATGGCGCGGGACGGAGAGCGGTGCCGCAGGGTGATGGCGCGGGACGGAGAGCGGTGCCGCAGGGTGATGGCGCGGGACGGAGAGCGGTGCCGCAGGGTGATGGCGCGGGACGGAGAGCGGTGCCGCAGGGTGATGGCGCGGGACGGAGAGCGGTGCCGCAGGGTGATGGCGCGGGACGGAGAGCGGTGCCGCAGGGTGATGGCGCGGGACGGAGAGCGGTGCCGCAGGGTGATGGCGCGGGACGGAGAGCGGTGCCGCAGGGTGATGGCGCGGGACGGAGAGCGGTGCCGCAGGGTGAGATGGCGCGGGACGGAGAGCGGTGCCGCAGGGTGATGGCGCGGGACGGAGAGCGGTGCCGCAGGGTGATGGCGCGGGACGGAGAGCGGTGCCGCAGGGTGATGGCGCGGGACGGAGAGCGGTGCCGCAGGGTGATGGCGCGGGACGGAGAGCGGTGCCGCAGGGTGATGGCGCGGGACGGAGAGCGGTGCCGCAGGGTGATGGCGCGGGACGGAGAGCGGTGCCGCAGGGTGATGGCGCGGGACGGAGAGCGGTGCCGCAGGGTGATGGCGCGGGACGGGAGAGCGGTGCCGCAGGGTGATGGCGCGGGACGGAGAGCGGTGCCGCAGGGTGATGGCGCGGGACGGAGAGCGGTGCCGCAGGGTGATGGCGCGGGACGGAGAGCGGTGCCGCAGGGTGATGGCGCGGGACGGAGAGCGGTGCCGCAGGGTGATGGCGCGGGACGGAGAGCGGTGCCGCAGGGTGATGGCGCGGGACGGAGAGCGGTGCCGCAGGGTGATGGCGCGGGACGGAGAGCGGTGCCGCAGGGTGATGGCGCGGGACGGAGAGCGGTGCCGCAGGGTGATGGCGCGGGACGGAGAGCGGTGCCGCAGGGTGATGGCGCGGGACGGAGAGCGGTGCCGCAGGGTGATGGCGCGGGACGGAGAGCGGTGCCGCAGGGTGATGGCGCGGGACGGAGAGCGGTGCCGCAGGGTGATGCGCGGGACGGAGAGCGGTGCCGCAGGGTGATGGCGCGGGACGGAGAGCGGTGCCGCAGGGTGATGGCGCGGGACGGAGAGCGGTGCCGCAGGGTGATGGCGCGGGACGGAGAGCGGTGCCGCAGGGTGATGGCGCGGGACGGAGAGCGGTGCCGCAGGGTGATGGCGCGGGACGGAGAGCGGTGCCGCAGGGTGATGGCGCGGGACGGAGAGCGGTGCCGCAGGGTGATGGCGCGGGACGGAGAGCGGTGCCGCAGGGTGATGGCGCGGGACGGAGAGCGGTGCCGCAGGGTGATGGCGCGGGACGGAGAGCGGTGCCGCAGGGTGATGGCGCGGGACGGAGAGCGGTGCCGCAGGGTGATGGCGCGGGACGGAGAGCGGTGCCGCAGGGTGATGGCGCGGGACGGAGAGCGGTGCCGCAGGGTGATGGCGCGGGACGGAGAGCGGTGCCGCAGGGTGATGGCGCGGGACGGAGAGCGGTGCCGCAGGGTGATGGCGCGGGACGGAGAGCGGTGCCGCAGGGTGATGGCGCGGGACGGAGAGCGGTGCCGCAGGGTGATGGCGCGGGACGGAGAGCGGTGCCGCAGGGTGATGGCGCGGGACGGAGAGCGGTGCCGCAGGGTGATGGCGCGGGACGGAGAGCGGTGCCGCAGGGTGATGGCGCGGGACGGAGAGCGGTGCCGCAGGGTGATGGGCGCGGGACGGAGAGCGGTGCCGCAGGGTGATGGCGCGGGACGGAGAGCGGTGCCGCAGGGTGATGGCGCGGGACGGAGAGCGGTGCCGCAGGGTGATGGCGCGGGACGGAGAGCGGTGCCGCAGGGTGATGGCGCGGGACGGAGAGCGGTGCCGCAGGGTGATGGCGCGGGACGGAGAGCGGTGCCGCAGGGTGATGGCGCGGGACGGAGAGCGGTGCCGCAGGGTGATGGCGCGGGACGGAGAGCGGTGCCGCAGGGTGATGGCGCGGGACGGAGAGCGGTGCCGCAGGGTGATGGCGCGGGACGGAGAGCGGTGCCGCAGGGTGATGGCGCGGGACGGAGAGCGGTGCCGCAGGGTGATGGCGCGGGACGGAGAGCGGTGCCGCAGGGTGATGGCGCGGGACGGAGAGCGGTGCCGCAGGGTGATGGCGCGGGACGGAGAGCGGTGCCGCAGGGTGATGGCGCGGGACGGAGAGCGGTGCCGCAGGGTGATGGCGCGGGACGGAGAGCGGTGCCGCAGGGTGATGGCGCGGGACGGAGAGCGGTGCCGCAGGGTGATGGCGCGGGACGGAGAGCGGTGCCGCAGGGTGATGGCGCGGGACGGAGAGCGGTGCCGCAGGGTGATGGCGCGGGACGGAGAGCGGTGCCGCAGGGTGATGGCGCGGGACGGAGAGCGGTGCCGCAGGGTGATGGCGCGGGACGGAGAGCGGTGCCGCAGGGTGATGGCGCGGGACGGAGAGCGGTGCCGCAGGGTGATGGCGCGGGACGGAGAGCGGTGCCGCAGGGTGATGGCGCGGGACGGAGAGCGGTGCCGCAGGGTGATGGCGCGGGACGGAGAGCGGTGCCGCAGGGTGATGGCGCGGGACGGAGAGCGGTGCCGCAGGGTGATGGCGCGGGACGGAGAGCGGTGCCGCAGGGTGATGGCGCGGGACGGAGAGCGGTGCCGCAGGGTGATGGCGCGGGACGGAGAGCGGTGCCGCAGGGTGATGGCGCGGGACGGAGAGCGGTGCCGCAGGGTGATGGCGCGGGACGGAGAGCGGTGCCGCAGGGTGATGGCGCGGGACGGAGAGCGGTGCCGCAGGGTGATGGCGCGGGACGGAGAGCGGTGCCGCAGGGTGATGGCGCGGGACGGAGAGCGGTGCCGCAGGGTGATGGCGCGGGACGGAGAGCGGTGCCGCAGGGTGATGGCGCGGGACGGAGAGCGGTGCCGCAGGGTGATGGCGCGGGACGGAGAGCGGTGCCGCAGGGTGATGGCGCGGGACGGAGAGCGGTGCCGCAGGGTGATGGCGCGGGACGGAGAGCGGTGCCGCAGGGTGATGGCGCGGGACGGAGAGCGGTGCCGCAGGGTGATGGCGCGGGACGGAGAGCGGTGCCGCAGGGTGATGGCGCGGGACGGAGAGCGGTGCCGCAGGGTGATGGCGCGGGACGGAGAGCGGTGCCGCAGGGTGATGGCGCGGGACGGAGAGCGGTGCCGCAGGGTGATGGCGCGGGACGGAGAGCGGTGCCGCAGGGTGATGGCGCGGGACGGAGAGCGGTGCCGCAGGGTGATGGCGCGGGACGGAGAGCGGTGCCGCAGGGTGATGGCGCGGGACGGAGAGCGGTGCCGCAGGGTGATGGCGCGGGACGGAGAGCGGTGCCGCAGGGTGATGGCGCGGGACGGAGAGCGGTGCCGCAGGGTGATGGCGCGGGACGGAGAGCGGTGCCGCAGGGTGATGGCGCGGGACGGAGAGCGGTGCCGCAGGGTGATGGCGCGGGACGGAGAGCGGTGCCGCAGGGTGATGGCGCGGGACGGAGAGCGGTGCCGCAGGGTGATGGCGCGGGACGGAGAGCGGTGCCGCAGGGTGATGGCGCGGGACGGAGAGCGGTGCCGCAGGGTGATGGCGCGGGACGGAGAGCGGTGCCGCAGGGTGATGGCGCGGGACGGAGAGCGGTGCCGCAGGGTGATGGCGCGGGACGGAGAGCGGTGCCGCAGGGTGATGGCGCGGGACGGAGAGCGGTGCCGCAGGGTGATGGCGCGGGACGGAGAGCGGTGCCGCAGGGTGATGGCGCGGGACGGAGAGCGGTGCCGCAGGGTGATGGCGCGGGACGGAGAGCGGTGCCGCAGGGTGATGGCGCGGGACGGAGAGCGGTGCCGCAGGGTGATGGCGCGGGACGGAGAGCGGTGCCGCAGGGTGATGGCGCGGGACGGAGAGCGGTGCCGCAGGGTGATGGCGCGGGACGGAGAGCGGTGCCGCAGGGTGATGGCGCGGGACGGAGAGCGGTGCCGCAGGGTGATGGCGCGGGACGGAGAGCGGTGCCGCAGGGTGATGGCGCGGGACGGAGAGCGGTGCCGCAGGGTGATGGCGCGGGACGGAGAGCGGTGCCGCAGGGTGATGGCGCGGGACGGAGAGCGGTGCCGCAGGGTGATGGCGCGGGACGGAGAGCGGTGCCGCAGGGTGATGGCGCGGGACGGAGAGCGGTGCCGCAGGGTGATGGCGCGGGACGGAGAGCGGTGCCGCAGGGTGATGGCGCGGGACGGAGAGCGGTGCCGCAGGGTGATGGCGCGGGACGGAGAGCGGTGCCGCAGGGTGATGGCGCGGGACGGAGAGCGGTGCCGCAGGGTGATGGCGCGGGACGGAGAGCGGTGCCGCAGGGTGATGGCGCGGGACGGAGAGCGGTGCCGCAGGGTGATGGCGCGGGACGGAGAGCGGTGCCGCAGGGTGATGGCGCGGGACGGAGAGCGGTGCCGCAGGGTGATGGCGCGGGACGGAGAGCGGTGCCGCAGGGTGATGGCGCGGGACGGAGAGCGGTGCCGCAGGGTGATGGCGCGGGACGGAGAGCGGTGCCGCAGGGTGATGGCGCGGGACGGAGAGCGGTGCCGCAGGGTGATGGCGCGGGACGGAGAGCGGTGCCGCAGGGTGATGGCGCGGGACGGAGAGCGGTGCCGCAGGGTGATGGCGCGGGACGGAGAGCGGTGCCGCAGGGTGATGGCGCGGGACGGAGAGCGGTGCCGCAGGGTGATGGCGCGGGACGGAGAGCGGTGCCGCAGGGTGATGGCGCGGGACGGAGAGCGGTGCCGCAGGGTGATGGCGCGGGACGGAGAGCGGTGCCGCAGGGTGATGGCGCGGGACGGAGAGCGGTGCCGCAGGGTGATGGCGCGGGACGGAGAGCGGTGCCGCAGGGTGATGGCGCGGGACGGAGAGCGGTGCCGCAGGGTGATGGCGCGGGACGGAGAGCGGTGCCGCAGGGTGATGGCGCGGGACGGAGAGCGGTGCCGCAGGGTGATGGCGCGGGACGGAGAGCGGTGCCGCAGGGTGATGGCGCGGGACGGAGAGCGGTGCCGCAGGGTGATGGCGCGGGACGGAGAGCGGTGCCGCAGGGTGATGGCGCGGGACGGAGAGCGGTGCCGCAGGGTGATGGCGCGGGACGGAGAGCGGTGCCGCAGGGTGATGGCGCGGGACGGAGAGCGGTGCCGCAGGGTGATGGCGCGGGACGGAGAGCGGTGCCGCAGGGTGATGGCGCGGGACGGAGAGCGGTGCCGCAGGGTGATGGCGCGGGACGGAGAGCGGTGCCGCAGGGTGATGGCGCGGGACGGAGAGCGGTGCCGCAGGGTGATGGCGCGGACGGAGAGCGGTGCCGCAGGGTGATGGCGCGGGACGGAGAGCGGTGCCGCAGGGTGATGGCGCGGGACGGAGAGCGGTGCCGCAGGGTGATGGCGCGGGACGGAGAGCGGTGCCGCAGGGTGATGGCGCGGACGGAGAGCGGTGCCGCAGGGTGATGGCGCGGGACGGAGAGCGGTGCCGCAGGGTGATGGCGCGGGACGGAGAGCGGTGCCGCAGGGTGATGGCGCGGGACGGAGAGCGGTGCCGCAGGGTGATGGCGCGGGACGGAGAGCGGTGCCGCAGGGTGATGGCGCGGGACGGAGAGCGGTGCCGCAGGGTGATGGCGCGGGACGGAGAGCGGTGCCGCAGGGTGATGGCGCGGGACGGAGAGCGGTGCCGCAGGGTGATGGCGCGGGACGGAGAGCGGTGCCGCAGGGTGATGGCGCGGGACGGAGAGCGGTGCCGCAGGGTGATGGCGCGGGACGGAGAGCGGTGCCGCAGGGTGATGGCGCGGGACGGAGAGCGGTGCCGCAGGGTGATGGCGCGGGACGGAGAGCGGTGCCGCAGGGTGATGGCGCGGGACGGAGAGCGGTGCCGCAGGGTGATGGCGCGGGACGGAGAGCGGTGCCGCAGGGTGATGGCGCGGGACGGAGAGCGGTGCCGCAGGGTGATGGCGCGGGACGGAGAGCGGTGCCGCAGGGTGATGGCGCGGGACGGAGAGCGGTGCCGCAGGGTGATGGCGCGGGACGGAGAGCGGTGCCGCAGGGTGATGGCGCGGGACGGAGAGCGGTGCCGCAGGTGATGGCGCGGGACGGAGAGCGGTGCCGCAGGGTGATGGCGCGGGACGGAGAGCGGTGCCGCAGGGTGATGGCGCGGGACGGAGAGCGGTGCCGCAGGGTGATGGCGCGGGACGGAGAGCGGTGCCGCAGGGTGATGGCGCGGGACGGAGAGCGGTGCCGCAGGGTGATGGCGCGGGACGGAGAGCGGTGCCGCAGGGTGATGGCGCGGGACGGAGAGCGGTGCCGCAGGGTGATGGCGCGGGACGGAGAGCGGTGCCGCAGGGTGATGGCGCGGGACGGAGAGCGGTGCCGCAGGGTGATGGCGCGGGACGGAGAGCGGTGCCGCAGGGTGATGGCGCGGGACGGAGAGCGGTGCCGCAGGGTGATGGCGCGGGACGGAGAGCGGTGCCGCAGGGTGATGGCGCGGGACGGAGAGCGGTGCCGCAGGGTGATGGCGCGGGACGGAGAGCGGTGCCGCAGGGTGATGGCGCGGGACGGAGAGCGGTGCCGCAGGGTGATGGCGCGGGACGGAGAGCGGTGCCGCAGGGTGATGGCGCGGGACGGAGAGCGGTGCCGCAGGGTGATGGCGCGGGACGGAGAGCGGTGCCGCAGGGTGATGGCGCGGGACGGAGAGCGGTGCCGCAGGGTGATGGCGCGGGACGGAGAGCGGTGCCGCAGGGTGATGGCGCGGGACGGAGAGCGGTGCCGCAGGGTGATGGCGCGGGACGGAGAGCGGTGCCGCAGGGTGATGGCGCGGGACGGAGAGCGGTGCCGCAGGGTGATGGCGCGGGACGGAGAGCGGTGCCGCAGGGTGATGGCGCGGGACGGAGAGCGGTGCCGCAGGGTGATGGCGCGGGACGGAGAGCGGTGCCGCAGGGTGATGGCGCGGGACGGAGAGCGGTGCCGCAGGGTGATGGCGCGGGACGGAGAGCGGTGCCGCAGGGTGATGGCGCGGGACGGAGAGCGGTGCCGCAGGGTGATGGCGCGGGACGGAGAGCGGTGCCGCAGGGTGATGGCGCGGGACGGAGAGCGGTGCCGCAGGGTGATGGCGCGGGACGGAGAGCGGTGCCGCAGGGTGATGGCGCGGGACGGAGAGCGGTGCCGCAGGGTGATGGGCGCGGGACGGAGAGCGGTGCCGCAGGGTGATGGCGCGGGACGGAGAGCGGTGCCGCAGGGTGATGGCGCGGGACGGAGAGCGGTGCCGCAGGGTGATGGCGCGGGAGGAGAGCGGTGCCGCAGGGTGATGGCGCGGGACGGAGAGCGGTGCCGCAGGGTGATGGCGCGGGACGGAGAGCGGTGCCGCAGGGTGATGGGCGCGGGACGGAGA